>NC_086448.1:571030978-571630978 GCF_028390025.1 Pseudophryne corroboree
ACATACTATTCTTTTAAATAGGAACACTAGTGAATTACACATGTTATATTACTGGCTGACTACAAGCCTGCATTTCACTTCGTTTAAATCAGCCACAGAACCTGTAAAATCCATGAGCATCCAAGTTTAAAAGGATAGAATGGAAAGCCTATGTATGTCTAGCCCTGTCCCATCCACCTCCCTCTCACACATATATAGACCCTGCCCCAGCCACCTCCCTCTCACACATATACCCTCCTTTACCAGACACCTCCCTCTCACACATTTACCACAGCCCGGCCCCATCCACCTCCATCTCACACACATACATCTTGGCCACTTCCCTCTCACAGATATTTATGGTCCTGCCTCACTGCTGTCACCCAACATTTCATAGTGTGCTAATTGGTCTGCCGCGATCCTGCAGAAATAATGTTGCCTTCGCTTTGACGTCACTTAAGCATGATGCTTCCTTGTGTTCCTATGTATTTGTTAGGCCATATTGTCAGTTGTTTTGTCACCTCCAGGGTGGTGGTCATTTTGTTTATGATATTTATGTACAGATATACCCATGTCTTTAGCTGCAGAGGTGGTACCCCTTCTCTGTCCGGGCCCAGGACAATAGTTCCAGCAGTCACCGCCTGATTGCGGGCCTCATAATAGTAACAATAATAATAATAATAATAATAATCATAATAGAAAAAATCTGCAATTCTACATTTCATTGTCATATTAGTTGGGTTTGTGCATGGAGAAGGGTAGCATTGGAACAATGGAGACATATGTAATCACCTTGTATAATAACCTAACTGCTAAGCCAATGCATTGTCTAAATCAAAGGTGCACTCTATGCTCGCCCGACTGCCAATAATTTGAGGCCATAGAACCACTGATGTAAAAGCTTGCAATTATTATTTGAGGGTCTCACTTATGGATGGTCTTCAGTATGCCAAATGTCGGGATCCCGGCGCACAGTATACCGGCGCCAGAATCCCGACACCCGGCATACCGACAGCTATTCTCCCTCGTGGGGGTCCACGACCCCCCTGGAGGGAGAATAAAATAGTGTCCGCAAGGGGCTCCTTTGCGCTCGCCCCGATGTCAGTATGCCGGCGGTCGGGCTCCCTGCGCCGGTATGCTGGTCGCCGGGAGCCCGAGCACCGGCATACCGTACTACACCCCTCACTTATAAGTGAACATTTATCATTGAAACTAATTGCAAATGTGCTGTCCAATTAATATCATCTGCCGCTGTCAACAAAGCCTAGAATGACCAGTAATACTGTACCTTACTTGAGAACTGTATCCCCATACCTTCTGTAAGTGAGCCTTCAATTTCAGCACAGAATGTTCCACTAAGGGAGTGCTAAATATTAGGGGCATTGCCTAAATAGGATTTTCCTGAGATTGGTTTACAGAGAAAATATACTTTAGCTGTATACAGGTATAAAGGTGGATAGTCTCACTACACTGATTGTATTTAGGATAACAATTGTGTGATGAATTAATTATAGAGAGTTATAACTTTAAATGCTTCAAATGTCATACTCCATACAAAGTATATAAATGTATTTTTTTAATTCTCTGCAGAAAGATTCTATAAGTGCTAATTTTATAAAGTCTAATTTTTCAATTGTTATGAAGAGGTCTTTGCACATAATAGGCTTGATGCTGAGCTGGACATTCCTTTTTGTACTTGTTGTGGAAATTGGCTGCTCATGGTCAAAAAATGGCCACACATATATGCATATGTGTGTGAATATAACATTTAACACATGTGTGTTATGATTTACTAGAGGTTGTGATGCCGGAGGTCGGATGGAGAGAATCCTGGCAGGTGCAAGATAAGTATACTTACCCTCCCCCAATACCCCGTTACCCTAGTCCACCAGCAGCCTAACATTAACCTCCCCCCACAACATAACCCTCCTCGGTGGTACCTAAACCTAACCCACCCTTCCTCCACGCAGGCTTACCCTAATCACCCACAGGGGTGCCTAAACCGAACCCTCCCAAGGTTGCCTAAACCGAACCCCCTCCCCCCTTACACTAACACTAACAGTGGGCGGCATACTTACGATTGGGTTGCTGGGTGTTGGGATTCTGGCGCCTGCATTTCATCCACTGTCAGAGTTCCGGCATCAGCATTATGGCCGTGTGTTGGGATTCTGGCGCTGGGATTCTGACTGACAGCATCCCAACTGCCGGCATCCGCACCACATCCCCTTTAACACCACTTGTGACTGGAGAGATGTGATGTTCTAATTTGGACAAAGACAGGAAGGTCATGTTCATGTTATTGCAAAGAGATGCAGACAGGCACAGAGACGCATTTATGCTTATTAAAACCATTACAATTTTAGGTGCCTTATCAGTTATGCACTGATGAGTGCGGTCGCCAGCACTACCTAGTCACTGTGAATTAGCTGATGCCAATTTGCATTTCTGAAGCTGATAGGTACTTTCCTAAATGCATGTGTATATTAGGGATGTGCACTTGAAATTTTTCGGGTTTTGTGTTTTGGTTTTGGGTTCGGTTCCGCGGCCGTGTTTTGGGTTCGACCGCGTTTTGGCAAAACCTCACCGAATTTTTTTTGTCTGATTCGGGTGTGTTTTGGATTCGGGTGTTTTTTTCAAAAAACCCTAAAAAACAGCTTAAATCATAGAATTTGGGGGTCATTTTGATCCCAAAGTATTATTAACCCCAAAAACCATAATTTCCACTCATTTTCAGTCTATTCTGAATACCTCACACCTCACAATATTATTTTTAGTCCTAAAATTTGCACCAAGGTCGCTGGATGACTAAGCTAAGCGACCCTAGTGGCCGACACAAACACCTGGCCCATCTAGGAGTGGCACTGCAGTGTCACGCAGGATGGCCCTTCCAAAAAACACTCCCCAAACAGCACATGACGCAAAGAAGAAAAAAAGAGGCGCAATGAGGTAGCTGTGTGAGTAAGCTAAGCGACCCTAGTGGCCGACACAAACACCTGGCCCATCTAGGAGTGGCACTGCAGTCACCAGCAGGTCTTTGAACCCCAGCAGACTTGTGTCTGCCGGAAAGAGAGATCCAAGGTAGGTTTTAAATCTAGGATCGAGCACGGTGGCCAAAATGTAGTGCTCTGATTTCAACAGATTGACCACCCGTGAATCCTTGTTAAGCGAATTAAGGGCTCCATCCACAAGTCCCACATGCCTAGCGGAATCGCTCCCTTTTAGCTCCTCCTTCAGTGCCTCCAGCTTCTTCTGCAAAAGCCTGATGAGGGGAATGACCTGACTCAGGCTGGCAGTGTCTGAACTGACTTCACGTGTGGCAAGTTCAAAAGGTTGCAGAACCTTGCACAACGTTGAAATCATTCTCCACTGCGCTTGAGACAGGTACATTCCACCTCCTATATCGTGCTCAATTGTATAGGCTTGAATGGCCTTTTGCTGCTCCTCCAACCTCTGAAGCATATAGAGGGTTGAATTCCACCTCGTTACCACTTCTTGCTTCAGATGATGGCAGGGCAGGTTCAGGCGTTTTTGGTGGTGCTCCAGTCTTCTGTACGTGGTGCCTGTACGCCGAAAGTGTCCCGCAATTCTTCTGGCCACCGACAGCATCTCTTGCACGCCCCTGTCGTTTTTTAAAAAATTCTGCACCACCAAATTCAAGGTATGTGCAAAACATGGGACGTGCTGGAATTTGCCCATATTTAATGCACACACAATATTGCTGGCGTTGTCCGATGCCACAAATCCACAGGAGAGTCCAATTGGGGTAAGCCATTCCGCGATGATCTTCCTCAGTTGCCGTAAGAGGTTTTCAGCTGTGTGCGTATTCTGGAAACCGGTGATACAAAGCGTAGCCTGCCTAGGAAAGAGTTGGCGTTTGCGAGATGCTGCTACTGGTGCCGCCGCTGCTGTTCTTGCGGCGGGAGTCCATACATCTACCCAGTGGGCTGTCACAGTCATATAGTCCTGACCCTGCCCTGCTCCACTTGTCCACATGTCCGTGGTTAAGTGGACATTGGGTACAACTGCATTTTTTAGGACACTGGTGAGTCTTTTTCTGACGTCCGTGTACATTCTCGGTATCGCCTGCCTAGAGAAGTGGAACCTAGATGGTATTTGGTAACGGGGGCACACTGCCTCAAGAAATTGTCTAGTTCCCTGTGAACTAACGGTGGATACCGGACGCACGTCTAACACCAACATAGTTGTCAAGGCCTCAGTTATCCGCTTTGCAACAGGATGACTGCTGTGATATTTCATCTTCCTCGCAAAGGACTGTTGGACAGTCAATTGCTTGGTGGAAGTAGTAAAAGTGGGCTTACGACTTCCCCTCTGGGATGACCATCGACTCCCAGCAGCAACAACAGCAGCGCCAGCAGCAGTAGGCGTTACACGCAAGGATGCATCGGAGGAATCCCAGGCAGGAGAGGACTCGTCAGAATTGCCAGTGACATGGCATGCATGACTATTGGCATTCCTGGGGAAGGAGGAAATTGACACTGAGGGAGTTGGTGGGGTGGTTTGCGTGAGCTTGGTTACAAGAGGAAGGGATTTACTGGTCAGTGGACTGCTTCCGCTGTCGCCCAAAGTTTTTGAACTTGTCACTGACTTATTATGAATGCGCTGCAGGTGACGTATAAGGGAGGATGTTCCGAGGTGGTTAACGTCCTTACCCCTACTTATTACAGCTTGACAAAGGCAACACACGGCTTGACAAATGTTGTCCGCATTTCTGGTGAAATACTTCCACACCGAAGAGCTGATTTTTTTTGTATTTTCACCAGGCATGTCAACGGCCCTATTCCTCCCACGGACAACAGGTGTCTCCCCGGGTGCCTGACTTAAACAAACCACCTCACCATCAGAATCCTCCTTGTCAATTTCCTCCCCAGCGCCAGCAACACCCATATCCTCCTCATCCTGGTGTACTTCAACACTGACATCTTCAATCTGACTATCAGGAACTGGACTGCGGGTGCTCCTTCCAGCACTTGCAGGGGGCGTGCAAATGGTGGAAGGCGCATGCTCTTCACGTCCAGTGTTGGGAAGGTCAGGCATCGCAACCGACACAATTGGACTCTCCTTGTGGATTTGGGATTTCGAAGAACGCACAGTTCTTTGCGGTGCTTTTGCCAGCTTGAGTCTTTTCAGTTTTCTAGCGAGAGGCTGAGTGCTTCCATCCTCATGTGAAGCTGAACCACTAGCCATGAACATAGGCCAGGGCCTCAGCCGTTCCTTGCCACTCCGTGTGGTAAATGGCATATTGGCAAGTTTACGCTTCTCCTCCGACAATTTTATTTTAGATTTTGGAGTCCTTTTTTTACTGATATTTGGTGTTTTGGATTTTACATGCTCTGAACTATGACATTGGGCATCGGCCTTGGCAGACGACGTTGCTGGCATTTCATCGTCTCGGCCATGACTAGTGGCAGCAGCTTCAGCACGAGGTGGAAGTGGATCTTGATCTTTCCCTAATTTTGGAACCTCAACATTTTTGTTCTCCATATTTTAATAGGCACAACTAAAAGGCACCTCAGGTAAACAATGGAGATGGATGGATACTAGTATACTTATGGATGGACGAGCGACTGCCGACACAGAGGTAGCTACAGCCGTGGACTACCGTACTGTGTCTGCTGCTAATATAGACTGGATGATAAGGAGATGAAATTAATATATATATAATATCACTAGTACTGCAGCCGGACAGGTATATATATTTATTATGTAATGACTGATGACGGACCTGCTGGACACAGTCAGCTCAGCAGCACCGCAGACTGCTACAGTAAGCTACTATAGTAGTATGTATAAAGAAGAAAGAAAAAAAAAAAAACCACGGGTAGGTGGTATACAATATTATATATATATATTATATACAATTATATATATATATATATATATATATTAAACTGGTGGTGACTGGTGGTCAGGTCACTGGTCACACTATCAGCAACTTGCAAGTAGTACTCCTAAGCAGACAATCACAATATATATTATACTGGTGGTCAGTGTGGTCACAATGGCAGTGTGGCACTCTGGCAGCAAAAGTGTGCACTGTACATTATATGTACTCCTGAGTCCTGCTCTCAGACTCTAACTGCTCCCCACTGTCAGTGTCTCCCCCACAAGTCAGATAATATACAGTCACACTATCTATCACTTCAGCAAGTAACTAGTACTCCTCCTAATGCTCCCCAAAATTACTACTGTGTCTCTCTCTACTGTCTCACTCTCTTCTCTATAAACGGAGAGGACGCCAGCCACGTCCTCTCCCTATGAATCTCAATGCACGTGTGAAAATGGCGGCGACGCGCGGCTCCTTATATAGAATCCGAGTCTTGCGATAGAATCCGAGCCTCGCGAGAATCCGACAGCGGGATGATGACGTTCGGGCGCGCTCGGGTTAACCGAGCAAGGCGGGAAGATCCGAGTCGCTCGGCCCCGTGTAAAAAAACATGAAGTTCGAGCGGGTTCGGATTCCGAGGAATCGAACCCGCTCATCCCTAGTGTATATTGTGTTTTTGTGTGCATTTTGTGTGTTTTAGCAATTGTAAAAATTTATACAATAGGTTGGAGGGTTGTAGCTACTGTATTAGTATTAGAGCCGTTCTTTGATTGGTATTGAAACCTAATAGCAAATGCAGATTTCACAAGAAAAACAAATGGCTAAAACATGGGTTTAATTGTATGTAACATATGCCAGTTGTAACAGGACATCACATGCTATTGATGCAGACCATCATATAGATTGTGATGTACAGGCCTCGGTATACAAGCATAATTATACTATTTTTGTGTACAATTTTTTTTTAGCACAAGTTACTTCTAGTATGCATCCAACTCAGCACCATGCTCAATATACCTGTTCATGCTTCACACGCTCTATAGTTATTCAAACTTCCTAACAGTTTCATTGTACCTGCAATCCCATAGGAGGTCATTTACAGAGCATGCTTGATGTGCAGTGCATGTCCAGTACATGTACAGTATATGGTGCTTTAAATCCTATTAAATGTGTAGGATGAGACCTGATCTCCACCAGCTCTGGGCTGGTGCAAACTTAGATTCTTTTTGTGAAGAACATTTGAGCACTTTTATATGCCTGATCAAGAGACAACCTCACTCTGCCCAACATTACATGTTGGCTGGTTCAAGCTTCTGCTCACAGTTTGTTCATAAACCTTTCCATTTTAGAAAAAATGTAAGCAAATTTCAAAGAAAATTTTGCTCTTCAAAGGCACTTTGGTTAAGTGCTATAAACATCCCCTACAATCATCCAGATATGCATGTTGAAAATACTGTGTTTTGATTTATTTACATTTTTTGGGAATTTCTAAATTCAGAATTAGTTTAATGAAATATATTAAAATGAAGAAACCTAAATCTGTAGCTATTTTTTCTCTACACGCTGCTCACTGACCATGCTATGCATAGTTTACAGTGTGAAGAATCATAGGGCCTAATTGAAGGGTGATTGCAAAACAACATTTTCCTCTAATGGGCAAAACCATATGCAGGTGGGGCAGATATAACATGTGCAGAGTTAGAGTTGGGTGGGTTATTTTGTTTCTGTGCAGGGTAAATACTGGCTGCTTAATTTTTATACTGCAATTTAGATTTCAGTTTGAACACACCCCATCCAAATCTAACTCTCTCTGCACATGTTATATCTGCCCCACCTGCACTGCACATGGTTTTGCCCATTAGAGGAAAATGTTGTTTTGCAATCAACCTTGAATTAGGTCCATAGTTCAGCCTACAAGTAGATTTCTATTATAATATAATTAATTGTAGCTTACAGTGTTATTGACTATTGTCTAGGTTGTACTGACTTAAAAATATTTCTTTATTAAAAACTGTATACGTCATGTAGTAATTAGAGATGTGCACCGGAAATTTTTCGGGTTTTGTGTTTTGGTTTTGGGTTCGGTTCCGCGGCCGTGTGTTGGGTTCGAACGCGTTTTGGCAAAACCTCACCGAATTTTTTTTGTCGGATTCGGGTGTGTTTTGGATTCGGGTGTTTTTTTCAAAAAACCCTAAAAAACAGCTTAAATCATTGAATTTGGGGGTTATTTTGATCCCATAGTATTATTAACCTCAATAACCATAATTTACACTCATTTTCAGTCTATTCTGAACACCTCACACCTCACAATATTATTTTTAGTCCTAAAATTTGCACCGAGGTCGCTGGATGACTAAGCTCAGCGACCCAAGTGGCCGACACAAACACCTGGCCCATCTAGGAGTGGCACTGCAGTGTCACGCAGGATGGCCCTTCCAAAAAACACTCCCCAAATAGCACATGATGCAAAGAAAAAAAGAGGCGCAATGAGGTAGCTGTGTGACTAAGCTCAGTGACCCAAGTGGCCGACACAAACACCTGGCCTATCTAGGAGTGGCACTGCAGTGTCACGCAGGATGGCCCTTTCAAAAAACACTCCCCAAACAGCACATGATGCAAAGAAAAAAAGAGGCGCAATGAGGTAGCTGTGTGACTAAGCTCAGCGACCCAAGTGGCCGACACAAACACCTGGCCCATCTAGGAGTGGCACTGCAGTGTCACGCAGGATGGCCCTTCCAAAAACACTCCCCAAACAGCACATGACGCAAAGAAAAAAAGAGGCGCAATGAGGTAGCTGTGTGACTAAGCTCAGCGACCCAAGTGGCCGACACAAACACCTGGCCCATCTAGGAGTGGCACTGCAGTGTCAGACAGGATGGCACTTCAAAAAATAGTCCCCAAACAACACATGATGCAAAGAAAAATGAAAGAAAAAAGAGGTGCAAGATGGAATTGTCCTTGGGCCCTCCCACTTACCCTTATGTTGTATAAACAGGACATGCACACTTTAACCAACCCATCATTTCAGTGACAGGGTCTGCCACACGACTGTGACTGAAATGACGGGTTGGTTTGGACCCCCACCAAAAAAGAAGCAATTAATCTCTCCTTGCACAAACTGGCTTTACAGAGGCAAGATGTCCACCTCATCATCATCCTCCGATTCATCACCGTGTACATCCCCCTCCTCACAGATTATCAATTCGTCCCCACTGAAATCCACCATCACAGCTCCCTGTGTACTTTCTGGAGGCAATTGCTGCTGGTGAATGTCTCCACGGAGGAATTGATTATAATTCATTTTAATGAACATCATCTTCTCCACATTTTCTGGAAGTAACCTCGTACGCCGATTGCTGACAAGGTGAGCGGCGGCACTAAACACTCTTTCGGAGTACACACTTGTGGGAGGGCAACTTAGGTAGAATAAAGCCAGTTTGTGCAAGGGCCTCCAAATTGCCTCTTTTTCCTGCCAGTATACATACGGACTGTCTGACGTGCCTACTTGGATGCGGTCACTCATATAATCCTCCACCATTCTTTCAATGGTGAGAGAATCATATGCAGTGACAGTAGACGACATGTCAGTAATCGTTGGCAGGTCCTTCAGTCCGGACCAGATGTCAGCATCAGCAGTCGCTCCAGACTGCCCTGCATCACCGCCAGCGGGTGGGCTCGGAATTCGTAGCCTTTTCCTCGCACCCCCAGTTGCGGGAGAACGTGAAGGAGGAGATGTTGACAGGTCGCGTTCTGCTTGACTTGACAATTTTCTCACCAGCAGTTCTTTGAACCCCTGCAGACTTGTGTCTGCCGGAAAGAGAGATCCAACGTAGGTTTTAAATCTAGGATCGAGCACGGTGGCCAAAATGTAGTGCTCTGATTTCAAGAGATTGACCACCCGTGAATCCTGGTTAAGCGAATGAAGGGCTCCATCCACAAGTCCCACATGCCTAGCGGAATCGCTCTGTTTTAGCTCCTCCTTCAATGCCTCCAGCTTCTTCTGCAAAAGCCTGATGAGGGGAATGACCTGACTCAGGCTGGCAGTGTCTGAACTGACTTCACGTGTGGCAAGTTCAAAAGGTTGCAGAACCTTGCACAACGTTGAAATCATTCTCCACTGCGCTTGAGACAGGTGCATTCCACCTCCTATATCGTGGTCAGATGTATAGGCTTGAATGGCCTTTTGCTGCTCCTCCATCCTCTGAAGCATATAGAGGGTTGAATTCCACCTCGTTACCACTTCTTGCTTCAGATGATGGCAGGGCAGGTTCAGGCGTTTTTGGTGTTGCTCCAGTCTTCTGTACGTGGTGCCTGTACGCCGAAAGTGTCCCGCAATTCTTCTGGCCACCGACAGCATCTCTTGCACGCCCCTGTCGTTTTTTAAATAATTCTGCACCACCAAATTCAAGGTATGTGCAAAACATGGGACGTGCTGGAATTTGCCCAGATATAATGCACGCACAATATTGCTGGCATTGTCCGATGCCACAAATCCACAGGAGAGTCCAATTGGGGTAAGCCATTCTGCGATGATCTTCCTCAGTTGCCGTAAGAGGTTTTCAGATTGTGCGTATTCTGGAAAGCGGTGATACAAAGCGTAGCCTGCCTAAGAAAGAGTTGGCGTTTGCGAGATGCTGCTACTGGTGCCGCCGCTGCTGTTCTTGCGGCGGGAGTCAATACATCTACCCAGTGGGCTGTCACAGTCATATAGTCCTGAGTCTGCCCTGCTCCACTTGTCCACATGTCCGTGGTTAAGTGGACATTGGGTACAACTGCATTTTTTAGGACACTGGTGAGTCTTTTTCTGAGGTCTGTGTACATTTTTGGTATCGCCTGCCTAGAGAAATGGAACCTAGATGGTATTTGGTACCGGGGACACAGTACCTCAATCAAGTCTATAGTTGGCTCTGAAATAACGATGGATACCGGAACCACGTTTCTCACCGCCCAGGATGCCAAGGCCTCAGTTATCCGCTTTGCAGCAGGATGACTGCTGTGATATTTCATCTTCCTCGCAAAGGACTGTTGGACAGTCAATTGCTTGGTGGAAGTAGTAAAAGTGGTCTTACGACTTCCCCTCTGAGATGACCATCGACTCCCAGCAGCAACAACAGCAGCGCCTGCAGCAGTAGGCGTTACACTCAAGGATGCATCGGAGGAATCCCAGGCAGGAGAGGACTCGTCAGAATTGCCAGTGACATGGCCTGCAGGACTATTGGCATTCCTGGGGAAGGAGGAAATTGACACTGAGGGAGTTGGTGGGGTGGTTTGCGTGAGCTTGGTTACAAGAGGAAGGGATTTACTGGTCAGTGGACTGCTTCCGCTGTCGCCCAAAGTTTTTGAACTTGTCACTGACTTATGATGAATGCGCTGCAGGTGACGTATAAGGGAGGATGTTCCGAGGTGGTTAACGTCCTTACCCCTACTTATTACAGCTTGACAAAGGCAACACACGGCTTGACAGCTGTTGTCCGCATTTCTGTTGAAATACTTCCACACCGAAGAGCTGATTTTTTTGGTATTTTCACCAGGCATGTCAATGGCCATATTCCTCCCACAGACAACAGGTGTCTCCCCGGGTGCCTGACTTAAACAAACCACCTCACCATCAGAATCCTCCTTGTCAATTTCCTCCCCAGCGCCAGCAACACCCATATCCTCCTCATCCTGGTGTACTTCAACACTGACATCTTCAATCTGACTATCAGGAACTGGACTGCGGGTGCTCCTTCCAGCACTTGCAGGGGGCGTGCAAATGGTGGAAAGCGCATGCTCTTCACGTCCAGTGTTGGGAAGGTCAGGCATCGCAACCGACACAATTGGACTCTCCTTGTGGATTTGTGATTTCGAAGAATGCACAGTTCTTTGCTGTGCTTTTGCCAGCTTAAGTCTTTTCATTTTTCTAGCGAGAGGCTGAGTGCTTCCATCCTCATGTGAAGCTGAACCACTAGCCATGAACATAGGCCAGGGCCTCAGCCGTTCCTTGCCACTCCGTGTGGTAAATGGCATATTGGCAAGTTTACGCTTCTCCTCCGACGATTTTAATTTAGATTTTTGAGTCCTTTTTTTACTGATCTTTTGTGTTTTGGATTTTACATGCTCTGTACTATGACATTGGGCATCGGCCTTGGCAGACGACGTTGATGGAATTTCATCGTCTCGGCCATGACTAGTGGCAGCAGCTTCAGCACGAGGTGGAAGTGGATCTTGATCTTTCCCTATTTTTGGAACCTCAACATTTTTGTTCTCCATATTTTAATAGGCACAACTAAAAGGCACATCAGGTAAACAATGGAGATGGATGGATACTAGTATACTTATGGATGACGAGTGACTGACGACACAGAGGTAGCTACAGCCGTGGCCTACCGTACTGCGTCTGCTAGTATAGATAATATACTAAATATATTACTACTGTAGGTATATAATATAATGACGGACCTGGTGGACACTGTCAGCAGACTCCTAAACTACTAGTATGAAGAAGATAGAAAAAAAAAAACCACCACAGGTAGGTAGGTATACAACTATGGACGAGCACTGACGACACAGAGATAGCCACAGCCGTGGACTACCGTACTGCATCTGCTAGTATAGATAATATAATAAATATATTACTACTGTAGGTATATAATATAATGACGGACCTGGTGGACACTGTCAGCAGACTCCTAAACTACTAGTATGAAGAAGATAGAAAAAAAAAAACCACCACAGGTAGGTAGGTATACAATTATGGACGAGCACTGACGACACAGAGATAGCCACAGCCGTGGACTACCGTACTGCGTCTGCTAGTATAGATAATATAATAAATATATTACTACTGTAGGTATACAATATAATGACGGACCTGGTGGACACTGTCAGCAGACTCCTAAACTACTAGTATGAAGAAGATAGAAAAAAAAAAACCACCACAGGTAGGTAGGTATACAATTATGGATGAGCAATGACGACACAGAGATAGCCACAGCCGTGGCCTACCGTACTGCGTCTGCTAGTATAGATAATATACTAAATATATTACTACTGTAGGTATATAATATAATGACGGACCTGGTGGACACTGTCAGCAGACTCCTAAACTACTAGTATGAAGAAGATAGAAAAAAAAACCCACCACAGGTAGGTAGGTATACAATTATGGACGAGCACTGACGACACAGAGATAGCCACAGCCGTGGACTACCGTACTGCGTCTGCTAGTATAGATAACATAATAAATATATTACTACTGTAGGTATATAATATAATGACGGACCTGGTGGACACTGTCAGCAGACTCCTAAACTACTAGTATGAAGAAGATAGAAAAAAAAACCCACCACAGGTAGGTAGGTATACAATTATGGACGAGCACTGACGACACAGAGATAGCCACAGCCGTGGACTACCGTACTGCGTCTGCTAGTATAGATAATATAATAAATATATTACTACTGTAGGTATATAATATAATGACGGACCTGGTGGACACTGTCAGCAGACTCCTAAACTACTAGTAGGAAGAAGATAGAAAAAAAAAACCCACCACAGGTAGGTAGGTATACAATTATGGACGAGCACTGACGACACAGAGATAGCCACAGCCGTGGACTACCGTACTGCGTCTGCTAGTATAGATAATATAATAAATATATTACTACTGTAAGTATATAATATAATGACGGACCTGGTGGACACTGTCAGCAGACTCCTAAACTACTAGTATAAAGAAGATAGAAAAAAAAACCCACCACAGGTAGGTAGGTATACAATTATGGATGAGCAATGACGACACAGAGATAGCCACAGCCGTGGCCTACCGTACTGCGTCTGCTAGTATAGATAATATACTAAATATATTACTACTGTAGGTATATAATATAATGACGGACCTGGTGGACACTGTCAGCAGACTCCTAAACTACTAGTATGAAGAAGATAGAAAAAAAAACCCACCACAGGTGGGTAGGTATACAATTATGGACGAGCACTGATGACACAGAGATAGCCACAGCCGTGGACTACCGTACTGCGTCTGCTAGTATAGATAACATAATAAATATATTACTACTGTAGGTATATAATATAATGACGGACCTGGTGGACACTGTCAGCAGACTCCTAAACTACTAGTATGAAGAAGATAGAAAAAAAAACCCACCACAGGTAGGTAGGTATACAATTATGGACGAGCACTGACGACACAGAGGTAGGTACAGCCGTGGCCTACCGTACTGCGTCTGCTAGTATAGATAATATACTAAATATATTACTACTGTAGGTATATAATATAATGACGGACCTGGTTGACACTGTCAGCAGACTCCTAAACTACTAGTATGAAGAAGATAGAAAAAAAAAACCACCACAGGTAGGTAGGTATACAATTATGGACGAGCACTGACGACACAGAGATAGCCACAGCCGTGGACTACCGTACTGCGTCTGCTAGTATAGATAATATAATAAATATATTACTACTGTAGGTATACAATATAATGACGGACCTGGTGGACACTGTCAGCAGACTCCTAAACTACTAGTATGAAGAAGATAGAAAAAAAAAACCCACCACAGGTAGGTAGGTATACAATTATGGATGAGCAATGACGACACAGAGATAGCCACAGCCGTGGCCTACCGTACTGCGTCTGCTAGTATAGATAATATACTAAATATATTACTACTGTAGGTATATAATATAATGACGGACCTGGTGGACACTGTCAGCAGACTCCTAAACTACTAGTATGAAGAAGATAGAAAAAAAAACCCACCACAGGTAGGTAGGTATACAATTATGGACGAGCACTGACGACACAGAGATAGCCACAGCCGTGGACTACCGTACTGCGTCTGCTAGTATAGATAACATAATAAATAGATTACTACTGTAGGTATATAATATAATGACGGACCTGGTGGACACTGTCAGCAGACTCCTAAACTACTAGTATGAAGAAGATAGAAAAAAAAACCCACCACAGGTAGGTAGGTATACAATTATGGACGAGCACTGACGACACAGAGATAGCCACAGCCGTGGACTACCGTACTGCATCTGCTAGTATAGATAATATAATAAATATATTACTACTGTAGGTATATAATATAATGACGGACCTGGTGGACACTGTCAGCAGACTCCTAAACTACTAGTAGGAAGAAGATAGAAAAAAAAAACCCACCACAGGTAGGTAGGTATACAATTAAGGACGAGCACTGACGACACAGAGATAGCCACAGCCGTGGACTACCGTACTGCGTCTGCTAGTATAGATAATATAATAAATATATTACTACTGTAAGTATATAATATAATGACGGACCTGGTGGACACTGTCAGCAGACTCCTAAACTACTAGTATAAAGAAGATAGAAAAAAAAAACCACCACAGGTAGGTAGGTATACAATTATGGATGAGCAATGACGACACAGAGATAGCCACAGCCGTGGCCTACCGTACTGCGTCTGCTAGTATAGATAATATACTAAATATATTACTACTGTAGGTATATAATATAATGACGGACCTGGTGGACACTGTCAGCAGACTCCTAAACTACTAGTATGAAGAAGATAGAAAAAAAAACCCACCACAGGTGGGTAGGTATACAATTATGGACGAGCACTGATGACACAGAGATAGCCACAGCCGTGGACTACCGTACTGCGTCTGCTAGTATAGATAACATAATAAATATATTACTACTGTAGGTATATAATATAATGACGGACCTGGTGGACACTGTCAGCAGACTCCTAAACTACTAGTATGAAGAAGATAGAAAAAAAAAACCACCACAGGTAGGTAGGTATACAATTATGGACGAGCACTGACGACACAGAGGTAGGTACAGCCGTGGCCTACCGTACTGCGTCTGCTAGTATAGATAATATACTAAATATATTACTACTGTAGGTATATAATATAATGACGGACCTGGTGGACACTGTCAGCAGACTCCTAAACTACTAGTATGAAGAAGATAGAAAAAAAAACCCCACCACAGGTAGGTAGGTATACAATTATGGACGAGCACTGACGACACAGAGATAGCCACAGCCGTGGACTACCATACTGCGTCTGCTAATATAGAGATGATAAAGATGATAGAGATGAAAAAAAATATATAACACTACTGTAGGTAAATATTTATATAATATAATGAATGACGGACCTGCTGGACACTGTCAGCAGAATGCGTTTATAGAATAAAATAAAAAAACACCACAGGAGTGTTTAACTTTTTCAGGCAGACAATATACTGGTGGTCACTGGCAGCAAAAGTGTGCACTGTACTCCTGCTATAACTGCTCCCCAGTCTCCCCCACAATTAAGCTGTGTGAGCAGTGAGCACTCAGCACAGTCAGATATACATAGATGATATATCATGCAGCACACTGAGGCTGAGCACAGATATGGTATGTATCGTTTTTTTCAGGCAGAGAACGGATTATAATAAAACTGGTGGTCAGTGTCACTATCAGCAAAACTCTGCACTGTACTGAGTACTCCTAACAACTGCTCCCCAAAATTAGTAGTAAATCAAATGTCACTCGTCTCTCTAAACGGAGAGGACGCCAGCCACGTCCTCTCCCTATCAATCTCAATGCACGTGTGAAAATGGCGGCGACGCGCGGCTCCTTATATAGAATCCGAGTCTTGCGAGAATCCGACAGCGGGATGATGACGTTCGGGCGCGCTCGGGTTAACCGAGCAAGGCGGGAGGAGCCGAGTCTGCTCGGACCCGTGCAAAAAAGGCTGAAGTTCGGGGGGGTTCGGATTCCGAGGAACCGAACCCGCTCATCTCTAGTAGTAATTAGCAATTTTGAAATAAATTTGATAATGATTTGAAATTTTGATGGTCACAGGAGGTTGGGGAGGTATCTTTGGAATGTATTGAGTAGTACAAAATTACCAGTCAAGCATTTGATGTCAAATGTCCGCACACAAACAACATTACTGACTAATGATTCAGTATTTACTGAGGTTTATGAAACATTTGTGATTGCAAATATACAAATGTGTATATCAGCAAAGAAGGGAAAACTATAAGTTATTTAAAATAAAAAATATATTGTTTTATACGTTTTACCTTTAAGGGAGAGATTCAAACTTGTGTCCTAGCATGAACTGACTGTGTAAATAATAATGATTAGTATCACTCAAATTCTCATTTTTTTTTTACATCTTTTGTGATGAAACAAAATACTTACAACTAAATGTTTGTCATTTAAGTAAATCCAGGGTAGAGTACAGTAAATATTTAGAACGCAGATAAAGTACAACAGCACAACAAGTAAACAACAAATTTATTAAATACAGTAAAAAACACTGAACTCATAAAAACTATTTACATATTTTGTATGGACATACGGACACAATATGTTCCACATGTTCTTTGTAGGAAAAAAAAACTTTCACAAGTTGTTTCTGCTATTTAGCGGAAGGAATTATACATGTGGGAGGTAAACTTTTTATATTCAAAACACCTTGTATTTAAAGGACTGCTAAACCTATAATACAAATTGTTGAACTCCAAGCAAAATAAATTAACTACAACTGAAGATATAAAGGGTCATTTCCAAATTGCAAAACTGTAAAACTGAAGTGAAAATATTGTTTTTGATGTTAAATGCATACTATGCACATTTACATCACACATGACACTGCTGATCATTGGGTTTAAGTTAGAGATGAGCGGGTTCGGTTTCTCTGAATCCGAACCCGCCAGAACTTCATGTTTTTTTTCACGGGTCCGAGCGACTCGGATCTTCCCGCCTTGCTCGGTTAACCCGAGCGCGCCCGAACGTCATCATGACGCTGTCGGATTCTCGCGAGGCTCGGATTCTATCGCGAGACTCGGATTCTATATAAGGAGCCGCGCGTCGCCGCCATTTTCACACGTGCATTGAGATTGATAGGGAGAGGACGTGGCTGGCGTCCTCTCCGTTTAGACACTTGATTTACTAATTTTGGGGAGCATTAGGAGTACTCAGTAGTGTACAGTGCAGAGTTTTGCTGATAGTGACCAGTGACCACCACTTTTATTTATAATCCGTTCTCTGCCTGAAAAAAGCGATACACAGCACACAGTGACTCAGTCACATACCATATCTGTGTGCACTGCTCAGGCTCAGGCCAGTGTGCTGCATCATCTATTATCTATATATAATATTATATATCTGTCTGACTGCTCAGCTCACACAGCTTATAATTGTGGGGGAGACTGGGGAGCACTACTGCAGTGCCAGTTATAGGTTATAGCAGGAGCCAGGAGTACATAATATATTATATAGTGAGTGACCACCAGACACACAGTGCAGTTTATTTAATATATCCGTTCTCTGCCTGAAAAAAGCGATACACACAGTGACTCAGTCAGTCACATACCATATCTGTGTGCACTGCTCAGGCTCAGGCCAGTGTGCTGCATCATCTATATATATTATATATCTGTCTGACTGCTCAGCTCACACAGCTTATAATTGTGGGGGAGACTGGGGAGCACTACTGCAGTGCCAGTTATAGGTTATAGCAGGAGCCAGGAGTACATAATATTATATTAAAATTAAACAGTGCACACTTTTGCTGCAGGAGTGCCACTGCCAGTGTGACTAGTGACCAGTGACCTGACCACCAGTATATAATATTAGTAGTATACTATCTCTTTATCAACCAGTCTATATTAGCAGCAGACACAGTACAGTGCGGTAGTTCACGGCTGTGGCTACCTCTGTGTCGGCACTCGGCAGCCCGTCCATAATTGTATATACCACCTAACCGTGGTTTTTTTTTCTTTCTTTATACATACATACTAGTTACGAGTATACTATCTCTTTATCAACCAGTCTATATATTAGCAGCAGACACAGTACAGTGCGGTAGTTCACGGCTGTGGCTACCTCTGTGTCGGCACTCGGCAGCCCGTCCATAATTGTATATACCACCTAACCGTGGTTTTTTTTTCTTTCTTTATACATACATACTAGTTACGAGTATACTATCTCTTTATCAACCAGTCTATATATTAGCAGCAGACACAGTACAGTGCGGTAGTTCACGGCTGTGGCTACCTCTGTGTCGGCACTCGGCAGCCCGTCCATAATTGTATATACCACCTAACCGTGGTTTTTTTTTCTTTCTTTATACATACATACTAGTTACGAGTATACTATCTCTTTATCAACCAGTCTATATTAGCAGCAGACACAGTACAGTGCGGTAGTTCACGGCTGTGGCTACCTCTGTGTCGGCACTCGGCAGCCCGTCCATAATTGTATATACCACCTAACCGTGGTTTTTTTTTCTTTCTTTATACATACATACTAGTTACGAGTATACTATCTCTTTATCAACCAGTCTATATATTAGCAGCAGACACAGTACAGTGCGGTAGTTCACGGCTGTGGCTACCTCTGTGTCGGCACTCGGCAGCCCGTCCATAATTGTATATACCACCTAACCGTGGTTTTTTTTTCTTTCTTTATACATACATACTAGTTACGAGTATACTATCTCTTTATCAACCAGTCTATATATTAGCAGCAGACACAGTACAGTGCGGTAGTTCACGGCTGTGGCTACCTCTGTGTCGGCACTCGGCAGCCCGTCCATAATTGTATATACCACCTAACCGTGGTTTTTTTTTCTTTCTTTATACATACATACTAGTTACGAGTATACTATCTCTTTATCAACCAGTCTATATATTAGCAGCAGACACAGTACAGTGCGGTAGTTCACGGCTGTGGCTACCTCTGTGTCGGCACTCGGCAGCCCGTCCATAATTGTATATACCACCTAACCGTGGTTTTTTTTTCTTTCTTTATACATACATACTAGTTACGAGTATACTATCTCTTTATCAACCAGTCTATATATTAGCAGCAGACACAGTACAGTGCGGTAGTTCACGGCTGTGGCTACCTCTGTGTCGGCACTCGGCAGCCCGTCCATAATTGTATATACCACCTAACCGTGGTTTTTTTTTCTTTCTTTATACATACATACTAGTTACGAGTATACTATCTCTTTATCAACCAGTCTATATATTAGCAGCAGACACAGTACAGTGCGGTAGTTCACGGCTGTGGCTACCTCTGTGTCGGCACTCGGCAGCCCGTCCATAATTGTATATACCACCTAACCGTGGTTTTTTTTTCTTTCTTTATACATACATACTAGTTACGAGTATACTATCTCTTTATCAACCAGTCTATATATTAGCAGCAGACACAGTACTGTGCGGTAGTTCACGGCTGTGGCTACCTCTGTGTCGGCACTCGGCAGCCCGTCCATAATTGTATATACCACCTAACCGTGGTTTTTTTTTCTTTCTTTATACATACATACTAGTTACGAGTATACTATCTCTTTATCAACCAGTCTATATATTAGCAGCAGACACAGTACAGTGCGGTAGTTCACGGCTGTGGCTACCTCTGTGTCGGCACTCGGCAGCCCGTCCATAATTGTATATACCACCTAACCGTGGTTTTTTTTTCTTTCTTTATACATACATACTAGTTACGAGTATACTATCTCTTTATCAACCAGTCTATATATTAGCAGCAGACACAGTACAGTGCGGTAGTTCACGGCTGTGGCTACCTCTGTGTCGGCACTCGGCAGCCCGTCCATAATTGTATATACCACCTAACCGTGGTTTTTTTTTCTTTCTTTATACACACATACTAGTTACGAGTATACTATCTCTTTATCAACCAGTCTATATATTAGCAGCAGACACAGTACAGTGCGGTAGTTCACGGCTGTGGCTACCTCTGTGTCGGCACTCGGCAGCCCGTCCATAATTGTATATACCACCTAACCGTGGTTTTTTTTTCTTTCTTTATACATACATACTAGTTACGAGTATACTATCTCTTTATCAACCAGTCTATATATTAGCAGCAGACACAGTACAGTGCGGTAGTTCACGGCTGTGGCTACCTCTGTGTCGGCACTCGGCAGCCCGTCCATAATTGTATACTAGTATCCAATCCATCCATCTCCATTGTTTACCTGAGGTGCCTTTTAGTTGTGCCTATTAAAATATGGAGAACAAAAATGTTGAGGTTCCAAAATTAGGGAAAGATCAAGATCCACTTCCACCTCGTGCTGAAGCTGCTGCCACTAGTCATGGCCGAGACGATGAAATGCCAGCAACGTCGTCTGCCAAGGCCGATGCCCAATGGCATAGTACAGAGCATGTCAAAACCAAAACACCAAATATCAGTAAAAAAAGGACTCCAAAACCTAAAATAAAATTGTCGGAGGAGAAGCGTAAACTTGCCAATATGCCATTTACCACACGGAGTGGCAAGGAACGGCTGAGGCCCTGGCCTATGTTCATGGCTAGTGGTTCAGCTTCACATGAGGATGGAAGCACTCAGCCTCTCGCTAGAAAACTGAAAAGACTCAAGCTGGCAAAAGGCAAAGCACCGCAAAGAACTGTGCGTTCTTTGAAATCCCAAATCCACAAGGAGAGTCCAATTGTGTCGGTTGCGATGCCTGACCTTCCCAACACTGGACGTGAAGAGCATGCGCCTTCCACCATTTGCACGCCCCCTGCAAGTGCTGGAAGGAGCACCCGCAGTCCAGTTCCTGATAGTCAGATTGAAGATGTCAGTGTTGAAGTACACCAGGATGAGGAGGATATGGGTGTTGCTGGCGCTGGGGAGGAAATTGACCAGGAGGATTCTGATGGTGAGGTGGTTTGTTTAAGTCAGGCACCCGGGGAGACACCTGTTGTCCGTGGGAGGAATATGGCCGTTGACATGCCAGGTGAAAATACCAAAAAAATCAGCACTTCGGTGTGGAGGTATTTCACCAGAAATGCGGACAACAGGTGTCAAGCCGTGTGTTCCCTTTGTCAAGCTGTAATAAGTAGGGGTAAGGACGTTAACCACCTCGGAACATCCTCCCTTATACGTCACCTGCAGCGCATTCATAATAAGTCAGTGACAAGTTCAAAAACTTTGGGTGACAGCGGAAGCAGTCCACTGACCAGTAAATCCCTTCCTCTTGTAACCAAGCTCACGCAAACCACCCCACCAACTCCCTCAGTGTCAATTTCCTCCTTCCCCAGGAATGCCAATAGTCCTGCAGGCCATGTCACTGGCAATTCTGACGAGTCCTCTCCTGCCTGGGATTCCTCCGATGCATCCTTGCGTGTAACGCCTACTGCTGCTGGCGCTGCTGTTGTTGCCGCTGGGAGTCGATGGTCATCCCAGAGGGGAAGTCGTAAGCCCACTTGTACTACTTCCAGTAAGCAATTGACTGTTCAACAGTCCTTTGCGAGGAAGATGAAATATCACAGCAGTCATCCTACTGCAAAGCGGATAACTGAGGCCTTGGCATCCTGGGTGGTGAGAAACGTGGTTCCGGTATCCATCATTACTGCAGAGCCAACTAGAGACGTGTTGGAGGTACTGTGTCCCCGGTACCAAATACCATCTAGGTTCCATTTCTCTAGGCAGGCGATACCGAAAATGTACACAGACCTCAGAAAAAGAGTCACCAGTGTCCTAAAAAATGCAGCTGTACCCAATGTCCACTTAACCACGGACATGTGGACAAGTGGAGCAGGGCAGGGTCAGGACTATATGACTGTGACAGCCCACTGGGTAGATGTATGGACTCCCGCCGCAAGAACAGCAGCGGCGGCACCAGTAGCAGCATCTCGCAAACGCCAACTCTTTCCTAGGCAGGCTACGCTTTGTATCACCGCTTTCCAGAATACGCACACAGCTGAAAACCTCTTACGGCAACTGAGGAAGATCATCGCGGAATGGCTTACCCCAATTGGACTCTCCTGTGGATTTGTGGCATCGGACAACGCCAGCAATATTGTGTGTGCATTAAATCTGGGCCAATTCCAGCACGTCCCATGTTTTGCACATACCTTGAATTTGGTGGTGCAGAATTTTTTAAAAAACGACAGGGGCGTGCAAGAGATGCTGTCGGTGGCCAGAAGAATTGCGGGACACTTTCGGCGTACAGGCACCACGTACAGAAAACTGGAGCACCACCAAAAACTACTGAACCTGCCCTGCCATCATCTGAAGCAAGAAGTGGTAACGAGGTGGAATTCAACCCTCTATATGCTTCAGAGGTTGGAGGAGCAGCAAAAGGCCATTCAAGCCTATACAATTGAGCACGATATAGTAGGTGGAATGCACCTGTCTCAAGTGCAGTGGAGAATGATTTCAACAGTGTGCAAGGTTCTGATGCCCTTTGAACTTGCCACACGTGAAGTCAGTTCAGACACTGCCAGCCTGAGTCAGGTCATTCCCCTCATCAGGCTTTTGCAGAAGAAGCTGGAGGCATTGAAGAAGGAGCTAAAAGGGAGCGATTCCGCTAGGCATGTGGGACTTGTGGATGCAGCCCTTAATTCGCTTAACAAGGATTCACGGGTGGTCAATCTGTTGAAATCAGAGCACTACATTTTGGCCACCGTGCTCGATCCTAGATTTAAAGCCTACCTTGGATCTCTCTTTCCGGCAGACACAGGTCTGCTGGGGTTGAAAGACCTGCTGGTGACAAAATTGTCAAGTCAAGCGGAACGCGACCTGTCAACATCTCCTCCTTCACATTCTCCCGCAACTGGGGGTGCGAGGAAAAGGCTCAGAATTCCGAGCCCACCCGCTGGCGGTGATGCAGGGCAGTCTGGAGCGACTGCTGATGCTGACATCTGGTCCGGACTGAAGGACCTGACAACGATTACGGACATGTCGTCTACTGTCACTGCATATGATTCTCTCAACATTGATAGAATGGTGGAGGATTATATGAGTGACCGCATCCAAGTAGGCACGTCACACAGTCCGTACTTATACTGGCAGGAAAAAGAGGCAATTTGGAGGCCCTTGCACAAACTGGCTTTATTCTACCTAAGTTGCCCTCCCACAAGTGTGTACTCCGAAAGAGTGTTTAGTGCCGCCGCTCACCTTGTCAGCAATCGGCGTACGAGGTTACATCCAGAAAATGTGGAGAAGATGATGTTCATTAAAATGAATTATAATCAATTCCTCCGCGGAGACATTGACCAGCAGCAATTGCCTCCACAAAGTACACAGGGAGCTGAGATGGTGGATTCCAGTGGGGACGAATTGATAATCTGTGAGGAGGGGGATGTACACGGTGATATATCGGAGGGTGAAGATGAGGTGGACATCTTGCCTCTGTAGAGCCAGTTTGTGCAAGGAGAGATTAATTGCTTCTTTTTTGGGGGGGGTCCAAACCAACCCGTCATATCAGTCACAGTCGTGTGGCAGACCCTGTCACTGAAATGATGGGTTGGTTAAAGTGTGCATGTCCTGTTTTGTTTATACAACATAAGGGTGGGTGGGAGGGCCCAAGGACAATTCCATCTTGCACCTCTTTTTTCTTTTCTTTTTCTTTGCATCATGTGCTGATTGGGGAGGTTTTTTTTGGAAGGGACATCCTGCGTGACACTGCAGTGCCACTCCTAGATGGGCCCGGTGTTTGTGTCGGCCACTAGGGTCGCTAATCTTACTCACACAGTCAGCTACCTCATTGCGCCTCTTTTTTTCTTTGCGTCATGTGCTGTTTGGGGAGGGTTTTTTGGAAGGGACATCCTGCGTGACACTGCAGTGCCACTCCTAGATGGGCCCGGTGTTTGTGTCGGCCACTAGGGTCGCTAATCTTACTCACACAGCTACCTCATTGCGCCTCTTTTTTTCTTTGCGTCATGTGCTGTTTGGGGAGGGTTTTTTGGAAGGGACATCCTGCGTGACACTGCAGTGCCACTCCTAGATGGGCCCGGTGTTTGTGTCGGCCACTAGGGTCGCTAATCTTACTCACACAGCTACCTCATTGCGCCTCTTTTTTTCTTTGCGTCATGTGCTGTTTGGGGAGGGTTTTTTGGAAGGGACATCCTGCGTGACACTGCAGTGCCACTCCTAGATGGGCCCGGTGTTTGTGTCGGCCACTAGGGTCGCTAATCTTACTCACACAGCTACCTCATTGCGCCTCTTTTTTTCTTTGCGTCATGTGCTGTTTGGGGAGGGTTTTTTGGAAGGGCCATCCTGCGTGACACTGCAGTGCCACTCCTAGATGGGCCCGGTGTTTGTGTCGGCCACTAGGGTCGCTAATCTTACTCACACAGCTACCTCATTGCGCCTCTTTTTTTCTTTGCGTCATGTGCTGTTTGGGGAGGGTTTTTTGGAAGGGCCATCCTGCGTGACACTGCAGTGCCACTCCTAGATGGGCCCGGTGTTTGTGTCGGCCACTAGGGTCGCTAATCTTACTCACACAGCTACCTCATTGCGCCTCTTTTTTTCTTTGCGTCATGTGCTGTTTGGGGAGGGTTTTTTGGAAGGGCCATCCTGCGTGACACTGCAGTGCCACTCCTAGATGGGCCCGGTGTTTGTGTCGGCCACTAGGGTCGCTAATCTTACTCACACAGCTACCTCATTGCGCCTCTTTTTTTCTTTGCGTCATGTGCTGTTTGGGGAGGGTTTTTTGGAAGGGACATCCTGCGTGACACTGCAGTGCCACTCCTAGATGGGCCCGGTGTTTGTGTCGGCCACTAGGGTCGCTTATCTTACTCACACAGCGACCTCGGTGCAAATTTTAGGACTAAAAATAATATTGTGAGGTGTGAGGTATTCAGAATAGACTGAAAATGAGTGTAAATTATGGTTTTTGGAGTTAATAATACTTTGGGATCAAAATGACCCCCAAATTCTATGATTTAAGCTGTTTTTTAGTGTTTTTTGAAAAAAACACCCGAATCCAAAACACACCCGAATCCGACAAAAAAAATTCGGTGAGGTTTTGCCAAAACGCGTTCGAACCCAAAACACGGCCGCGGAACCGAACCCAAAACCAAAACACAAAACCCGAAAAATTTCAGGCGCTCATCTCTAGTTTAAGTCACAGGTACACGCAGTTGTGATTTTGCTCACAGGACACTGGTGAAAATTTGCAAATAGCTCGGCTGCCTTCCTGTGCACAGAGATGCCCACTGCCAGTGTCTCACATCCACCACTCATTTACACAAGTGGAAAACGTTGCACGCACATTGGTCGCACCAGTGGATGATGCTGTTTCAGATTGAGCTGCTCTCCTAAGACACCAAGGCCTCTCCAGCTGAGATGAAATTTGCAGTGGCTGACTAGGGAACACCCAGAAACAGTCCCGAAATGCCTGTGTTTCTCTAGTCACCTTCTGTTACCTCTCCCCAACGCTGACTATTTGTCACTCACTTTGCAAATGAATCCTTTGTGCGTGCACTATCAATAAACAATCGCAGCATGTACACAGTACAGCTTTGGTGCATGAGCAGTGGCAAAAAATACTTTCACTACATCTGACATCGACATTGCATGTCTCTCAGAATCAGACCCATAGTGATGGTGTCTGTCAGGTGCAAAGTTTGCACTGGATGATGGGAGGATTTGGACAATTCAAGGAATTTATACTCAATTCATGGGCATTTCTTGGTTAGACATATAAATGGTAAAGAGGTGCAAAAATTGGATTCTACAGTATTTTCTTGGATTGTACAGTGTATTTAAATAAATACTGATGTGGAGATGGTACATTTATGTTTATTATTTCCACCATGTGCATTTAATGGTGCATGTGACATCCTACAAAATTAGGCACAGATTATATTGCACAGGGTTGTTTCCAATGATCATGAAGAGGGTGTGCACACTGAAATTTACTTGGAGAACTAGAAGGCACACTTGCATAAACCATAATTGCAAGTCTGATGATTGTCATTAATTAAAACAAAGAAGAGAAAAAGAAGACTCTTGTTTGGACGCACTCTTTTATATATCAGTCAAAAATTATAACAGAAATTAGAATAAAAAACATGACTTTTATTAATTCTTCACATAAAATGAGGTTGGCATCCAATAACTGTGCACCACCAAGCAGACTTATTTAGTGAGTTTACCCATTAATAAAAATTGTCCAATTTTGGTCTTTAAATGTATTGTATCTAACTTACATAGGTCAGTGCAGAATCACAACCTCTCCTTACAGATTGTCATTAATTGTAAACCAAAGTGATACATATTTTCTCCATTTGCATATATTGCACATTAAATGCAGATGCCCAGGTACAGTATTTAAGTGTGAATGTGGTCCCTTGTAACAGTGAAGGTTGAATGGACAGTCTGATTTCGGAAAGGCTGCTGTTAGTGGGGGTCAAATTTAGGGTTTTAACATTTTAAAACTCGTCTCTTTTCTCACTGCCCACCTGGAGTTCACTAGAAATGGTACCATCTGGCTGCCAGAGCTGGGTGCCTGGAATCTAAACCCTCAGAGAAGGACATGGATCCTGTACCCAGGCCCCCAGACCCAGGGTCAACCACCCCACTGGAGACTCCGCAGAAACCCCAACATACAGAGAGGGGACAATCAGGACACAACCACAATCAATGTCACACCAATGGTATAATTAGCAGAGTGTCCCAAAGACAATCTTGAAACTGTGATTTTGAGAATATTGTAAAGCAATGTAGAACTCACTGAGCAGAAGTACAGACTGAAGTATCGATAAATAGAGATAGTCCACTTGAACCCACAATGAGTAGGTGAGTTGTAATTCAGAAAACTAGCAAGAAGCTACTCACTGGTTGTATACATGGCACTTTAAAGCACCATAACAGTCAATGATGTTTCAAGATACCTCAGGGCAGGGCCGGAATGCCCATCTGGTGCTTTGGGCAAATGCCAGAAGGTCTGAAGTCCTGATGGGCCGATTTAGCCACGCAAAGAGACCAGGGCTAGCTGAGCACTCTGCTCAGATGCCTATATCACATAAACAGGGTCTGGCTGAGCAGCTTCACCTCCCATTACTTTGCTGTACTGCCAGGCATACATTGAGATGCCATGATGCAAGGCCCCTGTGACTCGTGACACACCCCCATGAGCCATGGCCACACACCCTGTGATGCATACACAGCATAATGCCAGGGCTGTCAGACAACCCCAGTCTGTCCCTGCCTCAGGGTACTGTGGCAATAGCTCAGGCTAGAACTGAATTGGGACCGGAGTATAGCAGTTGGTCTGCTGCCATTTTTTGTGACATCAAGCAGCCACCCCTAAAATGCTCCACCCCCACCTCTGTTTTCACAGCCAGCCCCCCTCAATCACACCCCCTGTGCTGTCAATCATATTATGGTCGCATTCTTCCAGCGCCAACCACCCGTACACTGGCAGCAGGGACTTACATCACAGTTGGGCGGGCAGATTCAAATACCCGCCCTGTTGTCACATCAGAAAGGACACATTGGCCAATTAATTGGTAAGTGTGTATGCTTACCAAATTGGCTGATATAAGTGTCGGCAGATACTCCTGTAGCTCGATCCATCTCGACTTTATCTGTCTCCAAGCTTTGATAAATCTTCTCCTCTGTACTATATTGTTACAATACATTGGTATATGACTACTTCTTAAAATATTTAGCTCCATCTGTGGATCTTTTAAAAGTTGTCAGCTAGTAATGAATATACCTGTGCACCTGCGCAGCAACTATGACATCTGTAAGACATGTACTTTTAGGTGTCTCAGAGAACTGAAGTTGGGAAACAATGTAAGGATTCATAGGATCAAAGGTTTTTTTTTATATGCTGCAATGAATGATCTAGTTTATGTAGCATGACCTCGCACCATTCATACTCCTTTAGATATTACAGCCCCTATCTCAGACACCAGAGGAGCATTAGTAACAAGTTGAACGTAGAGTATTTTAAGACACCAATGTAAAGTTTTTTTGCCTTGCTATAATGCTATGGAACATATTAATGTGATCTGCTGTGATGTAACCCTTATTTCCTACTTCCAGGGCTTCCATCAGAAATTCCGATGCACGGGACCCCCCTTCCCCCGAAAGAATAAATAATAATAACAACAATAAATAATAAAATAATAATAATAATGATGATGATAATAATAATAATAACAATAATAATAATAATAATAATAATAATAATAAATTATATATATATATATATATATATATATAAACCATAAAATAATATATATATATATGCACATACATATACTCACACACATACACATACATACAGACACAGTTTCTCTCTCCCAGTCACTCTTCCTCAACTTACCTATCACAGGCTGGCCGGAGCTGTAGCAGATGTGGTAGCAGCCCAGTCCCATGTAGCTCCACCCCCTCCATTTTGTGTAGCCCCACCCCCTTTTCATGACCGAGATCTGGCACTGTCACAGGAAGGGGAGAGGATGCTGCAAGCTTCTATTGAAAAGTCCCTGCCAAAATGGCCAACGCCTCAGAGGAGACAGTTATTAAAGACACTAGAGGAGCCTCCACTAGAATCTTTAATAACTGTCTCCTCTGAGTCGGTGGCCATTTTTGGAGGGATGTTTACAACAGAAGCTTGCAGCATCCTCTCTCGCTCCTGTGACAGTGCCAGAACTAAGGCATGAAAAGTGGGCAGAGCATGGCGACAGGCAGATGGCGGCATGATCGGTCCAGGCCCTCTCCTCTCTGTTAGAGAGGCAGGGCCTGGGACAGCTGTGCCCGCAGCACCCCCCTGATGGCGGGCCTGCCCTTCTACAATAAAAACTATGATAAAATAAAATAAAAGTGCATACTTTGATTTGCCTAATACCTTCATGAGTACCCTCATGAATCTATCATACAACACAATCACAATGAGCATGCCATCTAATGAGCTACATTAGAACTGTGGGAGATGAGATATGTGTTATGCCAGAACTGAATAGGGTGAAAAGGGTCAGAGTTCATACCAACTTCAATGTGACTAATAATAATAATAATAATAATAATACTTATATTGATATAGCGCTTTTCTCCTATATGACTCAAGGCACTTTACAGATATTGTGAACATAACACAGAGGTTTACATTTTCATAAAATGCTGAAATTATGAATATATAGCAGTGTGGCAGCCATTTTGGGTCATCTTTTCCAAGCATTGTTCCTCCTACCCATGAAGGATCCAAGTGAGGCAGCCATTTTAGGTGCACAATTTATGATTACAGTGGGCAGAATAGGTAATGTGTAGAAGAGATGTCACATAATGGGAAGTTAAAAAAATAATTGGAGAGATCATGTTATATAGTAAAGGTATTTTTGCTACTACTTCTGATTTGCATACAAACTTTACTAACCCCAACTTACAGAGACAGTGTTAAGAAGAGGAACATTCAGGAAAGATTTTCAAAATGTTGTGTTAAACAATATGGCCATCTGCGGCCCTATGTAGTTACTGACACAAAAGTGATAGCAAAGTGAATACTAAGTGAACCGTAAGTGATAATTTTGATCACCCATTTTATCTATGGAAATATCTTATAAATTATTTCAAATCAGAGGTTCTCAAACGCGGTCCTCAAGGCACCCCAACGGTCCAGGTTTGAGGTATATCCATGGCTCAGCACAGATGGTTAAATCAAATTGACTGAGGCACTAATTAAGACTCCTATGGCTAAGCATACTTAAACCCTGGACCATTGGGGAGCCTTGAGGACTGCATTTGAGAACATGAGGACCGCATTTGAGAACCCCTGTTTTATATTCTTGGTTTTAGACAACTCTTAGCCTAATATAATAAATTGTTCAGCAACACCAACCATGGAAGGTTTGCTTATTTCTAGCAGTATATGAGGTATCTGAGGAGACTAAGAAATGCAATGTATTTAATATGTTTTTAAATATATTACTGGCAATACTGCCTTACTGCACCAAGACTTTTGTACTTAAAACATTGGCATAACTTTAGCTATTTAAATAAGATGCCATGAAAAGGTAACTAACTATACCAAATGTCACAATAAGAACATTAATGTTAATGCATTCCAATTTAGAAAAGCAAATGCAACTAATCCTGAATTAATCCAAGAACACTAGTACTGTATATCTAAACAATCACTAATCATCTGAATCATTAACTTTCACTTTTGCTGGTAATTTCTACCTGTGGAGTATATTAACACATACACATACATTTTTTTAACTAGTTTGTTGGCTATATTTTATAACTGCGTTGTGTTTCTTCCACTATTGCACTTTATCCTTCATTAAATCCTTCATTTTGGTTTCGAGAATTAACAATGTTATTAGAAAACATGAACATGCTATTAGCAATCACAGAGGAGTCAATTTACTGTAGTGCACGATGGAATAGAATTATGCGCCAAGTTATATCCACTTTATTACTCTCATGGATTTCTGAACTTTGGTAATTGCATAATTTCAGGCACATAGTGAGTGAGTTGTTTACTGTACATCGACAGACATAAGACCTACAGTATTAAAAATGCGCATACAGTTAATTCAATTAATGTTGGACTGTTTTATAATGATACCACTAAAAAAAATTGTTTCCTGTTCTTGTGCAACTTTCCCTCTTTAATTGCTGCCTTCCTCATGTGGAGAGGGACTCTTTGCTTTATTCTCTACACAGCATGGTGTATACTGTAGCAAACAGAAAAAGCTTTTATGCAAGTTATTGTAAATCATCAGATTCTGACGTATGTTAGCATTGCATGATATATAGAAAAATACTTTTTGTAAAAGGGTGTGTAGAAGTTAATTCCCTTAAAGGAAATTAAAACAATTTCTGTAATACTGTACCCAGTTGTGTGGCTATCCTTCTGCCTGTGACAGTCAAAATGCTAATCCCGTACATACATGAAAACTGGTAGAGATTAGGCAGATTCCATGGTCCAAGAAACACAAGGTGGGTCATTTTTTTTGTATCATATAATGTAGACCCATACTGCTTTTACATTTGCTCAAATGCACCTATTTGCTTGGTTTGTGCATTTGAAGGGGTGCTTTGGAAATATACTTACTGAGGCCACCATTCTTTATGTGTAAAAAGAAAGGACACTGCTCAAAATTGTGTTAATTTGTACAAACACAGCCACAAACAACATTTGCACAGCGAGACCTGTATTTTACCATTTTATAAATAACCCTTATACAGATGATGTATCCGCCACACTCATCGTGGATTTGCCTAGGTGCAAGTGTCTGGCATGTGCATGCGTCTTAATCGCACCCACGGCCATTCGCTTTACATTGGAGCGGTAATAGTCACAGCCCGACACGGCCCAGTGCTGGTGTGCCTAGCCACGCCGGAAGTGCACATGCAGCCACTTCCCAGACACGATGAGTGTGGCTACATCTGTAGTCATTAAATCCGGGATTCCCGCTAGATGCAGAACAAGGTGGACATTGAAACAGTAGTTTTTGTATCTCAACTTATAGGTCCTAATTCCTACATACAGTGGTAATGAAGAGTCAAATAACAAATAACGCAGAGTTTGCTGCTACTTTTCAAGTGTTAATTTGTATTTTGATTCAGAGGATTTCTGGGCTCAGACAATCAAATAGGAGATAGATAATATCAACCACTATCCAAATACCTGCAAGTGGTGTGGGCTGGTATTCAGACAAATGTGTACCAAAATTCATTGAAAAATAAATGCATAGTTCATAGTTCAAAAACTTAAGTTAGGTAATATTTCAATGCAAACCACATCTTTTTGTGCATTTAAATTAGTTCTAGCTGTAAAAAAAAAAAAGTTTGAAAAAAAAAGCTAGATTTATTTTTTGCTTACACATAAAACAGTTTGGACAACAAACATTTACTGATGTAGTAGAAGCGTAACAGTTACGATTTATTTTATACATTTATGTCACTTACCACACAAACTCATCTGAAATGTTTCCTGAATATGTACAGGAATAAATCAAAAGCAAGCTGACAATTCATTATTGAGAAAGGTTGATTTACATTTACAATGTACCTTCAATTCCAAAAATGTTTATTTATTGTTTATTATAATCTTGAATCTAATAATTAGATGGGCACAAAAATGTCCTTACAGAGAAGGTCAATAATATGTACTGTATGTTCCGGTCATGAGCACAATGTACTGTATAATAAAATATATTATTATCACACCCTAACCAATAGATGGATTAGCAATTTATCCCTCTATAAAGATATTCCAACTCTTCAAGTTTATGGCCACTTCCATCACTTCCATCATCTTTATCAATCATCTTACGACACGGACACATGCATAGTGATGTGATGCATAGATAAAGGCACTGTACTCACCTTTTTTAGTGGTTGAGTCATTTTGATCCTTACGTTCTGTTTGTGAGTTGCTCTGGTGTATAACAAGCATGAAAATGCACATACAGTATTGCACTCCCATGTTAGCTAGTCTCCTTAGCCATGTAATTCAGTTGATTTGAACTGGTTGACATACAGTATATTATTCATGTTGCATTGGTTTAGACATATCAAAATACATCTAAATTTACTGTATTTTAAGCACGAAGCCTCTTATGCATGGACAAAAAGTAGAGATGTGCGGCAGGCACTTTTCGTGTTTTGTGTTTTTGTACTAATTCCCTGCTTGTGTTTTAGTTTTGGATTGGTTTTACCAAAACCACCCTTTCATGTTTTGGTTTTGTATCTAGATGATTTTTGAAAAAACATAAAAACAGCTAAAATCACAGAATTTGGGAGTAATTTTGATCCTACGGTATTATTAATAGAGATGAGCGCCGGAAATTTTTCGGGTTTTGTGTTTTGGTTTTGGGTTCGGTTCCGCGGCCGTGTTTTGGGTTCGACCGCGTTTTGGCAAAACCTCACCGAATTTTTTTTGTCGGATTCGGGTGTGTTTTGGATTCGGGTGTTTTTTTCAAAAAACCCTAAAAAACAGCTTAAATCATAGAATTTGGGGGTAATTTTGATCCCAAAGTATTATTAACCTCAAAAAACATAATTTACACTCATTTTCAGCCTATTCTGAACACATCACACCTCACAATATTATTTTTAGTCCTAAAATTTGCACCGAGGTCGCTGTGTGAGTAAGATAAGCGACCCTAGTGGCCGACACAAACACCGGGCCCATCTAGGAGTGGCACTGCAGTGTCACGCAGGATGTCCCTTCCAAAAAACCCTCCCCAAACAGCACATGACGCAAAGAAAAAAAGAGGCGCAATGAGGTAGCTGTGTGAGTAAGATTAGCGACCCTAGTGGCCGACACAAACACCGGGCCCATCTAGGAGTGGCACTGCAGTGTCACGCAGGATGTCCCTTCCAAAAAACCCTCCCCAAACAGCACATGACGCAAAGAAAAAAAGAGGCGCAATGAGGTAGCTGACTGTGTGAGAAAGATAAGCGACCCTAGTGGCCGACACAAACACCGGGCCCATCTAGGAGTGGCACTGCAGTGTCACGCAGGATGTCCCTTCCAAAAAACCCTCCCCAAACAGCACATGACGCAAAGAAAAAAAGAGGCGCAATGAGGTAGCTGACTGTGTGAGAAAGATAAGCGACCCTAGTGGCCGACACAAACACCGGGCCCATCTAGGAGTGGCACTGCAGTGTCACGCAGGATGTCCCTTCCAAAAAACCCTCCCCAAACAGCACATGACGCAAAGAAAAAAAGAGGCGCAATGAGGTAGCTGACTGTGTGAGAAAGATAAGCGACCCTAGTGGCCGACACAAACACCGGGCCCATCTAGGAGTGGCACTGCAGTGTCACGCAGGATGTCCCTTCCAAAAAACCCTCCCCAAACAGCACATGACGCAAAGAAAAAAAGAGGCGCAATGAGGTAGCTGTGTGAGAAAGATAAGCGACCCTAGTGGCCGACACAAACACCGGGCCCATCTAGGAGTGGCACTGCAGTGTCACGCAGGATGTCCCTTCCAAAAAACCCTCCCCAAACAGCACATGACGCAAAGAAAAAAAGAGGCGCAATGAGGTAGCTGTGTGAGTAAGATTAGCGACCCTAGTGGCCGACACAAACACCGGGCCCATCTAGGAGTGGCACTGCAGTGTCACGCAGGATGTCCCTTCCAAAAAACCCTCCCCAATCAGCACATGATGCAAAGAAAAAGAAAAGAAAAAAGAGGTGCAAGATGGAATTATCCTTGGGCCCTCCCACCCACCCTTATGTTGTATAAACAAAACAGGACATGCACACTTTAACCAACCCATCATTTCAGTGACAGGGTCTGCCACACGACTGTGACTGATATGACGGGTTGGTTTGGACCCCCCCCAAAAAAGAAGCAATTAATCTCTCCTTGCACAAACTGGCTCTACAGAGGCAAGATGTCCACCTCATCTTCACCCTCCGATATATCACCGTGTACATCCCCCTCCTCACAGATTATCAATTCGTCCCCACTGGAATCCACCATCTCAGCTCCCTGTGTACTTTGTGGAGGCAATTGCTGCTGGTCAATGTCTCCGCGGAGGAATTGATTATAATTCATTTTAATGAACATCATCTTCTCCACATTTTCTGGATGTAACCTCGTACGCCGATTGCTGACAAGGTGAGCGGCGGCACTAAACACTCTTTCGGAGTACACACTTGTGGGAGGGCAACTTAGGTAGAATAAAGCCAGTTTGTGCAAGGGCCTCCAAATTGCCTCTTTTTCCTGCCAGTATAAGTACGGACTGTGTGACGTGCCTACTTGGATGCGGTCACTCATATAATCCTCCACCATTCTATCAATGTTGAGAGAATCATATGCAGTGACAGTAGACGACATGTCCGTAATCGTTGTCAGGTCCTTCAGTCCGGACCAGATGTCAGCATCAGCAGTCGCTCCAGACTGCCCTGCATCACCGCCAGCGGGTGGGCTCGGAATTCTGAGCCTTTTCCTCGCACCCCCAGTTGCGGGAGAATGTGAAGGAGGAGATGTTGACAGGTCGCGTACCGCTTGACTTGACAATTTTGTCACCAGCAGGTCTTTCAACCCCAGCAGACCTGTGTCTGCCGGAAAGAGAGATCCAAGGTAGGCTTTAAATCTAGGATCGAGCACGGTGGCCAAAATGTAGTGCTCTGATTTCAACAGATTGACCACCCGTGAATCCTTGTTAAGCGAATTAAGGGCTGCATCCACAAGTCCCACATGCCTAGCGGAATCGCTCCGTGTTAGCTCCTTCTTCAATGCCTCCAGCTTCTTCTGCAAAAGCCTGATGAGGGGAATGACCTGACTCAGGCTGGCAGTGTCTGAACTGACTTCACGTGTGGCAAGTTCAAAGGGCATCAGAACCTTGCACAACGTTGAAATCATTCTCCACTGCACTTGAGACAGGTGCATTCCATCTCCTATATCGTGCTCAATTGTATAGGCTTGAATGGCCTTTTGCTGCTCCTCCAACCTCTGAAGCATATAGAGGGTTGAATTCCACCTCGTTACCACTTCTTGCTTCAGATGATGGCAGGGCAGGTTCAGTAGTTTTTGGTGGTGCTCCAGTCTTCTGTACGTGGTGCCTGTACGCCGAAAGTGTCCCGCAATTTTTCTGGCCACCGACAGCATCTCTTGCACGCCCCTGTCGTTTTTTAAAAAATTCTGCACCACCAAATTCAAGGTATGTGCAAAACATGGGACGTGCTGGAATTTGCCCATATTTAATGCACACACAATATTGCTGGCGTTGTCCGATGCCACAAATCCACAGGAGAGTCCAATTGGGGTAAGCCATTCCGCGATGATCTTCCTCAGTTGCCGTAAGAGGTTTTCAGCTGTGTGCGTATTCTGGAAAGCGGTGATACAAAGCGTAGCCTGCCTAGGAAAGAGTTGGCGTTTGCGAGATGCTGCTACTGGTGCCGCCGCTGCTGTTCTTGCGGCGGGAGTCCATACATCTACCCAGTGGGCTGTCACAGTCATATAGTCCTGACCCTGCCCTGCTCCACTTGTCCACATGTCCGTGGTTAAGTGGACATTGGGTACAACTGCATTTTTTAGGACACTGGTGAGTCTTTTTCTGACGTCCGTGTACATTCTCGGTATCGCCTGCCTAGAGAAGTGGAACCTAGATGGTATTTGGTAACGGGGGCACACTGCCTCAATAAATTGTCTAGTTCCCTGTGAACTAACGGCGGATACCGGACGCACGTCTAACACCAACATAGTTGTCAAGGACTCAGTTATCCGCTTTGCAGTAGGATGACTGCTGTGATATTTCATCTTCCTCGCAAAGGACTGTTGAACAGTCAATTGCTTACTGGAAGTAGTACAAGTGGGCTTACGACTTCCCCTCTGGGATGACCATCGACTCCCAGCGGCAACAACAGCAGCGCCAGCAGCAGTAGGCGTTACACGCAAGGATGCATCGGAGGAATCCCAGGCAGGAGAGGACTCGTCAGACTTGCCAGTGACATGGCCTGCAGGACTATTGGCATTCCTGGGGAAGGAGGAAATTGACACTGAGGGAGTTGGTGGGGTGGTTTGCGTGAGCTTGGTTACAAGAGGAAGGGATTTACTGGTCAGTGGACTGCTTCCGCTGTCACCCAAAGTTTTTGAACTTGTCACTGACTTATTATGAATGCGCTGCAGGTGACGTATAAGGGAGGATGTTCCGAGGTGGTTAACGTCCTTACCCCTACTTATTACAGCTTGACAAAGGGAACACACGGCTTGACACCTGTTGTCCGCATTTCTGGTGAAATACCTCCACACCGAAGAGCTGATTTTTTTGGTATTTTCACCTGGCATGTCAACGGCCATATTCCTCCCACGGACAACAGGTGTCTCCCCGGGTGCCTGACTTAAACAAACCACCTCACCATCAGAATCCTCCTGGTCAATTTCCTCCCCAGCGCCAGCAACACCCATATCCTCCTCATCCTGGTGTACTTCAACACTGACATCTTCAATCTGACTATCAGGAACTGGACTGCGGGTGCTCCTTCCAGCACTTGCAGGGGGCATGCAAATAGTGGAAGGCGCATGCTCTTCACGTCCAGTGTTGGGAAGGTCAGGCATCGCAAACGACACAATTGGACTCTCCTTGTGGATTTGGGATTTCAAAGAACGCACAGTTCTTTGCGGTGCTTTTGCCAGCTTGAGTCTTTTCAGTTTTCTAGCGAGAGGCTGAGTGCTTCCATCCTCATGTGAAGCTGAACCACTAGCCATGAACATAGGCCAGGGCCTCAGCCGTTCCTTGCCACTCCGTGTGGTAAATGGCATATTGGCAAGTTTACGCTTCTCCTCCGACAATTTTATTTTAGGTTTTGGAGTCCTTTTTTTTCTGATATTTGGTGTTTTGGATTTGACATGCTCTGTACTATGACATTGGGCATCGGCCTTGGCAGACGACGTTGCTGGCATTTCATCGTCTCGGCCATGACTAGTGGCAGCAGCTTCAGCACGAGGTGGAAGTGGATCTTGATCTTTCCCTAATTTTGGAACCTCAACTTTTTTGTTCTCCATATTTTATAGGCAGAACTAAAAGGCACCTCAGGTAAACAATGGAGATGGATGGATTGGATACTAGTATACAATTATGGACGGACTGCCACGGTTAGGTGGTATAAAAAAACCACGGTTAGGTGGTATATATTATAATAATAATACAATTATGGATGGACGGACTGCCTGCCGACTGCCGACACAGAGGTAGCCACAGCCGTGAACTACCGCACTGTACACTGGTTGATAAAGAGATAGTAGTATACTCGTAACAACTAGTATGACACTATGACGACGGTATAAAGAATGAAAAAAAAACCACGGTTAGGTGGTATATATTATAATAATAATACAATTATGGATGGACGGACTGCCTGCCGACTGCCGACACAGAGGTAGCCACAGCCGTGAACTACCGCACTGTACACTGGTTGATAAAGAGATAGTAGTATACTCGTAACAACTAGTATGACACTATGACGACGGTATAAAGAATGAAAAAAAAACCACGGTTAGGTGGTATATATTATAATAATAATACAATTATGGATGGACGGACTGCCTGCCGACTGCCGACACAGAGGTAGCCACAGCCGTGAACTACCGCACTGTACACTGGTTGATAAAGAGATAGTAGTATACTCGTAACAACTAGTATGACACTATGACGACGGTATAAAGAATGAAAAAAAAACCACGGTTAGGTGGTATATATTATAATAATAATACAATTATGGATGGACGGACTGCCTGCCGACTGCCGACACAGAGGTAGCCACAGCCGTGAACTACCGCACTGTACACTGGTTGATAAAGAGATAGTAGTATACTCGTAACAACTAGTATGACACTATGACGGTATAAAGAATGAAAAAAAAACCACGGTTAGGTGGTATATATTATAATAATAATACAATTATGGATGGACGGACTGCCTGCCGACTGCCGACACAGAGGTAGCCACAGCCGTGAACTACCGCACTGTACACTGGTTGATAAAGAGATAGTAGTATACTCGTAACAACTAGTATGACACTATGACGACGGTATAAAGAAAGAAAAAAAAATACCACGGTTAGGTGGTATATATTGTAATACAATTATGGATGGACGGACTGCCTGCCGAGTTCCGACTGCCGACACAGAGGTAGCCACAGCCGTGAACTACCGCACTGTACTGTGTCTGCTGCTAATATAGACTGGTTGATAAAGAGATAGTATACAATACATACAACAATATACTACTATACTGGTGGTCAGGCACTGGTCACCACTAGTCACACTGGCAGTGGCACTCCTGCAGCAAAAGTGTGCACTGTTTAATTTTAAATTAATATAATATTATGTACTCCTGGGGGCTCCTGCTATAACAACCTGCAGTGCTCCCCAGTCTCCCCCACAATTATTATAAGCTTTGCCTTTTATACATTGATGTGCAGCACACTGGGCTGAGCTGAGTGCACACAGACTGAGTCACACTGTGTGACTGGCTGCTGCTGTGTATCGTTTTTTTTCAGGCAGAGAACGGATATAGCAGAGAACGGATATATTATATTAAAATAAATAAAAGTTAACTAACAACAACTGCACTGGTCACTGTGGTAAACTCTGTCTGACTCTGCACAATCTCTCTCTCTCTTCTAATCTAATTTCTAATGGAGAGGACGCCAGCCACGTCCTCTCCCTATCAATCTCAATGCACGTGTGAAAATGGCGGCGACGCGCGGCTCCTTATATAGAATCCGAGTCTCGCGAGAATCCGACAGCGTCATGATGACGTTCGGGCGCGCTCGGGTTAACCGAGCAAGGCGGGAGGATCCGAGTCTGCTCGGACCCGTGAAAAAAACATGAAGTTCGTGCGGGTTCGGTTTCAGAGAAACCGAACCCGCTCATCTCTAATTATTAACCTCAATAACATTCATTTCCACTCATTTCCAGTCTATTCTGAACACCTCACACCTCACAATATTGTTTTTATGCCAAAAGGTTGCACCAAGGTGGCTGTATGACTAAGCTAAGTGACACAAGTGTGCGGCACAAACACCTGGCTCATTTAGGAGTGGCACTGCAGTTGCAGACCAGATGGCACTTAAAAAAACTAGGCCCCAAACAGCACATCATGCAAAGAAGAAAAAGAAGTGCACCGAGGTTGCTGTATGACTAAGCTAAGCGAAACAACCACCTGGCTCATCTTGTAGTGGCATGCAGTCAGTGTCTGAATGTCGAAAGTGGCCTGCAATTTTTCAGTCCACTGACAGCATCTCCTGTCATTTTTCAAAAATTCTGAAATTGGTGGACTTCTATGGCAGTGCCCCTGGACTAATATAGCAGTACCCCTGGAATTATACGGCAGTGTCAGACAGGATGGCACTTTAAAAAACCATGCCCCAAACAGCACATGATGCAAAGATGAATAAGAGGTGCACCAAGTATGCTGTATGACTAAGCTAGGTGATACAATTGTGCGGCAGTCCCACTGCACTAATGGCGGATACCGGAAGCACGTCTAACACCAGCATAGTTGTTATGGCCTCAGTAATCTGCTTTGCAACAGGGTATATATATATATATATATATATATACAGGAAAGGAAAGAAGCAGCGGCACTCCGTCGTTGTAAACAATCATATATGTATTCAAAAAGACATAACAGTGGTCACATACAAAACCAACGTTTCGGGGTCCTGAGACCCCTTTGTAGAGGCGTGAACAGTGATAGAAAGAGACCCACGTACCTTTATAGCACCCTGGCGAATCCTGCACGTGGAGGAAGACTTTACTCTACACGTAGCACACAACTGATTCTTCTTTTTCTCTCAGAAATTTGGTGCTGTTAGTTTTCCTTCCCTTTCCTTCTTCTTCACTGCATTAACTTCCCCTACCCCCCAGCCTGCTCCTTTCTGCTTTATTAAGCCTGTTCCATGGCCTTACTATTAACCTCTCCCTCTATCTTCCCTGATAATTCTATCCTGCTTTACCCTAGGCAATTGCTTCATTAATTACAGTGATCCTATAGATTCCACATAGTGTACTCATTATGCAATTTAACAACATGCTTCCGCATCACCCATGTATGGGGTTACATCTCTTCCTCCATTTACATTTCTTCCCTCCTCCGTCTACAGCTCTGCCCCCTATGTGTTTATTTTACACTGTGCCCCCACTATTGCTGCTGCATCTTAGTTTCACTGCTGCACTTTCTTTCTTTCACAGAGCCGGCGCGGGTGTTCCGGGAAGCGCCGCTGGTTGCTATGGCAACCACGCCGCATACCCGACACCATGTCATCTCCTGGAGACGCCGGAGGACTTCCGGCGACCCCCGTGATTGACGGCGCCCGGCCCTGTGTCTTCCTCCACGTGCGGGATTCACCAGGGTGCTATAAAGGTAAGTGGGTCTCTTTCTATCACTGTTCACGCCTTGACAAAGGGGTCTCCGGACCCCGAAACGTTGGTTTTGTATGTGACCACTGTTATGTCTTTTTGAATACATATTTGATTGTTTACAACGACGGAGTGCTGCTGCTTCTTTCCTTTCTTGCATTATTGTTGACTGCAGAGGGCACCCGGTTTTTGCCATAGCACACTGGGAGTGCATTTCTACATTCTATATATATATATATATATATATATATATACGGCAGTATCAATGGACATATACGGCAGTACCGCTGGACATATACGACAGTATCACTGGACTGGACTGGACTTATACGCTAGTACCACTGTAATTATACGGCAGGATCACTGGACTTATACGCCAGTACCACTGTAATTATACGGCAGTATCACTGGAATTATATAGCAGGATCACTGGATTTATATGGCAGGATCACTGGAATTATATGGCAGGATCACTATAATTATACGGCAGGATCACTGGAATTATACGGCATGATCACTGGAATTATACGGCAGGATCAGTGGACTTATACGGGAGGATCACTAAACTTATACGGCAGTACCGCTGGACATATATGGCAGTACCACTGGACATATACGGCAGGATCAGTGGACATATACGGCAGTACCACTGGACATATATACGGCAGTACTGCTGGACATATACGGCAGTATCAATGGACATATACGGCAGTATCATTGGACATATACGGCAGTATCACTGGAATTGACATATACGCCAGTACCTCTGTAATTATATGCCAGGATCACTGGACTTATACGGCAGGATCAGTGGGAATTATATGGCAAGATCACTGTAATCAGATGGCAGGATCACTGAAATTATACGGCAGTACCGCTGGACATATACGGCAGTATCAATGGACATATACGCCAGTACCACTGTAATTATACGGCAGGATCACTGGACTTACATACAGCAGGATCACTGGATTTATAAGGCATGATCACTGGAATTATATGGCAGGATCACTGGATTTATACGACAGTACCACTGGACATATACAGCAGTATCAATGGACATATACGGCAGGATCACTGGACATATACGGCAGTACCACTGGACATATATGGCTGGCCAGTAGCACAGGGACACCACCACTGGACTGATGCAGGACAACACAGCACCACTGCAATGGACTGGACTTATACAGCAGCACTGGACAAATGGCAGCAGAGGACACCACCACTGTGACTGGACTGATGCAGCACAAAACACCACCACTGGACTGATGCAGCACAAAACAGCACCACTGGACTGTAATTATATAGCAGCACTCAACATATGGCAGCAGAGGACACAACCACTGTGACTGGACAGATGCAGCACAATACATGGACACTGGGGACACTGAGGATGGAGACACATCCTCTCTCTACACTCTCCAATGCCGGAGTGAAAATGGCGGCGACACACCGCTCCTTATATGGAATCCAAACCCCGCGAGAATCCGACATCGGGATGATGACGTTTTGTCTCGTTCTGGTTTCTGAGTCAGGTGGGAAAACCCGAGCCTGACTCGGATCCGGGCTCATGACGTGAAGTCCAGTAGGTTTCAGTTCTCTGAGAACCAAACCTGCTCATCTCTAATAAAAAGGAATCAGAATAGGCAACTTAATTAGACTAAAATACATCTTCAGATACACTTTTTAGTAGGCATATCTTTTGTGGGTTCCGGAAACCTACAGTACATGATAATGATGATAACAGCTCTATCTGGCTGCTTCTGCTTAGCTGCTTGTTTATTTGAAATTACTTTGTTTATTAGCATTTTGTCTTTATTATGTCAAGCTATACCTGTAGCTATCTGTCCATATTTACCATTAGTCATTACCATTGACTATTACAGGACAGAAGAATCATTGGGCATACAGTATACAGCAGTTAGCAGTGAAAGTGGAGTTGTTCGTATTGTTTTACATTGCATTTGGAAACTGCTCACATTTTTATATCTGTGTCCAATCTCATTCACCAGGGTGTTGAATACATCTGGATATTTTCCTCACCTTTGATCTTTTGTGTCTTGCTTGGAGTTTGCAGGTTATGAAAGTATACCAGTGGTTGACTTGGGAAACCCCTATCAACTTTGTCCACCTACACAAGAAAAAAAGGAGAAAAAAACTGTTGGAACATTTAATATTAAACTTTCTCTATATTATATTATATTATATCATATTACAATTTATATATATTCTATATACTAGAAGTAGAGATGAGCGGGTTCGGTTCCTCGGAATCCGAACCCCCCCGAACTTCACCCATTTTACATGGTTCCGAGGCGGACTCGAATCTTCCCGCCTTGCTCGGTTAACCCGAGCGCGCCCGAACATCATCATCCCGCTGTCGGATTCTCGCAAGATTCGTTTTCTATATAAGGAGCCGCGCGTCGCCGCCATTTTCACTCGTGCATTGGAGATGATAGGGAGAGGACGTGTGCAGCGTTCTCTCAGTTGTGTTCAGTGTGCGGCAAATATCTGTGCTCAGTGTGCTGCAAATATCTGTGCTCAGTGTGCTGAAAATATCTATGATCTCTGCCTGAAAACGCTCCATATCTGTGCTGCATTGTAGTATATAGTAGGAGGACAGTGCAGAATTTTGCTGACCAGTGACCACCAGTATTATAGCAGTACAGTACAGTAGTCCACTGCTCTACCTACCTCTGTGTCGTCAAGTATACTATCCATCCATACATGTTGTGCATTTTAGTTGTTGTGCGCAGTAGCAGGAGGACAGTGCATAATTTTGCTGACCACCAGTATATAATATATAGCAGTACGGTACAGTAGTCCACTGCTCTACCTACCTCTGTGTCATCAAGTATACTATCCATCCATACCTGTGGTGCATTTTAGTTGTTGTACGCAGTAGTAGGAGGACAGTGCATAATTTTGCTGACCACCAGTATATAATATATAGCAGTACGCTACAGTAGTCCACTGCTCTACCTACCTCTGTGTCGTCAAGTATACTATCCATCCATATCTGTGGTGCATTTTAGTTGTTGTGCGCAGTAGTAGGAAGACAGTACATAATTTTGCTGACCACCAGTATATAATATATAGCAGTACGGTACAGTAGTCCACTGCTCTATCTACCTCTGTGTCGTCAAGTATACTTTCCATCCATACCTGTGGTGCATTTTAGTTGTTGTGCGCAGTAGTTGGAGGACAGTGCATAATTTTGCTGACCACCAGTATATAATATATAGCAGTACGGTACAGTAGTCCACTGCTCTACCTACCTCTGTGTCGTCAAGTATACTATCCATCCATACCAGTGGTGCATTTTAGTTGTTGTGCGCAGTAGTAGGAGGACAGTGCATAATGTTGCTGACCACCAGTATATAATATATAGCAGTATGGTACAGTAGTCCACTGCTCTACCTACATCTGTGTCATCAAGTATACTATCCATCCATACCTGTGGTGCGTTTTAGTTGTTGTGCGCAGTAGTAGGAGGACAGTGCATAATTTTGCTGACCACCAGTATATAATATATAGCAGTACGGTACAGTAGTCCACTGCTCTACCTACCTCTGTGTCATCGAGTATACTATCCATCCATACCAGTGGTGCATTTTAGTTGTTGTGCGCAGTAGTAGGAGGACAGTGCATAATTTTGCTGAACACCAGTATATAATATATAGCAGTACGGTACAGTAGTCCACTGCTCTATCTACCTCTGTGTCGTCAAGTATACTATCCATTCATACCTGTGGTGCATTTTAGTTGTTAAGCGCAGTAGTAGGAGGACAGTGCATAATTTTGCTGACCACCAGTATATAATATATAGCAGTACGGTACAGTAGTCCACTACTCTACCTACCTATGTGTCGTCAAGTATACTATCCATCCATACCTGTGGTGCATTTTAGTTGTTGTGCGTAGTAGTAGGAGGACAGTACATCATTTTGCTGACCACCAGTATATAATATATAGCAGTACGGAACAGTAGTCCACTATTTTACCTACCTCTGTCTCGTCAAGTATACTATCCATCCATACCTGTGGTGCATTTTAGTTGTTGTGCGCAGTAGTAGGAGGACAGTGCATAATTTTGCTGACCAAAAGTATATAATATATAGCAGTACGGTCCAGTAGTCCACTGCTCTACCTACATCTGTGTCGTCAAGTATACTATCCATCCATACCAGTGGTGCATTTTAGTTGTTGTGCGCAGTAGTAGGAGGACAGTGCATAATTTTGCTGGCCACCAGTATATTAAATATAGCAGTATGGTACAGTAGTCCACTGCTCTACCTAACTCTGTGTCGTCAAGTATACTATCCATCCATACCTGTGGTGCATTTTAGTTGTTGTGCGCAGTAGTAGGAGGACAGTACATAATTTTGCTGACCACCAGTATATAATATATAGTAGTACGGTACAGTAGTCCACTGCTCTACTTACCTCTGTGTCGTCAAGTATACTATCCATCCATACCAGTGGTGCATTTTAGTTGTTGTGCGCAGTAGTAGGCGGACAGTGCATAATTTTGCTGACCACCAGTATATAATATATAGCAGTACGGTACAGTAGTCCACTGCTCTACCTACATCTGTGTCGTCAAGTATACTATCCATCCATACCAGTGGTACATTTTAGTTGTTGTGCACAGTAGTAGGAGGACAGTGCATAATTTTGCTGACCACCAGTATATAATATATAGCAGTACGGTACAGTAGTCCACTGCTCTACCTACATCTGTGTCGTCAAGTATACTATCCATCCATACCAGTGGTACATTTTAGTTGTTGTGCGCAGTAGTAGGAGGACAGTGCATAATTTTGCTGACCACCAGTATATAATATATAGCAGTACGGTACAGTAGTCCACTGCTCTACCTACCTCTGTGTCATCGAGTATACTATCCATCCATACCAGTGGTGCATTTTAGTTGTTGTGCGCAGTAGTAGGAGGACAGTGCATAATTTTGCTGAACACCAGTATATAATATATAGCAGTACGGTACAGTAGTCCACTGCTCTACCTACATCTGTGTCGTCAAGTATACTATCCATCCATACCAGTGGTACATTTTAGTTGTTGTGCGCAGTAGTAGGAGGACAGTGCATAATTTTGCTGACCACCAGTATATAATATATAGCAGTACGGTACAGTAGTCCACTGCTCTACCTACCTCTGTGTCATCGAGTATACTATCCATCCATACCTGTGGTGCATTTTAGTTGTTGTGCGCAGTAGTTGGAGGACAGTGCATAATTTTGCTGACCACCAGTATATAATATATAGCAGTACGGTACAGTAGTCCACTACTCTACCTACCTCTGTGTCGTCAAGTATACTATCCATCCATACCAGTGGTGCATTTTAGTTGTTGTGCGCAGTAGTAGGAAAACAGTACATTATTTTGCTGACCACCAGTATATAATATATAGCAGTACGGTACAGTAGTCCACTGCTCTACCTACCTCTGTGTCGTCAAGTATACTATCCATCCATACCTTTGGTGCATTTTAATTGTTGTGCGCAGTAGTAGGAGGACAGTGCATAATTTTGCTGACCACCAGTATATAATATATAGCAGTACGGTACAGTAGTCCACTGCTCTACCTACCTCTGTGTCGTCAAGTATACTATCCATCCATACGAGTGGTGCATTTTAGTTGTTGTGCGCAGTAGTAGGAGGACAGTGCATAATTTTGCTGACCACCAGTATATAATATATAGCAGTACGGTACAGTAGTCCACTGCTCTACCTACCTCTGTGTCGTCAAGTATACTATCCATCCATACCTGTGGTGCATTTTAGTTGTTGTGTGCAGTAGTAGGAGGACAGTGCATAATTTTGCTCACCACCAGTATATAATATATAGCAGTACTGTACAGTAGTCCACTGCTCTACCTACCTCTGTGTCGTCAAGTATACTATCCATCCATACCAGTGGTGCATTTTAGTTGTTGTGCGCAGTAGTAGGAGGACAGTGCATAATTTTGCTGACCACCAGTATATAATATATAGCAATACGGTACAGTAGTCCACTGCTCTACCTACATCTGTGTCGTCAAGTATACTATCCATCCATACCTGTGGTGCATTTTAGTTGTTGTGCGCAGTAGTAGGAGGACAGTGCATAATTTTGCTCACCACCAGTATATAATATATAGCAGTACGGTACAGTAGTCCACTGCTCTACCTACCTCTGTGTCGTCAAGTATACTATCCATCCATACCAGTGATGCATTTTAGTTGTTGTGCGCAGTAGTAGGAGGACAGTGCATAATTTTGCTGACCACCAGTATATAATATATAGCAGTACGGTACAGTAGTCCACTGCTCTACCTACCTCTGTGTCGTCAAGATTACTATCCATCCATACCTTTGGTGCATTTACGTTGTCGTGCGCAGTAGTAGGAGGACAGTGCATAATTATGCTGACCACCAGTTTATAATATATAGCAGTACGGTACAGTAGTCCACTGCTCTACCTACCTCTGTGTCGTCAAGTATACTATCCATCCATACCAGTGGTGCATTTTAGTTGTTGTGCGCAGTAGTAGGCGGACAGTACATAATTTTGCTGACCACCAATATATAATATATAGCAGTACGGTACAGTAGTCCACTGCTCTACCTACCTCTGTGTCGTCAATTATACTATCCATCCATACCTTTGGTGCATTTAAGTTGTTGTGCGCAGTAGTAGGAGGACAGTGTATAATTTTGCTGACCACTAGTATATAATATATAGCAGTACTGTACAGTAGTCCACTGCTCTACCTACCTCTGTGTCGTCAAGTATACTATCCATCCATACCAGTGGTGCATTTTAGTAGTTGTGCGCAGTAGTAGGAGGACAGTGCATAATTTTGCTGACCACCAGTATATAATATATAGCAGTACGGTACAGTAGTCCACTGCTCTACCTACATCTGTGTCGTCAAGTATACTATCCATCCATACCTGTGGTGCATTTTATTTGTTGTGCGCAGTAGTAGGAGGACAGTGCATAATTTTGCTGACCACCAGTATATAATATATAGCAGTATGGTACAGTAGTCCACTACTCTACCAACCTCTGTGTCGTCAAGTATACTATCCATCCATACCAGTGATGCATTTTAGTTGTTGTGCGCAGTAGTAGGAGGACAGTACATAATTTTGCTGACCACCAGTATATAATATATAGCAGTACGGTACAGTAGTCCACTGCTCTACCTACCTCTGTGTCGTCAAGTATACTATCCATCCATACCTTTGGTGCATTTACGTTGTCGTGCGCAGTAGTAGGACAGTGCATAATTATGCTGACCACCAGTTTATAATATATAGCAGTACGGTACAGTAGTCCACTGCTCTACCTACCTCTGTGTCGTCAAGTATACTATCCATCCATACCAGTGGTGCATTTTAGTTGTTGTGCGCAGTAGTAGGAGGACAGTGCATAATTTTGCTGACCACCAGTATATAATATATAGCAGTACGGTACAGTAGTCCACTGCTCTACTTACCTCTGTGTCGTCAAGTATACTATCCATCCATACCAGTGGTGCATTTTAGTTGTTGTGCGCAGTAGTAGGAGAACATTGCATAATTTTGCTCACCACCAGTATATAATATATAGCAGTACGGTACAGTAGTCCACTGCTCTACCTACCTCTGTGTCGTCAAGTATACTATCCATCCATACCTTTGGTGCATTTTAATTGTTGTGCGCAGTAGTAGGAGGACAGTGCATAATTTTGCTGACCACCAGTATATAATATATAGCAGTACGGTACAGTAGTCCACTGCTCTACCTACCTCTGTGTCGTCAAGTATACTATCCATCCATACGAGTGGTGCATTTTAGTTGTTGTGCGCAGTAGTAGGAGGACAGTGCATAATTTTGCTGACCACCAGTATATAATATATAGCAGTACGGTACAGTAGTCCACTGCTCTACCTACCTCTGTGTCGTCAAGTATACTATCCATCCATACCTGTGGTGCATTTTAGTTGTTGTGTGCAGTAGTAGGAGGACAGTGCATAATTTTGCTCACCACCAGTATATAATATATAGCAGTACTGTACAGTAGTCCACTGCTCTACCTACCTCTGTGTCGTCAAGTATACTATCCATCCATACCAGTGGTGCATTTTAGTTGTTGTGCGCAGTAGTAGGAGGACAGTGCATAATTTTGCTGACCACCAGTATATAATATATAGCAATACGGTACAGTAGTCCACTGCTCTACCTACATCTGTGTCGTCAAGTATACTATCCATCCATACCTGTGGTGCATTTTAGTTGTTGTGCGCAGTAGTAGGAGGACAGTGCATAATTTTGCTCACCACCAGTATATAATATATAGCAGTACGGTACAGTAGTCCACTGCTCTACCTACCTCTGTGTCGTCAAGTATACTATCCATCCATACCAGTGATGCATTTTAGTTGTTGTGCGCAGTAGTAGGAGGACAGTGCATAATTTTGCTGACCACCAGTATATAATATATAGCAGTACGGTACAGTAGTCCACTGCTCTACCTACCTCTGTGTCGTCAAGATTACTATCCATCCATACCTTTGGTGCATTTACGTTGTCGTGCGCAGTAGTAGGAGGACAGTGCATAATTATGCTGACCACCAGTTTATAATATATAGCAGTACGGTACAGTAGTCCACTGCTCTACCTACCTCTGTGTCGTCAAGTATACTATCCATCCATACCAGTGGTGCATTTTAGTTGTTGTGCGCAGTAGTAGGCGGACAGTACATAATTTTGCTGACCACCAATATATAATATATAGCAGTACGGTACAGTAGTCCACTGCACTACCTACCTCTGTGTCGTCAATTATACTATCCATCCATACCTTTGGTGCATTTAAGTTGTTGTGCGCAGTAGTAGGAGGACAGTGTATAATTTTGCTGACCACTAGTATATAATATATAGCAGTACTGTACAGTAGTCCACTGCTCTACCTACCTCTGTGTCGTCAAGTATACTATCCATCCATACCAGTGGTGCATTTTAGTTGTTGTGCGCAGTAGTAGGAGGACAGTGCATAATTTTGCTGACCACCAGTATATAATATATAGCAGTACGGTACAGTAGTCCACTGCTCTACCTACATCTGTGTCGTCAAGTATACTATCCATCCATACCTGTGGTGCATTTTATTTGTTGTGCGCAGTAGTAGGAGGACAGTGCATAATTTTGCTGACCACCAGTATATAATATATAGCAGTATGGTACAGTAGTCCACTACTCTACCAACCTCTGTGTCGTCAAGTATACTATCCATCCATACCAGTGATGCATTTTAGTTGTTGTGCGCAGTAGTAGGAGGACAGTACATAATTTTGCTGACCACCAGTATATAATATATAGCAGTACGGTACAGTAGTCCACTGCTCTACCTACCTCTGTGTCGTCAAGTATACTATCCATCCATACCTTTGGTGCATTTACGTTGTCGTGCGCAGTAGTAGGAGGACAGTGCATAATTATGCTGACCACCAGTTTATAATATATAGCAGTACGGTACAGTAGTCCACTGCTCTACCTACCTCTGTGTCGTCAAGTATACTATCCATCCATACCAGTGGTGCATTTTAGTTGTTGTGCGCAGTAGTAGGAGGACAGTGCATAATTTTGCTGACCACCAGTATATAATATATAGCAGTACGGTACAGTAGTCCACTGCTCTACTTACCTCTGTGTCGTCAAGTATACTATCCATCCATACCAGTGGTGCATTTTAGTTGTTGTGCGCAGTAGTAGGAGAACATTGCATAATTTTGCTCACCACCAGTATATAATATATAGCAGTACGGTACAGTAGTCCACTGCTCTACCTACCTCTGTGTCGTCAAGTATACTATCCATCCATACCTGTGGTGCATTTTAGTTGTTGTGTGCAGTAGTAGGAGGAGAGTGCATAATTTTGCTGACCACCAGTATATAATATATAGCAGTACTGTACAGTAGTCCACTGCTCTTCCTTCATCTGTGTCGTCAAGTATACTATCCATCCATAGCAGTGGTGCATTTTAGTTGTTGTGCGCAGTAGTAGGAGGACAGTGCATAATTTTGCTCACCACCAGTATATAATATATAGCAGTACTGTACAGTAGTCCACTGCTCTACCTACCTCTGTGTCGTCAAGTATACTATCCATCCATACCAGTGGTGCATTTTAGTTGTTGTGCGCAGTAGTAGGAGGACAGTGCATAATTTTGCTGACCACCAGTATATAATATATAGCAATACGGTACAGTAGTCCACTGCTCTACCTACATCTGTGTCGTCAAGTATACTATCCATCCATACCTGTGGTGCATTTTAGTTGTTGTGCGCAGTAGTAGGAGGACAGTGCATAATTTTGCTCACCACCAGTATATAATATATAGCAGTACGGTACAGTAGTCCACTGCTCTACCTACCTCTGTGTCGTCAAGTATACTATCCATCCATACCAGTGATGCATTTTAGTTGTTGTGCGCAGTAGTAGGAGGACAGTACATAATTTTGCTAACCACCAGTATATAATATATAGCAGTACGGTACAGTAGTCCACTGCTCTACCTACCTCTGTGTCGTCAAGTATACTATCCATCCATACCTTTGGTGCATTTACGTTGTCGTGCGCAGTAGTAGGAGGACAGTGCATAATTATGCTGACCACCAGTTTATAATATATAGCAGTACGGTACAGTAGTCCACTGCTCTACCTACCTCTGTGTCGTCAAGTATACTATCCATCCATACCAGTGGTGCATTTTAGTTGTTGTGCGCAGTAGTAGGCGGACAGTACATAATTTTGCTGACCACCAATATATAATATATAGCAGTACGGTACAGTAGTCCACTGCTCTACCTACCTCTGTGTCGTCAATTATACTATCCATCCATACCTTTGGTGCATTTAAGTTGTTGTGCGCAGTAGTAGGAGGACAGTGTATATTTTTGCTGACCACTAGTATATAATATATAGCAGTACTGTACAGTAGTCCACTGCTCTACCTACCTCTGTGTCGTCAAGTATACTATCCATCCATACCAGTGGTGCATTTTAGTTGTTGTGCGCAGTAGTAGGAGGACAGTGCATAATTTTGCTGACCACCAGTATATAATATATAGCAGTACGGTACAGTAGTCCACTGCTCTACCTACATCTGTGTCGTCAAGTATACTATCCATCCATACCTGTGGTGCATTTTAGTTGTTGTGCGCAGTAGTAGGAGGACAGTGCATAATTTTGCTGACCACCAGTATATAATATATAGCAGTATGGTACAGTAGTCCACTACTCTACCTACCTCTGTGTCGTCAAGTATACTATCCATCCATACCAGTGATGCATTTTAGTTGTTGTGCGCAGTAGTAGGAGGACAGTACATAATTTTGCTGACCACCAGTATATAATATATAGCAGTACGGTACAGTAGTCCACTGCTCTACCTACCTCTGTGTCGTCAAGTATACTATCCATCCATACCTTTGGTGCATTTACGTTGTCGTGCGCAGTAGTAGGAGGACAGTGCATAATTATGCTGACCACCAGTTTATAATATATAGCAGTACGGTACAGTAGTCCACTGCTCTACCTACCTCTGTGTCGTCAAGTATACTATCCATCCATACCAGTGGTGCATTTTAGTTGTTGTGCGCAGTAGTAGGAGGACAGTGCATAATTTTGCTGACCACCAGTATATAATATATAGCAGTACGGTACAGTAGTCCACTGCTCTACTTACCTCTGTGTCGTCAAGTATACTATCCATCCATACCAGTGGTGCATTTTAGTTGTTGTGCGCAGTAGTAGGAGAACATTGCATAATTTTGCTCACCACCAGTATATAATATATAGCAGTACGGTACAGTAGTCCACTGCTCTACCTACCTCTGTGTCGTCAAGTATACTATCCATCCATACCTGTGGTGCATTTTAGTTGTTGTGTGCAGTAGTAGGAGGAGAGTGCATAATTTTGCTGACCACCAGTATATAATATATAGCAGTACTGTACAGTAGTCCACTGCTCTTCCTTCATCTGTGTCGTCAAGTATACTATCCATCCATAGCAGTGGTGCATTTTAGTTGTTGTGCGCAGTAGTAGGAGGACAGTGCATAATTTTGTTGACCACCAGTATATAATATATAGCAGTACGGTACAGTAGTCCACTGCTCTACCTACCTCTTTGTCGTCAAGTATACTATCCATCTATACCAGTGATGCATTTTAGTTGTTGTGCGCAGTAGTAGGAGGACAGTACATAATTTTGCTGACCACCAGTATATAATATATAGCAGTACGGTACAGTAGTCCACTGCTTTACCTACCTCTATCTCGACAAGTATACTATCCATCCATACCTGTGGTGCATTTTAGTTGTTGTGCGCAGTAGTAGGAGGACAGTGCATAATTTTGCTGACCAAAAGTATATAATATATAGCAGTATGGTACAGTAGTCCACTGCTCTACCTACATCTGTGTCGTCTAGTATACTATCCATCCATACCAGTGGTGCATTTTAGTTGTTGTGCGCAGTAGTAGGAGGACAGTGCATAATTTTGCTGGCCACCAGTATATAATATATAGCAGTATGGTACAGTAGTCCACTGCTCTACCTACCTCTGTGTCGTCAAGTATACTATCCATCCATACCTGTGGTGCATTTTAGTTGTTGTGCGCAGTAGTAGGAGGACAGTACATAATTTTGCTGACCACCAGTATATAATATATAGCAGTACGGTACAGTAGTCCACTGCTTTACCTACCTCTGTCTCGTCAAGTATACTATCCATCCATACCTGTGGTGCATTTTAGTTGTTGTGCGCAGTAGTAGGAGGACAGTGCATAATTTTGCTGACCAAAAGTATATAATATATAGCAGTACGGTACAGTAGTCCACTGCTCTACCTACATCTGTGTCGTCAAGTATACTATCCATCCATACCAGTGGTGCATTTTAGTTGTTGTGCGCAGTAGTAGGAGGACAGTGCTTAATTTTGCTGGCCACCAGTATATAATATATAGCAGTATGGTACAGTAGGCCACTGCTTTACCTACCTCTGTGTCGTCAAGTATACTATCCATCCATACCTGTGGTGCATTTTAGTTGTTGTGTGCAGTAGTAGGAGGAGAGTGCATCATTTTGCTGACCACCAGTATATAATATATAGCAGTACTGTACAGTAGTCCACTGCTCTTCCTTCATCTGTGTCGTCAAGTATACTATCCATCCATAGCAGTGGTGCATTTTAGTTGTTGTGCGCAGTAGTAGGAGGACAGTGCATAATTTTGCTGACCACCAGTATATAATATATAGCAGTACGGTACAGTAGTCCACTGCTCTACCTACCTCTTTGTCGTCAAGTATACTATCCATCTATACCAGTGATGCATTTTAGTTGTTGTGCGCAGTAGTAGGAGGACAGTACATAATTTTGCTGACCACCAGTATATAATATATAGCAGTACGGTACAGTAGTCCACTGCTTTACCTACCTCTATCTCAACAAGTATACTATCCATCCATACCTGTGGTGCATTTTAGTTGTTGTGCGCAGTAGTAGGAGGACAGTGCATAATTTTGCTGACCAAAAGTATATAATATATAGCAGTACGGTACAGTAGTCCACTGCTCTACCTACATCTGTGTCGTCAAGTATACTATCCATCCATACCTGTGGTGCATTTTAGTTGTTGTGCGCAGTAGTAGGAGGACAGTACATAATTTTGCTGACCACCAGTATATAATATATAGCAGTACGGTACAGTAGTCCACTGCTTTACCTACCTCTGTCTCGTCAAGTATACTATCCATCCATACCTGTGGTGCATTTTAGTTGTTGTGCGCAGTAGTAGGAGGACAGTGCATAATTTTTCCTGACCAAAAGTATATAATATATAGCAGTACGGTACAGTAGTCCACTGCTCTACCTACATCTGTGTCGTCAAGTATACTATCCATCCATACCAGTGGTGCATTTTAGTTGTTGTGCGCAGTAGTAGGAGGACAGTGCATAATTTTGCTGGCCACCAGTATATAATATATAGCAGTATGGTACAGTAGTCCACTGCTCTACCTACCTCTGTGTCGTCAAGTATACTATCCATCCATACCTGTGGTGCATTTTAGTTGTTGTGCGCAGTAGTAGGAGGACAGTACATAATTTTGCTGACCACCAGTATATAATATATAGCAGTACGGTACAGTAGTCCACTGCTCTACCTACCTCTGTGTCGTCAAGTATACTATCCATCCATACCAGTGGCGCATTTTAGTTGTTGTGCGCAGTAGTAGGCGGACAGTGCATAATTTTGCTGACCACCAGTATATAATATATAGCAGTACGGTACAGTAGTCCACTGCTCTACCTACATCTGTGTCGTCAAGTATACTATCCATCCATACCAGTGGTACATTTTAGTTGTTATGCGCAGTAGTAGGAGGACAGTGCATAATTTTGCTGACCACCAGTATATAATATATAGCAGTACGGTACAGTAGTCCACTGCTCTACCTACCTCTGTGTCATCGAGTATACTATCCATCCATACCAGTGGTGCATTTTAGTTGTTGTGCGCAGTAATAGGAGGACAGTGCATAATTTTGCTGAACACCAGTATATAATATATAGCAGTACGGTACAGTAGTCCACTGCTCTACCTACCTCTGTGTTGTCAAATATACTATCCATCCATACCTGTGGTGCATTTTAGTTGTTGTGCGCAGTAGTTGGAGGACAGTGCATAATTTTGCTGACCACCAGTATATAATATATAGCAGTACGGTACAGTAGTCCACTACTCTACCTACCTCTGTGTCGTCAAGTATACTATCCATCCATACCAGTGGTGCATTTTAGTTGTTGTGCGCAGTAGTAGGAGGACAGTATATTATTTTGCTGACCACCAGTATATAATATATAGCAGTACGGTACAGCAGTCCACTGCTCTACCTACCTCTGTGTCGTCAAGTATACTATCCATCCATACCTTTGGTGCATTTTAGTTGTTGTGCGCAGTAGTAGGAGGAGAGTGAATAATTTTGCTGACCACCAGTATATAATATATAGCAGTACTGTACAGTAGTCCACTGCTCTACCTACCTCTGTGTCGTCAAGTATACTATCCATCCATACCAGTGGTGCATTTTAGTTGTTGTGCGCAGTAGTAGAAGGACAGTGCATAATTTTGCTGACCACCAGTATATAATATATAGCAGTACGGTACAGTAGTCCACTGCTCTACCTACATCTGTGTCGTCAAGTATACTATCCATCCATACCTGTGGTGCATTTTAGTTGTTGTGCGCAGTAGTAGGAGGACAGTGCATAATTTTGCTGACCACCAGTATATAATATATAGCAGTACGGTACAGTAGTCCACTACTCTACCTACCTCTGTGTCGTCAAGAATACTATCCATCCATACCAGTGATGCATTTTAGTTGTTGTGCGCAGTAGTAGGAGGACAGTACATAATTTTGCTGACCACCAGTATATAATATATAGCAGTACGGTACAGTAGTCCACTGCTCTACCTACCTCTGTGTCGTCAAGTATACTATCCATCCATACCTTTGGTGCATTTACGTTGTCGTGCGCAGTAGTAGGAGGACAGTGCATAATTATGATGCCCACCAGTTTATAATATATAGCAGTACGGTACAGTAGTCCACTGCTCTACCTACCTCTGTGTCGTCAAGTATACTATCCATCCATACCAGTGGTGCATTTAAGTTGTTGTGCGCAGTAGTAGGAAGACAGTACATAATTTTGCTGACCACCAGTATATAATTTATAGCAGTACGGTACAGTAGTCCACTGCTCTACCTACCTCTGTGTCGTCAATTATACTATCCATCCATACCTTTGGTGCATTTTAGTTGTTGTGCGCAGTAGTAGGAGGACAGTGCATAATTTTGCTGACCACCAGTATATAATATATAGCAGTACTGTACAGTAGTCCACTGCTCTACCTACCTCTGTGTCGTCAAGTATACTATCCATCCATACCAGTGGTGCATTTAAGTTGTTGTGCGCAGTAGTAGGAAGACAGTACATAATTTTGCTGACCACCAGTATATAATATATAGCAGTACGGTACAGTAGTCCACTGCTCTACCTACATCTGTGTCGTCAAGTATACTATCCATCCATACCTGTGGTGCATTTTAGTTGTTGTGCGCAGTAGTAGGAGGACAGTGCATAATTTTGCTGACCACCAGTATATAATATATAGCAGTATGGTACAGTAGTCCACTACTCTACCTACCTCTGTGTCGTCAAGTATACTATCCATCCATACCTTTGGTGCATTTACGTTGTCGTGCGCAGTAGTAGGAGGACAGTGCATAATTATGCTGACCACCAGTTTATAATATATAGCAGTACGGTACAGTAGTCCACTGCTCTACCTACCTCTGTGTCGTCAAGTATACTATCCATCCATACCAGTGGTGCATTTTAGTTGTTGTGCGCAGTAGTAGGAGGACAGTGCATAATTTTGCTGACCACCAGTATATAATATATAGCAGTACGGTACAGTAGTCCACTGCTCTACCTACCTCTGTGTCGTCAAGTATACTATCCATCCATACCAGTGGTGCATTTTAGTTGTTGTGCGCAGTAGTAGGAGGACAGTGCATAATTTTGCTCACCACCAGTATATAATATATAGCAGTACGGTACAGTAGTCCACTGCTCTACCTACCTCTGTGTCGTCAAGTATACTATCCATCCATACCTGTGGTGCATTTTAGTTGTTGTGTGCAGTAGTAGGAGGAGAGTGCATAATTTTGCTGACCACCAGTATATAATATATAGCAGTACTGTACAGTAGTCCACTGCTCTACCTTCATCTGTGTCGTCAAGTATACTATCCATCCATACCAGTGGTGCATTTTAGTTGTTGTGCGCAGTAGTATAAGGACAGTGCATAATTTTGCTGACCACCAGTATATAATATATAGCAGTACGGTACAGTAGTCCACTACTCTACCTACCTCTGTGTCGTCAAGTATACTATCCATCTATACCAGTGATGCATTTTAGTTGTTGTGCGCAGTAGTAGGAGGACAGTACATAATTTTGCTGACCACCAGTATATAATATATAGCAGTACGGTACAGTAGTCCACTGCTCTACCTACCTCTGTGTCGTCAAGTATACTATCCATCCATACCTTTGGTGCATTTTAGTTGTCGTGCGCAGTAGAAGGAGGACAGTGCATAATTTCCTGACCACCAGTATATAATATATAGCAGTACGGTACAGTAGTCCACTGCTCTACCTACCTCTGTGTCGTCAAGTATACTATCCATCCATACCAGTGGTGCATTTTAGTTGTTGTACGCAGTAGTAGGGGGACAGTGCATAATTTTGCTGACCACCAGTATACAATATATAGCAATACAGTACAGTAGTCCACTGCTCTACCTACCTCTGTGTCGTCAAGTGTACTATCCATCCATACCTGTGGTGCATTTTAGTTGTTGTGTGCAGTAGTAGGAGGACAGTGCATAACTTTGCTGACCACCAGTGTATAATATATAGCAGTACTGTACAGTAGTCCACTGCTCTACCTACCTCTATGTCGTCAAATATACTATCCATCCATACCAGTGGTGCATTTTAGTTGTTGTGCGCAGTAGTAGGAGGACAGTGTATAATTTTGCTGACCACCAGTATATAATATATAGCAGTACGGTACAGTAGTCCACTGCTCTACCTACATCTGTGTCGTCAAGTATACTATCCATCCATACCAGTGGTGCATTTTAGTTGTTGTGCGCAGTAGTAGGAGGACAGTGCATAATTTTGCTGACCACCAGTATATAATATATAGCAGTACGGTACAGTAGTCCACTGCTCTACCTACCTCTGTGTCATCAAGTATACTATCCATCCATACCTGTGGTGCATTTTAGTTGTTGTGCGCAGTAGTAGGAGGACAGTACATAATTTTGCTGACCACCAGTATATAATATATAGCAGTACGGTACAGTAGTCCACTGCTCTACCTACCTCTGTGTCGTCAAGTATACTATCCATCCATATCTGTGGTGCATTTTAGATGTTGTGCTCAGTAGTAGGAGGACAATGCATAATTTTGCTGACCACCAGTATATAATATAAAGCAGTACGGTATAGTAGTCCACTTCTCTACCTACCTCTGTGTCGTCAAGTATACTATCCATCCATACCTGTGGTGCATTTTAGTTGTTGTGTGCAGTAGTAGGAGGAGAGTGCATAATTTTGCTGACCACCAGTATATAATATATAGCAGTACTGTACAGTAGTCCACTGATCTTCCTTCATCTGTGTCGTCAAGTATACTATCCATCCATAGCAGTGGTGCATTTTAGTTGTTGTGCGCAGTAGTAGGAGGACAGTGCATAATTTTGTTGACCACCAGTATATAATATATAGCAGTACGGTACAGTAGTCCACTGCTCTACCTACCTCTTTGTCGTCAAGTATACTATCCATCTATACCAGTGATGCATTTTAGTTGTTGTGCGCAGTAGTAGGAGGACAGTACATAATTTTGCTGACCACCAGTATATAATATATAGCAGTACGGTACAGTAGTCCACTGCTTTACCTACCTCTATCTCGACAAGTATACTATCCATCCATACCTGTGGTGCATTTTAGTTGTTGTGCGCAGTAGTAGGAGGACAGTGCATAATTTTGCTGACCAAAAGTATATAATATATAGCAGTATGGTACAGTAGTCCACTGCTCTACCTACATCTGTGTCGTCAAGTATACTATCCATCCATACCAGTGGTGCATTTTAGTTGTTGTGCGCAGTAGTAGGAGGACAGTGCATAATTTTGCTGGCCACCAGTATATAATATATAGCAGTATGGTACAGTAGTCCACTGCTCTACCTACCTCTGTGTCGTCAAGTATACTATCCATCCATACCTGTGGTGCATTTTAGTTGTTGTGCGCAGTAGTAGGAGGACAGTACATAATTTTGCTGACCACCAGTATATAATATATAGCAGTACGGTACAGTAGTCCACTGCTTTACCTACCTCTGTCTCGTCAAGTATACTATCCATCCATACCTGTGGTGCATTTTAGTTGTTGTGCGCAGTAGTAGGAGGACAGTGCATAATTTTGCTGACCAAAAGTATATAATATATAGCAGTACGGTACAGTAGTCCACTGCTCTACCTACATCTGTGTCGTCAAGTATACTATCCATCCATACCAGTGGTGCATTTTAGTTGTTGTGCGCAGTAGTAGGAGGACAGTGCATAATTTTGCTGGCCACCAGTATATAATATATAGCAGTATGGTACAGTAGGCCACTGCTTTACCTACCTCTGTGTCGTCAAGTATACTATCCATCCATACCTGTGGTGCATTTTAGTTGTTGTGTGCAGTAGTAGGAGGAGAGTGCATAATTTTGCTGACCACCAGTATATAATATATAGCAGTACTGTACAGTAGTCCACTGCTCTTCCTTCATCTGTGTCGTCAAGTATACTATCCATCCATAGCAGTGGTGCATTTTAGTTGTTGTGCGCAGTAGTAGGAGGACAGTGCATAATTTTGCTGACCACCAGTATATAATATATAGCAGTACGGTACAGTAGTCCACTGCTCTACCTACCTCTTTGTCGTCAAGTATACTATCCATCTATACCAGTGATGCATTTTAGTTGTTGTGCGCAGTAGTAGGAGGACAGTACATAATTTTGCTGACCACCAGTATATAATATATAGCAGTACGGTACAGTAGTCCACTGCTTTACCTACCTCTATCTCAACAAGTATACTATCCATCCATACCTGTGGTGCATTTTAGTTGTTGTGCGCAGTAGTAGGAGGACAGTGCATAATTTTGCTGACCAAAAGTATATAATATATAGCAGTACGGTACAGTAGTCCACTGCTCTACCTACATCTGTGTCGTCAAGTATACTATCCATCCATACCAGTGGTGCATTTTAGTTGTTGTGCGCAGTAGTAGGAGGACAGTGCATAATTTTGCTGGCCACCAGTATATAATATATAGCAGTATGGTACAGTAGTCCACTGCTCTACCTACCTCTGTGTCGTCAAGTATACTATCCATCCATACCTGTGGTGCATTTTAGTTGTTGTGCGCAGTAGTAGGAGGACAGTACATAATTTTGCTGACCACCAGTATATAATATATAGCAGTACGGTACAGTAGTCCACTGCTTTACCTACCTCTGTCTCGTCAAGTATACTATCCATCCATACCTGTGGTGCATTTTAGTTGTTGTGCGCAGTAGTAGGAGGACAGTGCATAATTTTGCTGACCAAAAGTATATAATATATAGCAGTACGGTACAGTAGTCCACTGCTCTACCTACATCTGTGTCGTCAAGTATACTATCCATCCATACCAGTGGTGCATTTTAGTTGTTGTGCGCAGTAGTAGGAGGACAGTGCATAATTTTGCTGGCCACCAGTATATAATATATAGCAGTATGGTACAGTAGTCCACTGCTCTACCTACCTCTGTGTCGTCAAGTATACTATCCATCCATACCTGTGGTGCATTTTAGTTGTTGTGCGCAGTAGTAGGCGGACAGTGCATAATTTTGCTGACCACCAGTATATAATATATAGCAGTACGGTACAGTAGTCCACTGCTCTACCTACATCTGTGTCGTCAAGTATACTATCCATCCATACCAGTGGTACATTTTAGTTGTTGTGCGCAGTAGTAGGAGGACAGTGCAAAATTTTGCTGACCACCAGTATATAATATATAGCAGTACGGTACAGTAGTCCACTGCTCTACCTACCTCTGTGTCATCGAGTATACTATCCATCCATACCAGTGGTGCATTTTAGTTGTTGTGCGCAGTAATAGGAGGACAGTGCATAATTTTGCTGAACACCAGTATATAATATATAGCAGTACGTTACAGTAGTCCACTGCTCTACCTACCTCTGTGTTGTCAAATATACTATCCATCCATACCTGTGGTGCATTTTAGTTGTTGTGCGCAGTAGTTGGAGGACAGTGCATAATTTTGCTGACCACCAGTATATAATATATAGCAGTACGGTACAGTAGTCCACTACTCTACCTACCTCTGTGTCGTCAAGTATACTATCCATCCATACCAGTGGTGCATTTTAGTTGTTGTGCGCAGTAGTAGGAGGACAAAATATTATTTTGCTGACCACCAGTATATAATATATAGCAGTACGGTACAGCAGTCCACTGCTCTACCTACCTCTGTGTCGTCAAGTATACTATCCATCCATACCTTTGGTGCATTTTAGTTGTTGTGCGCAGTAGTAGGAGGAGAGTGAATAATTTTGCTGACCACCAGTATATAATATATAGCAGTACTGTACAGTAGTCCACTGCTCTACCTACCTCTGTGTCGTCAAGTATACTATCCATCCATACCAGTGGTGCATTTTAGTTGTTGTGCGCAGTAGTAGAAGGACAGTGCATAATTTTGCTGACCACCAGTATATAATATATAGCAGTACGGTACAGTAGTCCACTGCTCTACCTACATCTGTGTCGTCAAGTATACTATCCATCCATACCTGTGGTGCATTTTAGTTGTTGTGCGCAGTAGTAGGAGGACAGTGCATAATTTTGCTGACCACCAGTATATAATATATAGCAGTACGGTACAGTAGTCCACTACTCTACCTACCTCTGTGTCGTCAAGAATACTATCCATCCATACCAGTGATGCATTTTAGTTGTTGTGCGCAGTAGTAGGAGGACAGTACATAATTTTGCTGACAACCAGTATATAATATATAGCAGTACGGTACAGTAGTCCACTGCTCTACCTACCTCTGTGTCGTCAAGTATACTATCCATCCATACCTTTGGTGCATTTACGTTGTCGTGCGCAGTAGTAGGAGGACAGTGCATAATTATGATGCCCACCAGTTTATAATATATAGCAGTACGGTACAGTAGTCCACTGCTCTACCTACCTCTGTGTCGTCAAGTATACTATCCATCCATACCAGTGGTGCATTTAAGTTGTTGTGCGCAGTAGTAGGAAGACAGTACATAATTTTGCTGACCACCAGTATATAATTTATAGCAGTACGGTACAGTAGTCCACTGCTCTACCTACATCTGTGTCGTCAAGTATACTATCCATCCATACCTGTGGTGCATTTATGTTGTCGTGCGCAGTAGTAGGAGGACAGTGCATAATTATGCTGACCACCAGTTTATAATATATAGCAGTACGGTACAGTAGTCCACTGCTCTACCTACCTCTGTGTCGTCAAGTATACTATCCATTCATCCCTGTGGTGCATTTTAGTTGTTGTGCGGTGTATATATAGTAGGAGGACAGTACATAATTTTGCTGACCACCAGTATATAATATATAGCAGTACTGTACAGTAGTCAACTGCTCTACCTACCTCTGTGTCGTCAAGTATACTATCCATCCATACCAGTGGTGCATTTAAGTTGTTGTGCGCAGTAGTAGGAAGACAGTACATAATTTTGCTGACCACCAGTATATAATATATAGCAGTACGGTACAGTAGTCCACTGCTCTACCTACATCTGTGTCGTCAAGTATACTATCCATCCATACCTGTGGTGCATTTATGTTGTCGTGCGCAGTAGTAGGAGGACAGTGCATAATTATGCTGACCACCAGTTTATAATATATAGCAGTACGGTACAGTAGTCCACTGCTCTACCTACCTCTGTGTCGTCAAGTATACTATCCATCAATACCAGTGGTGCATTTTAGTTGTTGTGCGCAGTAGTAGGAGGACAGTGCATAATTTTGCTGACCACCAGTATATAATATATAGCAGTACGGTGCAGTAGTCCACTGCTCTACCTACCTCTGTGTCGTCAAGTATACTATCCATCCATACCAGTGGTGCATTTTAGTTGTTGTGCGCAGTAGTAGGAGGATAGTGCATAATTTTGCTCACCACCAGTATATAATATATAGCAGTACGGTACAGTAGTCCACTGCTCTACCTACCTCTGTGTCGTCAAGTATACTATCCTTCCATACCTGTGGTGCATTTTAGTTGTTGTGTGCAGTAGTAGGAGGAGAGTGCATAATTTTGCTGACCACCAGTATATAATATATAGCAGTACTGTACAGTAGTCCACTGCTCTACCTTCATCTGTGTCGTCAAGTATACTATCCATCCATACCAGTGGTGCATTTTAGTTGTTGTGCGCAGTAGTATAAGGACAGTGCATAATTTTGCTGACCACCAGTATATAATATATAGCAGTACGGTACAGTAGTCCACTACTCTACCTACCTCTGTGTCGTCAAGTATACTATCCATCTATACCAGTGATGCATTTTAGTTGTTGTGCGCAGTAGTAGGAGGACAGTACATAATTTTGCTGACCACCAGTATATAATATATAGCAGTACGGTACAGTAGTCCACTGCTCTACCTACCTCTGTGTCGTCAAGTATACTATCCATCCATACCTTTGGTGCATTTTAGTTGTCGTGCGCAGTAGAAGGAGGACAGTGCATAATTTCCTGACCACCAGTATATAATATATAGCAGTACGGTACAGTAGTCCACTGCTCTACCTACCTCTGTGTCGTCAAGTATACTATCCATCCATACCAGTGGTGCATTTTAGTTGTTGTACGCAGTAGTAGGGGGACAGTGCATAATTTTGCTGACCACCAGTATACAATATATAGCAATACAGTACAGTAGTCCACTGCTCTACCTACCTCTGTGTCGTCAAGTATACTATCCATCCATACCTGTGGTGCATTTTAGTTGTTGTGTGCAGTAGTAGGAGGACAGTGCATAACTTTGCTGACCACCAGTGTATAATATATAGCAGTACTGTACAGTAGTCCACTGCTCTACCTACCTCTATGTCGTCAAATATACTATCCATCCATACCAGTGGTGCATTTTAGTTGTTGTGCGCAGTAGTAGGAGGACAGTGTATAATTTTGCTGACCACCAGTATATAATATATAGCAGTACGGTACAGTAGTCCACTGCTCTACCTACATCTGTGTCGTCAAGTATACTATCCATCCATACCAGTGGTGCATTTTAGTTGTTGTGCGCAGTAGTAGGAGGACAGTGCATAATTTTGCTGACCACCAGTATATAATATATAGCAGTACGGTACAGTAGTCCACTGCTCTACCTACCTCTGTGTCATCAAGTATACTATCCATCCATACCTGTGGTGCATTTTAGTTGTTGTGCGCAGTAGTAGGAGGACAGTACATAATTTTGCTGACCACCAGTATATAATATATAGCAGTACGGTACAGTAGTCCACTGCTCTACCTACCTCTGTGTCGTCAAGTATACTATCCATCCATATCTGTGGTGCATTTTAGATGTTGTGCTCAGTAGTAGGAGGACAATGCATAATTTTGCTGACCACCAGTATATAATATAAAGCAGTACGGTATAGTAGTCCACTTCTCTACCTACCTCTGTGTCGTCAAGTATACTATCCATCCATACCAGTGGAGCATTTTAGTTGTTATGCGCAGTAGTAGGAGGACAGTGCATAATTTTGCTGACCACCAGTATATAATATATAGCAGTACGGTACAGTAGTCCACTGCTCTACTTACCTCTGTGTCGTCAAGTATACTATCCATCCATACCAGTGGTGCATTTTAGTTGTTGTGCGCAGTAGTAGGAGAACATTGCATAATTTTGCTCACCACCAGTATATAATATATAGCAGTACGGTACAGTAGTCCACTGCTCTACCTACCTCTGTGTCGTCAAGTATACTATCCATCCATACCTTTGGTGCATTTTAGTTGTTGTGTGCAGTAGTAGGAGGAGAGTGCATAATTTTGCTGACCACCAGTATATAATATATAGCAGTACTGTACAGTAGTCCACTGATCTTCCTTCATCTGTGTCGTCAAGTATACTATCCATCCATAGCAGTGGTGCATTTTAGTTGTTGTGCGCAGTAGTAGGAGGACAGTGCATAATTTTGTTGACCACCAGTATATAATATATAGCAGTACGGTACAGTAGTCCACTGCTCTACCTACCTCTTTGTCGTCAAGTATACTATCCATCTATACCAGTGATGCATTTTAGTTGTTGTGCGCAGTAGTAGGAGGACAGTACATAATTTTGCTGACCACCAGTATATAATATATAGCAGTACGGTACAGTAGTCCACTGCTTTACCTACCTCTATCTCGACAATTATACTATCCATCCATACCTGTGGTGCATTTTAGTTGTTGTGCGCAGTAGTAGGAGGACAGTGCATAATTTTGCTGACCAAAAGTATATAATATATAGCAGTATGGTACAGTAGTCCACTGCTCTACCTACATCTGTGTCGTCAAGTATACTATCCATCCATACCAGTGGTGCATTTTAGTTGTTGTGCGCAGTAGTAGGAGGACAGTGCATAATTTTGCTGGCCACCAGTATATAATATATAGCAGTATGGTACAGTAGTCCACTGCTCTACCTACCTCTGTGTCGTCAAGTATACTATCCATCCATACCTGTGGTGCATTTTAGTTGTTGTGCGCAGTAGTAGGAGGACAGTACATAATTTTGCTGACCACCAGTATATAATATATAGCAGTACGGTACAGTAGTCCACTGCTTTACCTACCTCTGTCTCGTCAAGTATACTATCCATCCATACCTGTGGTGCATTTTAGTTGTTGTGCGCAGTAGTAGGAGGACAGTGCATAATTTTGCTGACCAAAAGTATATAATATATAGCAGTACGGTACAGTAGTCCACTGCTCTACCTACATCTGTGTCGTCAAGTATACTATCCATCCATACCAGTGGTGCATTTTAGTTGTTGTGCGCAGTAGTAGGAGGACAGTGCATAATTTTGCTGGCCACCAGTATATAATATATAGCAGTATGGTACAGTAGGCCACTGCTTTACCTACCTCTGTGTCGTCAAGTATACTATCCATCCATACCTGTGGTGCATTTTAGTTGTTGTGTGCAGTAGCAGGAGGACAGTGCATAATTTTGCTGACCACCAGTATATAATATATAGCAGTACTGTACAGTAGTCCACTGCTCTTCCTTCATCTGTGTCGTCAAGTATACTATCCATCCATAGCAGTGGTGCATTTTAGTTGTTGTGCGCAGTAGTAGGAGGACAGTGCATAATTTTGCTGACCACCAGTATATAATATATAGCAGTATGGTACAGTAGTCCACTGCTCTACCTACCTCTTTGTCGTCAAGTATACTATCCATCTATACCAGTGATGCATTTTAGTTGTTGTGCGCAGTAGTAGGAGGACAGTACATAATTTTGCTGACCACCAGTATATAATATATAGCAGTACGGTACAGTAGTCCACTGCTTTACCTACCTCTATCTCAACAAGTATACTATCCATCCATACCTGTGGTGCATTTTAGTTGTTGTGCGCAGTAGTAGGAGGACAGTGCATAATTTTGCTGACCAAAAGTATATAATATATAGCAGTACGGTACAGTAGTCCACTGCTCTACCTACATCTGTGTCGTCAAGTATACTATCCATCCATACCAGTGGTGCATTTTAGTTGTTGTGCGCAGTAGTAGGAGGACAGTGCATAATTTTGCTGGCCACCAGTATATAATATATAGCAGTATGGTACAGTAGTCCACTGCTCTACCTACCTCTGTGTCGTCAAGTATACTATCCATCCATACCTGTGGTGCATTTTAGTTGTTGTGCGCAGTAGTAGGAGGACAGTACATAATTTTGCTGACCACCAGTATATAATATATAGCAGTACGGTACAGTAGTCCACTGCTTTACCTACCTCTGTCTCGTCAAGTATACTATCCATCCATACCTGTGGTGCATTTTAGTTGTTGTGCGCAGTAGTAGGAGGACAGTGCATAATTTTGCTGACCAAAAGTATATAATATATAGCAGTACGGTACAGTAGTCCACTGCTCTACCTACATCTGTGTCGTCAAGTATACTATCCATCCATACCAGTGGTGCATTTTAGTTGTTGTGCGCAGTAGTAGGAGGACAGTGCATAATTTTGCTGGCCACCAGTATATAATATATAGCAGTATGGTACAGTAGTCCACTGCTCTACCTACCTCTGTGTCGTCAAGTATACTATCCATCCATACCTGTGGTGCATTTTAGTTGTTGTGCGCAGTAGTAGGAGGACAGTACATAATTTTGCTGACCACCAGTATATAATATATAGCAGTACGGTACAGTAGTCCACTGCTCTACCTACCTCTGTGTCGTCAAGTATACTATACATCCATACCAGTGGTGCATTTTAGTTGTTGTGCGCAGTAGTAGGCGGACAGTGCATAATTTTGCTGACCACCAGTATATAATATATAGCAGTACGGTACAGTAGTCCACTGCTCTACCTACATCTGTGTCGTCAAGTATACTATCCATCCATACCAGTGGTACATTTTAGTTGTTGTGCGCAGTAGTAGGAGGACAGTGCATAATTTTGCTGACCACTAGTATATAATATATAGCAGTACGGTACAGTAGTCCACTGCTCTACCTACCTCTGTGTCATCGAGTATACTATCCATCCATACCAGTGGTGCATTTTAGTTGTTGTGCGCAGTAATAGGAGGACAGTGCATAATTTTACTGAACACCAGTATATAATATATAGCAGTACGGTACAGTAGTCCACTGCTCTACCTACCTCTGTGTTGTCAAATATACTATCCATCCATACCTGTGGTGCATTTTAGTTGTTGTGCGCAGTAGTTGGAGGACAGTGCATAATTTTGCTGACCACCAGTATATAATATATAGCAGTACGGTACAGTAGTCCACTACTCTACCTACCTCTGTGTCGTCAAGTATACTATCCATCCATACCTGTGGTGCATTTTAGTTGTTGTGCGCAGTAGTAGGAGGACAGTGCATAATTTTGCTGACCAAAAGTATATAATATATAGCAGTACGGTACAGTAGTCCACTGCTCTACCTACATCTGTGTCGTCAAGTATACTATCCATCCATACCAGTGGTGCATTTTAGTTGTTGTGCGCAGTAGTAGGAGGACAGTGCATAATTTTGCTGGCCACCAGTATATAATATATAGCAGTATGGTACAGTAGTCCACTGCTCTACCTACCTCTGTGTCGTCAAGTATACTATCCATCCATACCTGTGGTGCATTTTAGTTGTTGTGCGCAGTAGTAGGCGGACAGTGCATAATTTTGCTGACCACCAGTATATAATATATAGCAGTACGGTACAGTAGTCCACTGCTCTACCTACATCTGTGTCGTCAAGTATACTATCCATCCATACCAGTGGTACATTTTAGTTGTTGTGCGCAGTAGTAGGAGGACAGTGCAAAATTTTGCTGACCACCAGTATATAATATATAGCAGTACGGTACAGAAGTCCACTGCTCTACCTACCTCTGTGTCATCGAGTATACTATCCATCCATACCAGTGGTGCATTTTAGTTGTTGTGCGCAGTAATAGGAGGACAGTGCATAATTTTGCTGAACACCAGTATATAATATATAGCAGTACGGTACAGTAGTCCACTGCTCTACCTACCTCTGTGTTGTCAAATATACTATCCTTCCATACCTGTGGTGCATTTTAGTTGTTGTGCGCAGTAGTTGGAGGACAGTGCATAATTTTGCTGACCACCAGTATATAATATATAGCAGTACGGTACAGTAGTCCACTACTCTACCTACCTCTGTGTCGTCAAGTATACTATCCATCCATACCAGTGGTGCATTTTAGTTGTTGTGCGCAGTAGTAGGAGGACAGTATATTATTTTGCTGACCACCAGTATATAATATATAGCAGTACGGTACAGCAGTCCACTGCTCTACCTACCTCTGTGTCGTCAAGTATACTATCCATCCATACCTTTGGTGCATTTTAGTTGTTGTGCGCAGTAGTAGGAGGAGAGTGAATAATTTTGCTGACCACCAGTATATAATATATAGCAGTACTGTACAGTAGTCCACTGCTCTACCTACCTCTGTGTCGTCAAGTATACTATCCATCCATACCAGTGGTGCATTTTAGTTGTTGTGCGCAGTAGTAGAAGGACAGTGCATAATTTTGCTGACCACCAGTATATAATATATAGCAGTACGGTACAGTAGTCCACTGCTGTACCTACATCTGTGTCGTCAAGTATACTATCCATCCATACCTGTGGTGCATTTTAGTTGTTGTGCGCAGTAGTAGGAGGACAGTGCATAATTTTGCTGACCACCAGTATATAATATATAGCAGTACGGTACAGTAGTCCACTACTCTACCTACCTCTGTGTCGTCAAGAATACTATCCATCCATACCAGTGATGCATTTTAGTTGTTGTGCGCAGTAGTAGGAGGACAGTACATAATTTTGCTGACAACCAGTATATAATATATAGCAGTACGGTACAGTAGTCCACTGCTCTACCTACCTCTGTGTCGTCAAGTATACTATCCATCCATACCTTTGGTGCATTTACGTTGTCGTGCGCAGTAGTAGGAGGACAGTGCATAATTATGATGCCCACCAGTTTATAATATATAGCAGTACGGTACAGTAGTCCACTGCTCTACCTACCTCTGTGTCGTCAAGTATACTATCCATCCATACCAGTGGTGCATTTAAGTTGTTGTGCGCAGTAGTAGGAAGACAGTACATAATTTTGCTGACCACCAGTATATAATTTATAGCAGTACGGTACAGTAGTCCACTGCTCTACCTACCTCTGTGTCGTCAATTATACTATCCATCCATACCTTTGGTGCATTTTAGTTGTTGTGCGCAGTAGTAGGAGGACAGTGCATAATTTTGCTGACCACCAGTATATAATATATAGCAGTACTGTACAGTAGTCAACTGCTCTACCTACCTCTGTGTCGTCAAGTATACTATCCATCCATACCAGTGGTGCATTTAAGTTGTTGTGCGCAGTAGTAGGAAGACAGTGCATAATTTTGCTGACCACCAGTATATAATATATAGCAGTACGGTACAGTAGTCCACTGCTCTACCTACCTCTGTGTCGTCAAGTATACTATCCATCCATACCAGTGGTGCATTTTAGTTGTTGTGCGCAGTAGTAGGAGGACAGTGCATAATTTTGCTCACCACCAGTATATAATATATAGCAGTACGGTACAGTAGTCCACTGCTCTACCTACCTCTGTGTCGTCAAGTATACTATCCTTCCATACCTGTGGTGCATTTTAGTTGTTGTGTGCAGTAGTAGGAGGAGAGTGCATAATTTTGCTGACCACCAGTATATAATATATAGCAGTACTGTACAGTAGTCCACTGCTCTACCTTCATCTGTGTCGTCAAGTATACTATCCATCCATACCAGTGGTGCATTTTAGTTGTTGTGCGCAGTAGTATAAGGACAGTGCATAATTTTGCTGACCACCAGTATATAATATATAGCAGTACGGTACAGTAGTCCACTACTCTACCTACCTCTGTGTCGTCAAGTATACTATCCATCTATACCAGTGATGCATTTTAGTTGTTGTGCGCAGTAGTAGGAGGACAGTACATAATTTTGCTGACCACCAGTATATAATATATAGCAGTACGGTACAGTAGTCCACTGCTCTACCTACCTCTGTGTCGTCAAGTATACTATCCATCCATACCTTTGGTGCATTTTAGTTGTCGTGCGCAGTAGAAGGAGGACAGTGCATAATTTCCTGACCACCAGTATATAATATATAGCAGTACGGTACAGTAGTCCACTGCTCTACCTACCTCTGTGTCGTCAAGTATACTATCCATCCATACCAGTGGTGCATTTTAGTTGTTGTACGCAGTAGTAGGGGGACAGTGCATAATTTTGCTGACCACCAGTATACAATATATAGCAATACAGTACAGTAGTCCACTGCTCTACCTACCTCTGTGTCGTCAAGTATACTATCCATCCATACCTGTGGTGCATTTTAGTTGTTGTGTGCAGTAGTAGGAGGACAGTGCATAACTTTGCTGACCACCAGTGTATAATATATAGCAGTACTGTACAGTAGTCCACTGCTCTACCTACCTCTATGTCGTCAAATATACTATCCATCCATACCAGTGGTGCATTTTAGTTGTTGTGCGCAGTAGTAGGAGGACAGTGTATAATTTTGCTGACCACCAGTATATAATATATAGCAGTACGGTACAGTAGTCCACTGCTCTACCTACATCTGTGTCGTCAAGTATACTATCCATCCATACCAGTGGTGCATTTTAGTTGTTGTGCGCAGTAGTAGGAGGACAGTGCATAATTTTGCTGACCACCAGTATATAATATATAGCAGTACGGTACAGTAGTCCACTGCTCTACCTACCTCTGTGTCATCAAGTATACTATCCATCCATACCTGTGGTGCATTTTAGTTGTTGTGCGCAGTAGTAGGAGGACAGTACATAATTTTGCTGACCACCAGTATATAATATATAGCAGTACGGTACAGTAGTCCACTGCTCTACCTACCTCTGTGTCGTCAAGTATACTATCCATCCATATCTGTGGTGCATTTTAGATGTTGTGCTCAGTAGTAGGAGGACAATGCATAATTTTGCTGACCACCAGTATATAATATAAAGCAGTACGGTATAGTAGTCCACTTCTCTACCTACCTCTGTGTCGTCAAGTATACTATCCATCCATACCAGTGGAGCATTTTAGTTGTTGTGCGCAGTAGTAGGAGGACAGTGCATAATTTTGCTGGCCACCAGTATATAATATATAGCAGTATGGTACAGTAGTCCACTGCTCTACCTACCTCTGTGTCGTCAAGTATACTATCCATCCATACCTGTGGTGCATTTTAGTTGTTGTGCGCAGTAGTAGGAGGACAGTACATAATTTTGCTGACCACCAGTATATAATATATAGCAGTACGGTACAGTAGTCCACTGCTTTACCTACCTCTGTCTCGTCAAGTATACTATCCATCCATACCTGTGGTGCATTTTAGTTGTTGTGCGCAGTAGTAGGAGGACAGTGCATAATTTTGCTGACCAAAAGTATATAATATATAGCAGTACGGTACAGTAGTCCACTGCTCTACCTACATCTGTGTCGTCAAGTATACTATCCATCCATACCAGTGGTGCATTTTAGTTGTTGTGCGCAGTAGTAGGAGGACAGTGCATAATTTTGCTGGCCACCAGTATATAATATATAGCAGTATGGTACAGTAGGCCACTGCTTTACCTACCTCTGTGTCGTCAAGTATACTATCCATCCATACCTGTGGTGCATTTTAGTTGTTGTGTGCAGTAGTAGGAGGAGAGTGCATAATTTTGCTGACCACCAGTATATAATATATAGCAGTACTGTACAGTAGTCCACTGCTCTTCCTTCATCTGTGTCGTCAAGTATACTATCCATCCATAGCAGTGGTGCATTTTAGTTGTTGTGCGCAGTAGTAGGAGGACAGTGCATAATTTTGCTGACCACCAGTATATAATATATAGCAGTATGGTACAGTAGTCCACTGCTCTACCTACCTCTTTGTCGTCAAGTATACTATCCATCTATACCAGTGATGCATTTTAGTTGTTGTGCGCAGTAGTAGGAGGACAGTACATAATTTTGCTGACCACCAGTATATAATATATAGCAGTACGGTACAGTAGTCCACTGCTTTACCTACCTCTATCTCAACAAGTATACTATCCATCCATACCTGTGGTGCATTTTAGTTGTTGTGCGCAGTAGTAGGAGGACAGTGCATAATTTTGCTGACCAAAAGTATATAATATATAGCAGTACGGTACAGTAGTCCACTGCTATACCTACATCTGTGTCGTCAAGTATACTATCCATCCATACCAGTGGTGCATTTTAGTTGTTGTGCGCAGTAGTAGGAGGACAGTGCATAATTTTGCTGGCCACCAGTATATAATATATAGCAGTATGGTACAGTAGTCCACTGCTCTACCTACCTCTGTGTCGTCAAGTATACTATCCATCCATACCTGTGGTGCATTTTAGTTGTTGTGCGCAGTAGTAGGAGGACAGTACATAATTTTGCTGACCACCAGTATATAATATATAGCAGTACGGTACAGTAGTCCACTGCTTTACCTACCTCTGTCTCGTCAAGTATACTATCCATCCATACCTGTGGTGCATTTTAGTTGTTGTGCGCAGTAGTAGGAGGACAGTGCATAATTTTGCTGACCAAAAGTATATAATATATAGCAGTACGGTACAGTAGTCCACTGCTCTACCTACATCTGTGTCGTCAAGTATACTATCCATCCATACCAGTGGTGCATTTTAGTTGTTGTGCGCAGTAGTAGGAGGACAGTGCATAATTTTGCTGGCCACCAGTATATAATATATAGCAGTATGGTACAGTAGTCCACTGCTCTACCTACATCTGTGTCGTCAAGTATACTATCCATCCATACCAGTGGTGCATTTTAGTTGTTGTGCGCAGTAGTAGGAGGACAGTGCATAATTTTGCTGGCCACCAGTATATAATATATAGCAGTATGGTACAGTAGTCCACTGCTCTACCTACCTCTGTGTCGTCAAGTATACTATCCATCCATACCTGTGGTGCATTTTAGTTGTTGTGCGCAGTAGTAGGAGGACAGTACATAATTTTGCTGACCACCAGTATATAATATATAGCAGTACTGTACAGTAGTCCACTGCTCTACCTACATCTGTGTCGTCAAGTATACTATCCATCCATACCAGTGGTACATTTTAGTTGTTGTGCGCAGTAGTAGGAGGACAGTGCATAATTTTGCTGACCACCAGTATATAATATATAGCAGTACGGTACAGTAGTCCACTGCTCTACTTACCTCTGTGTCGTCAAGTATACTATCCATCCATACCAGTGGTGCATTTTAGTTGTTGTGCGCAGTAGTAGGAGAACATTGCATAATTTTGCTCACCACCAGTATATAATATATAGCAGTACGGTACAGTAGTCCACTGCTCTACCTACCTCTGTGTCATCAAGTATACTATCCATCCATACCTGTGGTGCATTTTAGTTGTTGTGCGCAGTAGTAGGAGGACAGTACATAATTTTGCTGACCACCAGTATATAATATATAGCAGTACGGTACAGTAGTCCACTGCTCTACCTACCTCTGTGTCGTCAAGTATACTATCCATCCATACCTTTGGTGCATTTTAGTTGTCGTGCGCAGTAGAAGGAGGACAGTGCATAATTTCCTGACCACCAGTATATAATATATAGCAGTACGGTACAGTAGTCCACTGCTCTACCTACCTCTGTGTCGTCAAGTATACTATCCATCCATACCAGTGGTGCATTTTAGTTGTTGTACGCAGTAGTAGGGGGACAGTGCATAATTTTGCTGACCACCAGTATACAATATATAGCAATACAGTACAGTAGTCCACTGCTCTACCTACCTCTGTGTCGTCAAGTATACTATCCATCCATACCTGTGGTGCATTTTAGTTGTTGTGTGCAGTAGTAGGAGGACAGTGCATAACTTTGCTGACCACCAGTGTATAATATATAGCAGTACTGTACAGTAGTCCACTGCTCTACCTACCTCTATGTCGTCAAATATACTATCCATCCATACCAGTGGTGCATTTTAGTTGTTGTGCGCAGTAGTAGGAGGACAGTGTATAATTTTGCTGACCACCAGTATATAATATATAGCAGTACGGTACAGTAGTCCACTGCTCTACCTACATCTGTGTCGTCAAGTATACTATCCATCCATACCAGTGGTGCATTTTAGTTGTTGTGCGCAGTAGTAGGAGGACAGTGCATAATTTTGCTGACCACCAGTATATAATATATAGCAGTACGGTACAGTAGTCCACTGCTCTACCTACCTCTGTGTCATCAAGTATACTATCCATCCATACCTGTGGTGCATTTTAGTTGTTGTGCGCAGTAGTAGGAGGACAGTACATAATTTTGCTGACCACCAGTATATAATATATAGCAGTACGGTACAGTAGTCCACTGCTCTACCTACCTCTGTGTCGTCAAGTATACTATCCATCCATATCTGTGGTGCATTTTAGATGTTGTGCTCAGTAGTAGGAGGACAATGCATAATTTTGCTGACCACCAGTATATAATATAAAGCAGTACGGTATAGTAGTCCACTTCTCTACCTACCTCTGTGTCGTCAAGTATACTATCCATCCATACCAGTGGAGCATTTTAGTTGTTATGCGCAGTAGTAGGAGGACAGTGCATAATTTTGCTGACCACCAGTATATAATATATAGCAGTACGGTACAGTAGTCCACTGCTCTACTTACCTCTGTGTCGTCAAGTATACTATCCATCCATACCAGTGGTGCATTTTAGTTGTTGTGCGCAGTAGTAGGAGAACATTGCATAATTTTGCTCACCACCAGTATATAATATATAGCAGTACGGTACAGTAGTCCACTGCTCTACCTACCTCTGTGTCGTCAAGTATACTATCCATCCATACCTTTGGTGCATTTTAGTTGTTGTGTGCAGTAGTAGGAGGAGAGTGCATAATTTTGCTGACCACCAGTATATAATATATAGCAGTACTGTACAGTAGTCCACTGATCTTCCTTCATCTGTGTCGTCAAGTATACTATCCATCCATAGCAGTGGTGCATTTTAGTTGTTGTGCGCAGTAGTAGGAGGACAGTGCATAATTTTGTTGACCACCAGTATATAATATATAGCAGTACGGTACAGTAGTCCACTGCTCTACCTACCTCTTTGTCGTCAAGTATACTATCCATCTATACCAGTGATGCATTTTAGTTGTTGTGCGCAGTAGTAGGAGGACAGTACATAATTTTGCTGACCACCAGTATATAATATATAGCAGTACGGTACAGTAGTCCACTGCTTTACCTACCTCTATCTCGACAATTATACTATCCATCCATACCTGTGGTGCATTTTAGTTGTTGTGCGCAGTAGTAGGAGGACAGTGCATAATTTTGCTGACCAAAAGTATATAATATATAGCAGTATGGTACAGTAGTCCACTGCTCTACCTACATCTGTGTCGTCAAGTATACTATCCATCCATACCAGTGGTGCATTTTAGTTGTTGTGCGCAGTAGTAGGAGGACAGTGCATAATTTTGCTGGCCACCAGTATATAATATATAGCAGTATGGTACAGTAGTCCACTGCTCTACCTACCTCTGTGTCGTCAAGTATACTATCCATCCATACCTGTGGTGCATTTTAGTTGTTGTGCGCAGTAGTAGGAGGACAGTACATAATTTTGCTGACCACCAGTATATAATATATAGCAGTACGGTACAGTAGTCCACTGCTTTACCTACCTCTGTCTCGTCAAGTATACTATCCATCCATACCTGTGGTGCATTTTAGTTGTTGTGCGCAGTAGTAGGAGGACAGTGCATAATTTTGCTGACCAAAAGTATATAATATATAGCAGTACGGTACAGTAGTCCACTGCTCTACCTACATCTGTGTCGTCAAGTATACTATCCATCCATACCAGTGGTGCATTTTAGTTGTTGTGCGCAGTAGTAGGAGGACAGTGCATAATTTTGCTGGCCACCAGTATATAATATATAGCAGTATGGTACAGTAGGCCACTGCTTTACCTACCTCTGTGTCGTCAAGTATACTATCCATCCATACCTGTGGTGCATTTTAGTTGTTGTGTGCAGTAGTAGGAGGAGAGTGCATAATTTTGCTGACCACCAGTATATAATATATAGCAGTACTGTACAGTAGTCCACTGCTCTTCCTTCATCTGTGTCGTCAAGTATACTATCCATCCATAGCAGTGGTGCATTTTAGTTGTTGTGCGCAGTAGTAGGAGGACAGTGCATAATTTTGCTGACCACCAGTATATAATATATAGCAGTATGGTACAGTAGTCCACTGCTCTACCTACCTCTTTGTCGTCAAGTATACTATCCATCTATACCAGTGATGCATTTTAGTTGTTGTGCGCAGTAGTAGGAGGACAGTACATAATTTTGCTGACCACCAGTATATAATATATAGCAGTACGGTACAGTACTCCACTGCTTTACCTACCTCTATCTCAACAAGTATACTATCCATCCATACCTGTGGTGCATTTTAGTTGTTGTGCGCAGTAGTAGGAGGACAGTGCATAATTTTGCTGACCAAAAGTATATAATATATAGCAGTACGGTACAGTAGTCCACTGCTATACCTACATCTGTGTCGTCAAGTATACTATCCATCCATACCAGTGGTGCATTTTAGTTGTTGTGCGCAGTAGTAGGAGGACAGTGCATAATTTTGCTGGCCACCAGTATATAATATATAGCAGTATGGTACAGTAGTCCACTGCTCTACCTACCTCTGTGTCGTCAAGTATACTATCCATCCATACCTGTGGTGCATTTTAGTTGTTGTGCGCAGTAGTAGGAGGACAGTACATAATTTTGCTGACCACCAGTATATAATATATAGCAGTACGGTACAGTAGTCCACTGCTTTACCTACCTCTGTCTCGTCAAGTATACTATCCATCCATACCTGTGGTGCATTTTAGTTGTTGTGCGCAGTAGTAGGAGGACAGTGCATAATTTTGCTGACCAAAAGTATATAATATATAGCAGTACGGTACAGTAGTCCACTGCTCTACCTACATCTGTGTCGTCAAGTATACTATCCATCCATACCAGTGGTGCATTTTAGTTGTTGTGCGCAGTAGTAGGAGGACAGTGCATAATTTTGCTGGCCACCAGTATATAATATATAGCAGTATGGTACAGTAGTCCACTGCTCTACCTACATCTGTGTCGTCAAGTATACTATCCATCCATACCAGTGGTGCATTTTAGTTGTTGTGCGCAGTAGTAGGAGGACAGTGCATAATTTTGCTGGCCACCAGTATATAATATATAGCAGTATGGTACAGTAGTCCACTGCTCTACCTACCTCTGTGTCGTCAAGTATACTATCCATCCATACCTGTGGTGCATTTTAGTTGTTGTGCGCAGTAGTAGGAGGACAGTACATAATTTTGCTGACCACCAGTATATAATATATAGCAGTACTGTACAGTAGTCCACTGCTCTACCTACATCTGTGTCGTCAAGTATACTATCCATCCATACCAGTGGTACATTTTAGTTGTTGTGCGCAGTAGTAGGAGGACAGTGCATAATTTTGCTGACCACCAGTATATAATATATAGCAGTACGGTACAGTAGTCCACTGCTCTACTTACCTCTGTGTCGTCAAGTATACTATCCATCCATACCAGTGGTGCATTTTAGTTGTTGTGCGCAGTAGTAGGAGAACATTGCATAATTTTGCTCACCACCAGTATATAATATATAGCAGTACGGTACAGTAGTCCACTGCTCTACCTACCTCTGTGTCGTCAAGTATACTATCCATCCATACCTTTGGTGCATTTTAGTTGTTGTGTGCAGTAGTAGGAGGAGAGTGCATAATTTTGCTGACCACCAGTATATAATATATAGCAGTACTGTACAGTAGTCCACTGATCTTCCTTCATCTGTGTCGTCAAGTATACTATCCATCCATAGCAGTGGTGCATTTTAGTTGTTGTGCGCAGTAGTAGGAGGACAGTGCATAATTTTGTTGACCACCAGTATATAATATATAGCAGTACGGTACAGTAGTCCACTGCTCTACCTACCTCTTTGTCGTCAAGTATACTATCCATCTATACCAGTGATGCATTTTAGTTGTTGTGCGCAGTAGTAGGAGGACAGTACATAATTTTGCTGACCACCAGTATATAATATATAGCAGTACGGTACAGTAGTCCACTGCTTTACCTACCTCTATCTCGACAATTATACTATCCATCCATACCTGTGGTGCATTTTAGTTGTTGTGTGCAGTAGTAGGAGGACAGTGCATAATTTTGCTGACCAAAAGTATATAATATATAGCAGTATGGTACAGTAGTCCACTGCTCTACCTACATCTGTGTCGTCAAGTATACTATCCATCCATACCAGTGGTGCATTTTAGTTGTTGTGCGCAGTAGTAGGAGGACAGTGCATAATTTTGCTGGCCACCAGTATATAATATATAGCAGTATGGTACAGTAGTCCACTGCTCTACCTACCTCTGTGTCGTCAAGTATACTATCCATCCATACCTGTGGTGCATTTTAGTTGTTGTGCGCAGTAGTAGGAGGACAGTACATAATTTTGCTGACCACCAGTATATAATATATAGCAGTACGGTACAGTAGTCCACTGCTTTACCTACCTCTGTCTCGTCAAGTATACTATCCATCCATACCTGTGGTGCATTTTAGTTGTTGTGCGCAGTAGTAGGAGGACAGTGCATAATTTTGCTGACCAAAAGTATATAATATATAGCAGTACGGTACAGTAGTCCACTGCTCTACCTACATCTGTGTCGTCAAGTATACTATCCATCCATACCAGTGGTGCATTTTAGTTGTTGTGCGCAGTAGTAGGAGGACAGTGCATAATTTTGCTGGCCACCAGTATATAATATATAGCAGTATGGTACAGTAGGCCACTGCTTTACCTACCTCTGTGTCGTCAAGTATACTATCCATCCATACCTGTGGTGCATTTTAGTTGTTGTGTGCAGTAGTAGGAGGAGAGTGCATAATTTTGCTGACCACCAGTATATAATATATAGCAGTACTGTACAGTAGTCCACTGCTCTTCCTTCATCTGTGTCGTCAAGTATACTATCCATCCATAGCAGTGGTGCATTTTAGTTGTTGTGCGCAGTAGTAGGAGGACAGTGCATAATTTTGCTGACCACCAGTATATAATATATAGCAGTATGGTACAGTAGTCCACTGCTCTACCTACCTCTTTGTCGTCAAGTATACTATCCATCTATACCAGTGATGCATTTTAGTTGTTGTGCGCAGTAGTAGGAGGACAGTACATAATTTTGCTGACCACCAGTATATAATATATAGCAGTACGGTACAGTAGTCCACTGCTTTACCTACCTCTATCTCAACAAGTATACTATCCATCCATACCTGTGGTGCATTTTAGTTGTTGTGCGCAGTAGTAGGAGGACAGTGCATAATTTTGCTGACCAAAAGTATATAATATATAGCAGTACGGTACAGTAGTCCACTGCTCTACCTACATCTGTGTCGTCAAGTATACTATCCATCCATACCAGTGGTGCATTTTAGTTGTTGTGCGCAGTAGTAGGAGGACAGTGCATAATTTTGCTGGCCACCAGTATATAATATATAGCAGTATGGTACAGTAGTCCACTGCTCTACCTACCTCTGTGTCGTCAAGTATACTATCCATCCATACCTGTGGTGCATTTTAGTTGTTGTGCGCAGTAGTAGGAGGACAGTACATAATTTTGCTGACCACCAGTATATAATATATAGCAGTACGGTACAGTAGTCCACTGCTTTACCTACCTCTGTCTCGTCAAGTATACTATCCATCCATACCTGTGGTGCATTTTAGTTGTTGTGCGCAGTAGTAGGAGGACAGTGCATAATTTTGCTGACCAAAAGTATATAATATATAGCAGTACGGTACAGTAGTCCACTGCTCTACCTACATCTGTGTCGTCAAGTATACTATCCATCCATACCAGTGGTGCATTTTAGTTGTTGTGCGCAGTAGTAGGAGGACAGTGCATAATTTTGCTGGCCACCAGTATATAATATATAGCAGTATGGTACAGTAGTCCACTGCTCTACCTACATCTGTGTCGTCAAGTATACTATCCATCCATACCAGTGGTGCATTTTAGTTGTTGTGCGCAGTAGTAGGAGGACAGTGCATAATTTTGCTGGCCACCAGTATGTAATATATAGCAGTATGGTACAGTAGTCCACTGCTCTACCTACCTCTGTGTCGTCAAGTATACTATCCATCCATACCTGTGGTGCATTTTAGTTGTTGTGCGCAGTAGTAGGAGGACAGTACATAATTTTGCTGACCACCAGTATATAATATATAGCAGTACTGTACAGTAGTCCACTGCTCTACCTACATCTGTGTCGTCAAGTATACTATCCATCCATACCAGTGGTACATTTTAGTTGTTGTGCGCAGTAGTAGGAGGACAGTGCATAATTTTGCTGACCACCAGTATATAATATATAGCAGTACGGTACAGTAGTCCACTGCTCTACCTACCTCTGTGTCATCGAGTATACTATCCATCCATACCAGTGGTGCATTTTAGTTGTTGTGCGCAGTAATAGGAGGACAGTGCATAATTTTACTGAACACCAGTATATAATATATAGCAGTACGGTACAGTAGTCCACTGCTCTACCTACCTCTGTGTTGTCAAATATACTATCCATCCATACCTGTGGTGCATTTTAGTTGTTGTGCGCAGTAGTTGGAGGACAGTGCATAATTTTGCTGACCACCAGTATATAATATATAGCAGTACGGTACAGTAGTCCACTACTCTACCTACCTCTGTGTCGTCAAGTATACTATCCATCCATACCAGTGGTGCATTTTAGTTGTTGTGCGCAGTAGTAGGAGGACAGTATATTATTTTGCTGACCATCAGTATATAATATATAGCAGTACGGTACAGCAGTCCACTGCTCTACCTACCTCTGTGTTGTCAAGTATACTATCCATCCATACCTTTGGTGCATTTTAGTTGTTGTGCGCAGTTGTAGGAGGAGAGTGAATAATTTTGCTGACCACCAGTATATAATATATAGCAGTACTGTACAGTAGTCCACTGCTCTACCTACCTCTGTGTCGTCAAGTATACTATCCATCCATACCAGTGGTGCATTTTAGTTGTTGTGCGCAGTAGTAGAAGGACAGTGCATAATTTTGCTGACCACCAGTATATAATATATAGCAGTACGGTACAGTAGTCCACTGCTCTACCTACATCTGTGTCGTCAAGTATACTATCCATCCATACCTGTGGTGCATTTTAGTTGTTGTGCGCAGTAGTAGGAGGACAGTGCATAATTTTGCTGACCACCAGTATATAATATATAGCAGTACGGTACAGTAGTCCACTACTCTACCTACCTCTGTGTCGTCAAGAATACTATCCATCCATACCAGTGATGCATTTTAGTTGTTGTGCGCAGTAGTAGGAGGACAGTACATAATTTTGCTGACCACCAGTATATAATATATAGCAGTACGGTACAGTAGTCCACTGCTCTACCTACCTCTGTGTCGTCAAGTATACTATCCATCCATACCTTTGGTGCATTTACGTTGTCGTGCGCAGTAGTAGGAGGACAGTGCATAATTATGATGCCCACCAGTTTATAATATATAGCAGTACGGTACAGTAGTCCACTGCTCTACCTACCTCTGTGTCGTCAAGTATACTATCCATCCATACCAGTGGTGCATTTAAGTTGTTGTGCGCAGTAGTAGGAAGACAGTACATAATTTTGCTGACCACCAGTATATAATATATAGCAGTACGGTACAGTAGTCCACTGCTCTACCTACCTCTGTGTCGTCAATTATACTATCCATCCATACCTTTGGTGCATTTTAGTTGTTGTGCGCAGTAGTAGGAGGACAGTGCATAATTTTGCTGACCACCAGTATATAATATATAGCAGTACTGTACAGTAGTCCACTGCTCTACCTACCTCTGTGTCGTCAAGTATACTATCCATCCATACCAGTGGTGCATTTAAGTTGTTGTGCGCAGTAGTAGGAAGACAGTACGTAATTTTGCTGACCACCAGTATATAATATATAGCAGTACGGTACAGTAGTCCACTGCTCTACCTACATCTGTGTCGTCAAGTATACTATCCATCCATACCTGTGGTGCATTTTAGTTGTTGTGCGCAGTAGTAGGAGGACAGTGCATAATTTTGCTGACCACCAGTATATAATATATAGCAGTATGGTACAGTAGTCCACTACTCTACCTACCTCTGTGTCGTCAAGTATACTATCCATCCATACCAGTGATGCATTTTAGTTGTTGTGCGCAGTAGTAGGAGGACAGTACATAATTTTGCTGACCGCCAGTATATAATATATAGCAGTACGGTACAGTAGTCCACTGCTCTACCTACCTCTGTGTCGTCAAGTATACTATCCATACCTTTGGTGCATTTACGTTGTCGTGCGCAGTAGTAGGAGGACAGTGCATAATTATGCTGACCACCAGTTTATAATATATAGCAGTACGGTACAGTAGTCCACTGCTCTACCTACCTCTGTGTCGTCAAGTATACTATCCATCCATACCAGTGGTGCATTTTAGTTGTTGTGCGCAGTAGTAGGAGGACAGTGCATAATTTTGCTGACCACCAGTATATAATATATAGCAGTACGGTACAGTAGTCCACTGCTCTACCTACCTCTGTGTCGTCAAGTATACTATCCATCCATACCAGTGGTGCATTTTAGTTGTTGTGCGCAGTAGTAGGAGGACAGTGCATAATTTTGCTCCCCACCAGTATATAATATATAGCAGTACGGTACAGTAGTCCACTGCTCTACCTACCTCTGTGTCGTCAAGTATACTATCCATCCATACCTGTGGTGCATTTTAGTTGTTGTGTGCAGTAGTAGGAGGAGAGTGCATAATTTTGCTGACCACCAGTATATAATATATAGCAGTACTGTACAGTAGTCCACTGCTCTACCTTCATCTGTGTCGTCAAGTATACTATCCATCCATACCAGTGGTGCATTTTAGTTGTTGTGCGCAGTAGTATAAGGACAGTGCATAATTTTGCTGACCACCAGTATATAATATATAGCAGTACGGTACAGTAGTCCACTACTCTACCTACCTCTGTGTCGTCAAGTATACTATCCATCTATACCAGTGATGCATTTTAGTTGTTGTGCGCAGTAGTAGGAGGACAGTACATAATTTTGCTGACCACCAGTATATAATATATAGCAGTACGGTACAGTAGTCCACTGCTCTACCTACCTCTGTGTCGTCAAGTATACTATCCATCCATACCTTTGGTGCATTTTAGTTGTCGTGCGCAGTAGAAGGAGGACAGTGCATAATTTCCTGACCACCAGTATATAATATATAGCAGTACGGTACAGTAGTCCACTGCTCTACCTACCTCTGTGTCGTCAAGTATACTATCCATCCATACCAGTGGTGCATTTTAGTTGTTGTACGCAGTAGTAGGGGGACAGTGCATAATTTTGCTGACCACCAGTATACAATATATAGCAATACAGTACAGTAGTCCACTGCTCTACCTACCTCTGTGTCGTCAAGTATACTATCCATCCATACCAGTGGTGCATTTAAGTTGTTGTGCGCAGTAGTAGGAAGACAGTACATAATTTTGCTGACCACCAGTATATAATATATAGCAGTACGGTACAGTAGTCCACTGCTCTACCTATCTCTGTGTCATCAAGTATACTATCCATCCATACCAGTGGTGCATTTTAGTTGTTGTACGCAGTAGTAGGAGGACAGTGCATAATTTTGCTGACCACCAGTATATAATATATAGCAGTACGCTACAGTAGTCCACTGCTCTACCTACCTCTGTGTTGTCAAGTATACTATCCATCCATATCTGTGGTGCATTTTAGTTGTTGTGCGCAGTAGTAGGAAGACAGTACATAATTTTGCTGACCACCAGTATATAATATATAGCAGTACGGTACAGTAGTCCACTGCTCTATCTACCTCTGTGTCGTCAAGTATACTTTCCATCCATACCTGTGGTGCATTTTAGTTGTTGTGCGCAGTAGTTGGAGGACAGTGCATAATTTTGCTGACCACCAGTATATAATATATAGCAGTACGGTACAGTAGTCCACTGCTCTACCTACCTCTGTGTCGTCAAGTATACTATCCATCCATACCAGTGGTGCATTTTAGTTGTTGTGCGCAGTAGTAGGAGGACAGTGCATAATTTTGCTGACCACCAGTATATAATATATAGCAGTATGGTACAGTAGTCCACTGCTCTACCTACATCTGTGTCATCAAGTATACTATCCATCCATACCTGTGGTGCGTTTTAGTTGTTGTGCGCAGTAGTAGGAGGACAGTGCATAATTTTGCTGACCACCAGTATATAATATATAGCAGTACGGTACAGTAGTCCACTGCTCTACCTATCTCTGTGTCATCGAGTATACTATCCATCCATACCAGTGGTGCATTTTAGTTGTTGTGCGCAGTAGTAGGAGGACAGTGCATAATTTTGCTGAACACCAGTATATAATATATAGCAGTACGGTACAGTAGTCCACTGCTCTATCTACCTCTGTGTCGTCAAGTATACTATCTATTCATACCTGTGGTGCATTTTAGTTGTTGAGCGCAGTAGTAGGAGGACAGTGCATAATTTTGCTGACCACCAGTATATAATATATAGCAGTACGGTACAGTAGTCCACTACTCTACCTACCTCTGTGTCGTCAAGTATACTATCCATCCATACCTGTGGTGCATTTTAGTTGTTGTGCGTAGTAGTAGGAGGACAGTACATAATTTTGCTGACCACCAGTATATAATATATAGCAGTACGGAACAGTAGTCCACTATTTTACCTACCTCTGTCTCGTCAAGTATACTATCCATCCATACCTGTGGTGCATTTTAGTTGTTGTGCGCAGTAGTAGGAGGACAGTGCATAATTTTGCTGACCAAAAGTATATAATATATAGCAGTACGGTCCAGTAGTCCACTGCTCTACCTACATCTGTGTCGTCAAGTATACTATCCATCCATACCAGTGGTGCATTTTAGTTGTTGTGCGCAGTAGTAGGAGGACAGTGCATAATTTTGCTGGCCACCAGTATATTAAATATAGCAGTATGGTACAGTAGTCCACTGCTCTACCTAACTCTGTGTCGTCAAGTATACTATCCATCCATACCTGTGGTGCATTTTAGTTGTTGTGCGCAGTAGTAGGAGGACAGTACATAATTTTGCTGACCACCAGTATATAATATATAGTAGTACGGTACAGTAGTCCACTGCTCTACTTACCTCTGTGTCGTCAAGTATACTATCCATCCATACCAGTGGTGCATTTTAGTTGTTGTGCGCAGTAGTAGGCGGACAGTGCATAATTTTGCTGACCACCAGTATATAATATATAGCAGTACGGTACAGTAGTCCACTGCTCTACCTACATCTGTGTCGTCAAGTATACTATCCATCCATACCAGTGGTACATTTTAGTTGTTGTGCGCGGTAGTAGGAGGACAGTGCATAATTTTGCTGACCACCAGTATATAATATATAGCAGTACGGTACAGTAGTCCACTGCTCTACCTACATCTGTGTCGTCAAGTATACTATCCATCCATACCAGTGGTGCATTTTAGTTGTTGTGCGCAGTAGTAGGAGGACAGTGCATAATTTTGCTGACCACCAGTATATAATATATAGCAGTACGGTACAGTAGTCCACTGCTCTACCTACCTCTGTGTCATCGAGTATACTATCCATCCATACCAGTGGTGCATTTTAGTTGTTGTGCGCAGTAGTAGGAGGACAGTGCATAATTTTGCTGAACACCAGTATATAATATATAGCAGTACGGTACAGTAGTCCACTGCTCTACCTACATCTGTGTCGTCAAGTATACTATCCATCCATACCAGTGGTACATTTTAGTTGTTGTGCGCAGTAGTAGGAGGACAGTGCATAATTTTGCTGACCACCAGTATATAATATATAGCAGTACGGTACAGTAGTCCACTGCTCTACCTACCTCTGTGTCATCGAGTATACTATCCATCCATACCTGTGGTGCATTTTAGTTGTTGTGCGCAGTAGTTGGAGGACAGTGCATAATTTTGCTGACCACCAGTATATAATATATAGCAGTACGGTACAGTAGTCCACTACTCTACCTACCTCTGTGTCGTCAAGTATACTATCCATCCATACCAGTGGTGCATTTTAGTTGTTGTGCGCAGTAGTAGGAAAACAGTACATTATTTTGCTGACCACCAGTATATAATATATAGCAGTACGGTACAGTAGTCCACTGCTCTACCTACCTCTGTGTCGTCAAGTATACTATCCATCCATACCTTTGGTGCATTTTAATTGTTGTGCGCAGTAGTAGGAGGACAGTGCATAATTTTGCTGACCACCAGTATATAATATATAGCAGTACGGTACAGTAGTCCACTGCTCTACCTACCTCTGTGTCGTCAAGTAAACTATCCATCCATACCAGTGGTGCATTTTAGTTGTTGTGCGCAGTAGTAGGAGGACAGTGCATAATTTTGCTGACCACCAGTATATAATATATAGCAGTACGGTACAGTAGTCCACTGCTCTACCTACCTCTGTGTCGTCAAGTATACTATCCATCCATACCTTTGGTGCATTTTAATTGTTGTGCGCAGTAGTAGGAGGACAGTGCATAATTTTGCTGACCACCAGTATATAATATATAGCAGTACGGTACAGTAGTCCACTGCTCTACCTACCTCTGTGTCGTCAAGTATACTATCCATCCATACCTGTGGTGCATTTTAGTTGTTGTGTGCAGTAGTAGGAGGACAGTGCATAATTTTGCTCACCACCAGTATATAATATATAGCAGTACTGTACAGTAGTCCACTGCTCTACCTACCTCTGTGTCGTCAAGTATACTATCCATCCATACCAGTGGTGCATTTTAGTTGTTGTGCGCAGTAGTAGGAGGACAGTGCATAATTTTGCTGACCACCAGTATATAATATATAGCAGTACGGTACAGTAGTCCACTGCTCTACTTACCTCTGTGTCGTCAAGTATACTATCCATCCATACCAGTGGTGCATTTTAGTTGTTGTGCGCAGTAGTAGGAGAACATTGCATAATTTTGCTCACCACCAGTATATAATATATAGCAGTACGGTACAGTAGTCCACTGCTCTACCTACCTCTGTGTCGTCAAGTATACTATCCATCCATACCTTTGGTGCATTTTAGTTGTTGTGTGCAGTAGTAGGAGGAGAGTGCATAATTTTGCTGACCACCAGTATATAATATATAGCAGTACTGTACAGTAGTCCACTGATCTTCCTTCATCTGTGTCGTCAAGTATACTATCCATCCATAGCAGTGGTGCATTTTAGTTGTTGTGCGCAGTAGTAGGAGGACAGTGCATAATTTTGTTGACCACCAGTATATAATATATAGCAGTACGGTACAGTAGTCCACTGCTCTACCTACCTCTTTGTCGTCAAGTATACTATCCATCTATACCAGTGATGCATTTTAGTTGTTGTGCGCAGTAGTAGGAGGACAGTACATAATTTTGCTGACCACCAGTATATAATATATAGCAGTACGGTACAGTAGTCCACTGCTTTACCTACCTCTATCTCGACAATTATACTATCCATCCATACCTGTGGTGCATTTTAGTTGTTGTGCGCAGTAGTAGGAGGACAGTGCATAATTTTGCTGACCAAAAGTATATAATATATAGCAGTATGGTACAGTAGTCCACTGCTCTACCTACATCTGTGTCGTCAAGTATACTATCCATCCATACCAGTGGTGCATTTTAGTTGTTGTGCGCAGTAGTAGGAGGACAGTGCATAATTTTGCTGGCCACCAGTATATAATATATAGCAGTATGGTACAGTAGTCCACTGCTCTACCTACCTCTGTGTCGTCAAGTATACTATCCATCCATACCTGTGGTGCATTTTAGTTGTTGTGCGCAGTAGTAGGAGGACAGTACATAATTTTGCTGACCACCAGTATATAATATATAGCAGTACGGTACAGTAGTCCACTGCTTTACCTACCTCTGTCTCGTCAAGTATACTATCCATCCATACCTGTGGTGCATTTTAGTTGTTGTGCGCAGTAGTAGGAGGACAGTGCATAATTTTGCTGACCAAAAGTATATAATATATAGCAGTACGGTACAGTAGTCCACTGCTCTACCTACATCTGTGTCGTCAAGTATACTATCCATCCATACCAGTGGTGCATTTTAGTTGTTGTGCGCAGTAGTAGGAGGACAGTGCATAATTTTGCTGGCCACCAGTATATAATATATAGCAGTATGGTACAGTAGGCCACTGCTTTACCTACCTCTGTGTCGTCAAGTATACTATCCATCCATACCTGTGGTGCATTTTAGTTGTTGTGTGCAGTAGTAGGAGGAGAGTGCATAATTTTGCTGACCACCAGTATATAATATATAGCAGTACTGTACAGTAGTCCACTGCTCTTCCTTCATCTGTGTCGTCAAGTATACTATCCATCCATAGCAGTGGTGCATTTTAGTTGTTGTGCGCAGTAGTAGGAGGACAGTGCATAATTTTGCTGACCACCAGTATATAATATATAGCAGTATGGTACAGTAGTCCACTGCTCTACCTACCTCTTTGTCGTCAAGTATACTATCCATCTATACCAGTGATGCATTTTAGTTGTTGTGCGCAGTAGTAGGAGGACAGTACATAATTTTGCTGACCACCAGTATATAATATATAGCAGTACGGTACAGTAGTCCACTGCTTTACCTACCTCTATCTCAACAAGTATACTATCCATCCATACCTGTGGTGCATTTTAGTTGTTGTGCGCAGTAGTAGGAGGACAGTGCATAATTTTGCTGACCAAAAGTATATAATATATAGCAGTACGGTACAGTAGTCCACTGCTATACCTACATCTGTGTCGTCAAGTATACTATCCATCCATACCAGTGGTGCATTTTAGTTGTTGTGCGCAGTAGTAGGAGGACAGTGCATAATTTTGCTGGCCACCAGTATATAATATATAGCAGTATGGTACAGTAGTCCACTGCTCTACCTACCTCTGTGTCGTCAAGTATACTATCCATCCATACCTGTGGTGCATTTTAGTTGTTGTGCGCAGTAGTAGGAGGACAGTACATAATTTTGCTGACCACCAGTATATAATATATAGCAGTACGGTACAGTAGTCCACTGCTTTACCTACCTCTGTCTCGTCAAGTATACTATCCATCCATACCTGTGGTGCATTTTAGTTGTTGTGCGCAGTAGTAGGAGGACAGTGCATAATTTTGCTGACCAAAAGTATATAATATATAGCAGTACGGTACAGTAGTCCACTGCTCTACCTACATCTGTGTCGTCAAGTATACTATCCATCCATACCAGTGGTGCATTTTAGTTGTTGTGCGCAGTAGTAGGAGGACAGTGCATAATTTTGCTGGCCACCAGTATATAATATATAGCAGTATGGTACAGTAGTCCACTGCTCTACCTACATCTGTGTCGTCAAGTATACTATCCATCCATACCAGTGGTGCATTTTAGTTGTTGTGCGCAGTAGTAGGAGGACAGTGCATAATTTTGCTGGCCACCAGTATATAATATATAGCAGTATGGTACAGTAGTCCACTGCTCTACCTACCTCTGTGTCGTCAAGTATACTATCCATCCATACCTGTGGTGCATTTTAGTTGTTGTGCGCAGTAGTAGGAGGACAGTACATAATTTTGCTGACCACCAGTATATAATATATAGCAGTACTGTACAGTAGTCCACTGCTCTACCTACATCTGTGTCGTCAAGTATACTATCCATCCATACCAGTGGTACATTTTAGTTGTTGTGCGCAGTAGTAGGAGGACAGTGCATAATTTTGCTGACCACCAGTATATAATATATAGCAGTACGGTACAGTAGTCCACTGCTCTACTTACCTCTGTGTCGTCAAGTATACTATCCATCCATACCAGTGGTGCATTTTAGTTGTTGTGCGCAGTAGTAGGAGAACATTGCATAATTTTGCTCACCACCAGTATATAATATATAGCAGTACGGTACAGTAGTCCACTGCTCTACCTACCTCTGTGTCGTCAAGTATAGTATCCATCCATACCTTTGGTGCATTTTAGTTGTTGTGTGCAGTAGTAGGAGGAGAGTGCATAATTTTGCTGACCACCAGTATATAATATATAGCAGTACTGTACAGTAGTCCACTGATCTTCCTTCATCTGTGTCGTCAAGTATACTATCCATCCATAGCAGTGGTGCATTTTAGTTGTTGTGCGCAGTAGTAGGAGGACAGTGCATAATTTTGTTGACCACCAGTATATAATATATAGCAGTACGGTACAGTAGTCCACTGCTCTACCTACCTCTTTGTCGTCAAGTATACTATCCATCTATACCAGTGATGCATTTTAGTTGTTGTGCGCAGTAGTAGGAGGACAGTACATAATTTTGCTGACCACCAGTATATAATATATAGCAGTACGGTACAGTAGTCCACTGCTTTACCTACCTCTATCTCGACAATTATACTATCCATCCATACCTGTGGTGCATTTTAGTTGTTGTGTGCAGTAGTAGGAGGACAGTGCATAATTTTGCTGACCAAAAGTATATAATATATAGCAGTATGGTACAGTAGTCCACTGCTCTACCTACATCTGTGTCGTCAAGTATACTATCCATCCATACCAGTGGTGCATTTTAGTTGTTGTGCGCAGTAGTAGGAGGACAGTGCATAATTTTGCTGGCCACCAGTATATAATATATAGCAGTATGGTACAGTAGTCCACTGCTCTACCTACCTCTGTGTCGTCAAGTATACTATCCATCCATACCTGTGGTGCATTTTAGTTGTTGTGCGCAGTAGTAGGAGGACAGTACATAATTTTGCTGACCACCAGTATATAATATATAGCAGTACGGTACAGTAGTCCACTGCTTTACCTACCTCTGTCTCGTCAAGTATACTATCCATCCATACCTGTGGTGCATTTTAGTTGTTGTGCGCAGTAGTAGGAGGACAGTGCATAATTTTGCTGACCAAAAGTATATAATATATAGCAGTACGGTACAGTAGTCCACTGCTCTACCTACATCTGTGTCGTCAAGTATACTATCCATCCATACCAGTGGTGCATTTTAGTTGTTGTGCGCAGTAGTAGGAGGACAGTGCATAATTTTGCTGGCCACCAGTATATAATATATAGCAGTATGGTACAGTAGGCCACTGCTTTACCTACCTCTGTGTCGTCAAGTATACTATCCATCCATACCTGTGGTGCATTTTAGTTGTTGTGTGCAGTAGTAGGAGGAGAGTGCATAATTTTGCTGACCACCAGTATATAATATATAGCAGTACTGTACAGTAGTCCACTGCTCTTCCTTCATCTGTGTCGTCAAGTATACTATCCATCCATAGCAGTGGTGCATTTTAGTTGTTGTGCGCAGTAGTAGGAGGACAGTGCATAATTTTGCTGACCACCAGTATATAATATATAGCAGTATGGTACAGTAGTCCACTGCTCTACCTACCTCTTTGTCGTCAAGTATACTATCCATCTATACCAGTGATGCATTTTAGTTGTTGTGCGCAGTAGTAGGAGGACAGTACATAATTTTGCTGACCACCAGTATATAATATATAGCAGTACGGTACAGTAGTCCACTGCTTTACCTACCTCTATCTCAACAAGTATACTATCCATCCATACCTGTGGTGCATTTTAGTTGTTGTGCGCAGTAGTAGGAGGACAGTGCATAATTTTGCTGACCAAAAGTATATAATATATAGCAGTACGGTACAGTAGTCCACTGCTCTACCTACATCTGTGTCGTCAAGTATACTATCCATCCATACCAGTGGTGCATTTTAGTTGTTGTGCGCAATAGTAGGAGGACAGTGCATAATTTTGCTGGCCACCAGTATATAATATATAGCAGTATGGTACAGTAGTCCACTGCTCTACCTACCTCTGTGTCGTCAAGTATACTATCCATCCATACCTGTGGTGCATTTTAGTTGTTGTGCGCAGTAGTAGGAGGACAGTACATAATTTTGCTGACCACCAGTATATAATATATAGCAGTACGGTACAGTAGTCCACTGCTTTACCTACCTCTGTCTCGTCAAGTATACTATCCATCCATACCTGTGGTGCATTTTAGTTGTTGTGCGCAGTAGTAGGAGGACAGTGCATAATTTTGCTGACCAAAAGTATATAATATATAGCAGTACGGTACAGTAGTCCACTGCTCTACCTACATCTGTGTCGTCAAGTATACTATCCATCCATACCAGTGGTGCATTTTAGTTGTTGTGCGCAGTAGTAGGAGGACAGTGCATAATTTTGCTGGCCACCAGTATATAATATATAGCAGTATGGTACAGTAGTCCACTGCTCTACCTACATCTGTGTCGTCAAGTATACTATCCATCCATACCAGTGGTGCATTTTAGTTGTTGTGCGCAGTAGTAGGAGGACAGTGCATAAATTTGCTGGCCACCAGTATATAATATATAGCAGTATGGTACAGTAGTCCACTGCTCTACCTACCTCTGTGTCGTCAAGTATACTATCCATCCATACCTGTGGTGCATTTTAGTTGTTGTGCGCAGTAGTAGGAGGACAGTACATAATTTTGCTGACCACCAGTATATAATATATAGCAGTACTGTACAGTAGTCCACTGCTCTACCTACATCTGTGTCGTCAAGTATACTATCCATCCATACCAGTGGTACATTTTAGTTGTTGTGCGCAGTAGTAGGAGGACAGTGCATAATTTTGCTGACCACCAGTATATAATATATAGCAGTACGGTACAGTAGTCCACTGCTCTACCTACCTCTGTGTCATCGAGTATACTATCCATCCATACCAGTGGTGCATTTTAGTTGTTGTGCGCAGTAATAGGAGGACAGTGCATAATTTTACTGAACACCAGTATATAATATATAGCAGTACGGTACAGTAGTCCACTGCTCTACCTACCTCTGTGTTGTCAAATATACTATCCATCCATACCTGTGGTGCATTTTAGTTGTTGTGCGCAGTAGTTGGAGGACAGTGCATAATTTTGCTGACCACCAGTATATAATATATAGCAGTACGGTACAGTAGTCCACTACTCTACCTACCTCTGTGTCGTCAAGTATACTATCCATCCATACCAGTGGTGCATTTTAGTTGTTGTGCGCAGTAGTAGGAGGACAGTATATTATTTTGCTGACCACCAGTATATAATATATAGCAGTACGGTACAGCAGTCCACTGCTCTACCTACCTCTGTGTTGTCAAGTATACTATCCATCCATACCTTTGGTGCATTTTAGTTGTTGTGCGCAGTAGTAGGAGGAGAGTGAATAATTTTGCTGACCACCAGTATATAATATATAGCAGTACTGTACAGTAGTCCACTGCTCTACCTACCTCTGTGTCGTCAAGTATACTATCCATCCATACCAGTGGTGCATTTTAGTTGTTGTGCGCAGTAGTAGAAGGACAGTGCATAATTTTGCTGACCACCAGTATATAATATATAGCAGTACGGTACAGTAGTCCACTGCTCTACCTACATCTGTGTCGTCAAGTATACTATCCATCCATACCTGTGGTGCATTTTAGTTGTTGTGCGCAGTAGTAGGAGGACAGTGCATAATTTTGCTGACCACCAGTATATAATATATAGCAGTACGGTACAGTAGTCCACTACTCTACCTACCTCTGTGTCGTCAAGAATACTATCCATCCATACCAGTGATGCATTTTAGTTGTTGTGCGCAGTAGTAGGAGGACAGTACATAATTTTGCTGACCACCAGTATATAATATATAGCAGTACGGTACAGTAGTCCACTGCTCTACCTACCTCTGTGTCGTCAAGTATACTATCCATCCATACCTTTGGTGCATTTACGTTGTCGTGCGCAGTAGTAGGAGGACAGTGCATAATTATGATGCCCACCAGTTTATAATATATAGCAGTACGGTACAGTAGTCCACTGCTCTACCTACCTCTGTGTCGTCAAGTATACTATCCATCCATACCAGTGGTGCATTTAAGTTGTTGTGCGCAGTAGTAGGAAGACAGTACATAATTTTGCTGACCACCAGTATATAATATATAGCAGTACGGTACAGTAGTCCACTGCTCTACCTACCTCTGTGTCGTCAATTATACTATCCATCCATACCTTTGGTGCATTTTAGTTGTTGTGCGCAGTAGTAGGAGGACAGTGCATAATTTTGCTGACCACCAGTATATAATATATAGCAGTACTGTACAGTAGTCCACTGCTCTACCTACCTCTGTGTCGTCAAGTATACTATCCATCCATACCAGTGGTGCATTTAAGTTGTTGTGCGCAGTAGTAGGAAGACAGTACATAATTTTGCTGACCACCAGTATATAATATATAGCAGTACGGTACAGTAGTCCACTGCTCTACCTACATCTGTGTCGTCAAGTATACTATCCATCCATACCTGTGGTGCATTTTAGTTGTTGTGCGCAGTAGTAGGAGGACAGTGCATAATTTTGCTGACCACCAGTATATAATATATAGCAGTATGGTACAGTAGTCCACTACTCTACCTACCTCTGTGTCGTCAAGTATACTATCCATCCATACCAGTGATGCATTTTAGTTGTTGTGCGCAGTAGTAGGAGGACAGTACATAATTTTGCTGACCGCCAGTATATAATATATAGCAGTACGGTACAGTAGTCCACTGCTCTACCTACCTCTGTGTCGTCAAGTATACTATCCATACCTTTGGTGCATTTACGTTGTCGTGCGCAGTAGTAGGAGGACAGTGCATAATTATGCTGACCACCAGTTTATAATATATAGCAGTACGGTACAGTAGTCCACTGCTCTACCTACCTCTGTGTCGTCAAGTATACTATCCATCCATACCAGTGGTGCATTTTAGTTGTTGTGCGCAGTAGTAGGAGGACAGTGCATAATTTTGCTGACCACCAGTATATAATATATAGCAGTACGGTACAGTAGTCCACTGCTCTACCTACCTCTGTGTCGTCAAGTATACTATCCATCCATACCAGTGGTGCATTTTAGTTGTTGTGCGCAGTAGTAGGAGGACAGTGCATAATTTTGCTCACCACCAGTATATAATATATAGCAGTACGGTACAGTAGTCCACTGCTCTACCTACCTCTGTGTCGTCAAGTATACTATCCATCCATACCTGTGGTGCATTTTAGTTGTTGTGTGCAGTAGTAGGAGGAGAGTGCATAATTTTGCTGACCACCAGTATATAATATATAGCAGTACTGTACAGTAGTCCACTGCTCTACCTTCATCTGTGTCGTCAAGTATACTATCCATCCATACCAGTGGTGCATTTTAGTTGTTGTGCGCAGTAGTATAAGGACAGTGCATAATTTTGCTGACCACCAGTATATAATATATAGCAGTACGGTACAGTAGTCCACTACTCTACCTACCTCTGTGTCGTCAAGTATACTATCCATCTATACCAGTGATGCATTTTAGTTGTTGTGCGCAGTAGTAGGAGGACAGTACATAATTTTGCTGACCACCAGTATATAATATATAGCAGTACGGTACAGTAGTCCACTGCTCTACCTACCTCTGTGTCGTCAAGTATACTATCCATCCATACCTTTGGTGCATTTTAGTTGTCGTGCGCAGTAGAAGGAAGACAGTACATAATTTTGCTGACCACCAGTATATAATATATAGCAGTACGGTACAGTAGTCCACTGCTCTACCTATCTCTGTGTCATCAAGTATACTATCCATCCATACCAGTGGTGCATTTTAGTTGTTGTACGCAGTAGTAGGAGGACAGTGCATAATTTTGCTGACCACCAGTATATAATATATAGCAGTACGCTACAGTAGTCCACTGCTCTACCTACCTCTGTGTTGTCAAGTATACTATCCATCCATATCTGTGGTGCATTTTAGTTGTTGTGCGCAGTAGTAGGAAGACAGTACATAATTTTGCTGACCACCAGTATATAATATATAGCAGTACGGTACAGTAGTCCACTGCTCTATCTACCTCTGTGTCGTCAAGTATACTTTCCATCCATACCTGTGGTGCATTTTAGTTGTTGTGCGCAGTAGTTGGAGGACAGTGCATAATTTTGCTGACCACCAGTATATAATATATAGCAGTACGGTACAGTAGTCCACTGCTCTACCTACCTCTGTGTCGTCAAGTATACTATCCATCCATACCAGTGGTGCATTTTAGTTGTTGTGCGCAGTAGTAGGAGGACAGTGCATAATTTTGCTGACCACCATTATATAATATATAGCAGTATGGTACAGTAGTCCACTGCTCTACCTACATCTGTGTCATCAAGTATACTATCCATCCATACCTGTGGTGCGTTTTAGTTGTTGTGCGCAGTAGTAGGAGGACAGTGCATAATTTTGCTGACCACCAGTATATAATATATAGCAGTACGGTACAGTAGTCCACTGCTCTACCTATCTCTGTGTCATCGAGTATACTATCCATCCATACCAGTGGTGCATTTTAGTTGTTGTGCGCAGTAGTAGGAGGACAGTGCATAATTTTGCTGAACACCAGTATATAATATATAGCAGTACGGTACAGTAGTCCACTGCTCTATCTACCTCTGTGTCGTCAAGTATACTATCTATTCATACCTGTGGTGCATTTTAGTTGTTGAGCGCAGTAGTAGGAGGACAGTGCATAATTTTGCTGACCACCAGTATATAATATATAGCAGTACGGTACAGTAGTCCACTACTCTACCTACCTCTGTGTCGTCAAGTATACTATCCATCCATACCTGTGGTGCATTTTAGTTGTTGTGCGTAGTAGTAGGAGGACAGTACATAATTTTGCTGACCACCAGTATATAATATATAGCAGTACGGAACAGTAGTCCACTATTTTACCTACCTCTGTCTCGTCAAGTATACTATCCATCCATACCTGTGGTGCATTTTAGTTGTTGTGCGCAGTAGTAGGAGGACAGTGCATAATTTTGCTGACCAAAAGTATATAATATATAGCAGTACGGTCCAGTAGTCCACTGCTCTACCTACATCTGTGTCGTCAAGTATACTATCCATCCATACCAGTGGTGCATTTTAGTTGTTGTGCGCAGTAGTAGGAGGACAGTGCATAATTTTGCTGGCCACCAGTATATTAAATATAGCAGTATGGTACAGTAGTCCACTGCTCTACCTAACTCTGTGTCGTCAAGTATACTATCCATCCATACCTGTGGTGCATTTTAGTTGTTGTGCGCAGTAGTAGGAGGACAGTACATAATTTTGCTGACCACCAGTATATAATATATAGTAGTACGGTACAGTAGTCCACTGCTCTACTTACCTCTGTGTCGTCAAGTATACTATCCATCCATACCAGTGGTGCATTTTAGTTGTTGTGCGCAGTAGTAGGCGGACAGTGCATAATTTTGCTGACCACCAGTATATAATATATAGCAGTACGGTACAGTAGTCCACTGCTCTACCTACATCTGTGTCGTCAAGTATACTATCCATCCATACCAGTGGTACATTTTAGTTGTTGTGCGCAGTAGTAGGAGGACAGTGCATAATTTTGCTGACCACCAGTATATAATATATAGCAGTACGGTACAGTAGTCCACTGCTCTACCTACATCTGTGTCGTCAAGTATACTATCCATCCATACCAGTGGTGCATTTTAGTTATTGTGCGCAGTAGTAGGAGGACAGTGCATAATTTTGCTGACCACCAGTATATAATATATAGCAGTACGGTACAGTAGTCCACTGCTCTACCTACCTCTGTGTCATCGAGTATACTATCCATCCATACCAGTGGTGCATTTTAGTTGTTGTGCGCAGTAGTAGGAGGACAGTGCATAATTTTGCTGAACACCAGTATATAATATATAGCAGTACGGTACAGTAGTCCACTGCTCTACCTACATCTGTGTCGTCAAGTATACTATCCATCCATACCAGTGGTACATTTTAGTTGTTGTGCGCAGTAGTAGGAGGACAGTGCATAATTTTGCTGACCACCAGTATATAATATATAGCAGTACGGTACAGTAGTCCACTGCTCTACCTACCTCTGTGTCATCGAGTATACTATCCATCCATACCTGTGGTGCATTTTAGTTGTTGTGCGCAGTAGTTGGAGGACAGTGCATAATTTTGCTGACCACCAGTATATAATATATAGCAGTACGGTACAGTAGTCCACTACTCTACCTACCTCTGTGTCGTCAAGTATACTATCCATCCATACCAGTGGTGCATTTTAGTTGTTGTGCGCAGTAGTAGGAAAACAGTACATTATTTTGCTGACCACCAGTATATAATATATAGCAGTACGGTACAGTAGTCCACTGCTCTACCTACCTCTGTGTCGTCAAGTATACTATCCATCCATACCTTTGGTGCATTTTAATTGTTGTGCGCAGTAGTAGGAGGACAGTGCATAATTTTGCTGACCACCAGTATATAATATATAGCAGTACGGTACAGTAGTCCACTGCTCTACCTACCTCTGTGTCGTCAAGTAAACTATCCATCCATACCAGTGGTGCATTTTAGTTGTTGTGCGCAGTAGTAGGAGGACAGTGCATAATTTTGCTGACCACCAGTATATAATATATAGCAGTACGGTACAGTAGTCCACTGCTCTACCTACCTCTGTGTCGTCAAGTATACTATCCATCCATACCTGTGGTGCATTTTAGTTGTTGTGTGCAGTAGTAGGAGGACAGTGCATAATTTTGCTCACCACCAGTATATAATATATAGCAGTACTGTACAGTAGTCCACTGCTCTACCTACCTCTGTGTCGTCAAGTATACTATCCATCCATACCAGTGGTGCATTTTAGTTGTTGTGCGCAGTAGTAGGAGGACAGTGCATAATTTTGCTGACCACCAGTATATAATATATAGCAATACGGTACAGTAGTCCACTGCTCTACCTACATCTGTGTCGTCAAGTATACTATCCATCCATACCTGTGGTGCATTTTAGTTGTTGTGCGCAGTAGTAGGAGGACAGTGCATAATTTTGCTCACCACCAGTATATAATATATAGCAGTACGGTACAGTAGTCCACTGCTCTACCTACCTCTGTGTCGTCAAGTCTACTATATATCCATACCAGTGATGCATTTTAGTTGTTGTGCGCAGTAGTAGGAGGACAGTACATAATTTTGCTGACCACCAGTATATAATATATAGCAGTACGGTACAGTAGTCCACTGCTCTACCTACCTCTGTGTCGTCAATTATACTATCCATCCATACCTTTGGTGCATTTACGTTGTCGTGCGCAGTAGTAGGAGGACAGTGCATAATTATGCTGACCACCAGTTTATAATATATAGCAGTACGGTACAGTAGTCCACTGCTCTACCTACCTCTGTGTCGTCAAGTATACTATCCATCCATACCAGTGGTGCATTTTAGTTGTTGTGCGCAGTAGTAGGCGGACAGTACATAATTTTGCTGACCACCAATATATAATATATAGCAGTACGGTACAGTAGTCCACTGCTCTACCTACCTCTGTGTCGTCAATTATACTATCCATCCATACCTTTGGTGCATTTAAGTTGTTGTGCGCAGTAGTAGGAGGACAGTGTATAATTTTGCTGACCACTAGTATATAATATATAGCAGTACTGTACAGTAGTCCACTGCTCTACCTACCTCTGTGTCGTCAAGTATACTATCCATCCATACCAGTGGTGCATTTTAGTTGTTGTGCGCAGTAGTAGGAGGACAGTGCATAATTTTGCTGACCACCAGTATATAATATATAGCAGTACGGTACAGTAGTCCACTGCTCTACCTACATCTGTGTCGTCAAGTATACTATCCATCCATACCTGTGGTGCATTTTAGTTGTTGTGCGCAGTAGTAGGAGGACAGTGCATAATTTTGCTGACCACCAGTATATAATATATAGCAGTACGGTACAGTAGTCCACTGCTCTACCTACATCTGTGTCGTCAAGTATACTATCCATCCATACCTGTGGTGCATTTTAGTTGTTGTGCGCAGTAGTAGGAGGACAGTGCATAATTTTGCTGACCACCAGTATATAATATATAGCAGTATGGTACAGTAGTCCACTACTCTACCTACCTCTGTGTCGTCAAGTATACTATCCATCCATACCAGTGATGCATTTTAGTTGTTGTGCGCAGTAGTAGGAGGACAGTACATAATTTTGCTGACCACCAGTATATAATATATAGCAGTACGGTACAGTAGTCCACTGCTCTACCTACCTCTGTGTCGTCAAGTATACTATCCATCCATACCTTTGGTGCATTTACGTTGTCGTGCGCAGTAGTAGGAGGACAGTGCATAATTATGCTGACCACCAGTTTATAATATATAGCAGTACGGTACAGTAGTCCACTGCTCTACCTACCTCTGTGTCGTCAAGTATACTATCCATCCATACCAGTGGTGCATTTTAGTTGTTGTGCGCAGTAGTAGGAGGACAGTGCATAATTTTGCTGACCACCAGTATATAATATATAGCAGTACGGTACAGTAGTCCACTGCTCTACTTACCTCTGTGTCGTCAAGTATACTATCCATCCATACCAGTGGTGCATTTTAGTTGTTGTGCGCAGTAGTAGGAGAACATTGCATAATTTTGCTCACCACCAGTATATAATATATAGCAGTACGGTACAGTAGTCCACTGCTCTACCTACCTCTGTGTCGTCAAGTATACTATCCATCCATACCTGTGGTGCATTTTAGTTGTTGTGTGCAGTAGTAGGAGGAGAGTGCATAATTTTGCTGACCACCAGTATATAATATATAGCAGTACTGTACAGTAGTCCACTGCTCTTCCTTCATCTGTGTCGTCAAGTATACTATCCATCCATAGCAGTGGTGCATTTTAGTTGTTGTGCGCAGTAGTAGGAGGACAGTGCATAATTTTGCTCACCACCAGTATATAATATATAGCAGTACTGTACAGTAGTCCACTGCTCTACCTACCTCTGTGTCGTCAAGTATACTATCCATCCATACCAGTGGTGCATTTTAGTTGTTGTGCGCAGTAGTAGGAGGACAGTGCATAATTTTGCTGACCACCAGTATATAATATATAGCAATACGGTACAGTAGTCCACTGCTCTACCTACATCTGTGTCGTCAAGTATACTATCCATCCATACCTGTGGTGCATTTTAGTTGTTGTGCGCAGTAGTAGGAGGACAGTGCATAATTTTGCTCACCACCAGTATATAATATATAGCAGTACGGTACAGTAGTCCACTGCTCTACCTACCTCTGTGTCGTCAAGTATACTATCCATCCATACCAGTGATGCATTTTAGTTGTTGTGCGCAGTAGTAGGAGGACAGTACATAATTTTGCTAACCACCAGTATATAATATATAGCAGTACGGTACAGTAGTCCACTGCTCTACCTACCTCTGTGTCGTCAAGTATACTATCCATCCATACCTTTGGTGCATTTACGATGTCGTGCGCAGTAGTAGGAGGACAGTGCATAATTATGCTGACCACCAGTTTATAATATATAGCAGTACGGTACAGTAGTCCACTGCTCTACCTACCTCTGTGTCGTCAAGTATACTATCCATCCATACCAGTGGTGCATTTTAGTTGTTGTGCGCAGTAGTAGGCGGACAGTACATAATTTTGCTGACCACCAATATATAATATATAGCAGTACGGTACAGTAGTCCACTGCTCTACCTATCTCTGTGTCGTCAATTATACTATCCATCCATACCTTTGGTGCATTTAAGTTGTTGTGCGCAGTAGTAGGAGGACAGTGTATAATTTTGCTGACCACTAGTATATAATATATAGCAGTACTGTACAGTAGTCCACTGCTCTACCTACCTCTGTGTCGTCAAGTATACTATCCATCCATACCAGTGGTGCATTTTAGTTGTTGTGCGCAGTAGTAGGAGGACAGTGCATAATTTTGCTGACCACCAGTATATAATATATAGCAGTACGGTACAGTAGTCCACTGCTCTACCTACATCTGTGTCGTCAAGTATACTATCCATCCATACCTGTGGTGCATTTTAGTTGCTGTGCGCAGTAGTAGGAGGACAGTGCATAATTTTGCTGACCACCAGTATATAATATATAGCAGTATGGTACAGTAGTCCACTACTCTACCTACCTCTGAGTCGTCAAGTATACTATCCATCCATACCAGTGATGCATTTTAGTTGTTGTGCGCAGTAGTAGGAGGACAGTACATAATTTTGCTGACCACCAGTATATAATATATAGCAGTACGGTACAGTAGTCCACTGCTCTACCTACCTCTGTGTCGTCAAGTATACTATCCATCCATACCTTTGGTGCATTTACGTTGTCGTGCGCAGTAGTAGGAGGACAGTGCATAATTATGCTGACCACCAGTTTATAATATATAGCAGTACGGTACAGTAGTCCACTGCTCTACCTACCTCTGTGTCGTCAAGTATACTATCCATCCATACCAGTGGTGCATTTTAGTTGTTGTGCGCAGTAGTAGGAGGACAGTGCATAATTTTGCTGACCACCAGTATATAATATATAGCAGTATGGTACAGTAGTCCACTGCTCTACTTACCTCTGTGTCGTCAAGTATACTATCCATCCATACCAGTGGTGCATTTTAGTTGTTGTGCGCAGTAGTAGGAGAACATTGCATAATTTTGCTCACCACCAGTATATAATATATAGCAGTACGGTACAGTAGTCCACTGCTCTACCTACCTCTGTGTCGTCAAGTATACTATCCATCCATACCTGTGGTGCATTTTAGTTGTTGTGTGCAGTAGTAGGAGGAGAGTGCATAATTTTGCTGACCACCAGTATATAATATATAGCAGTACTGTACAGTAGTCCACTGCTCTTCCTTCATCTGTGTCGTCAAGTATACTATCCATCCATAGCAGTGGTGCATTTTAGTTGTTGTGCGCAGTAGTAGGAGGACAGTGCATAATTTTGTTGACCACCAGTATATAATATATAGCAGTACGGTACAGTAGTCCACTGCTCTACCTACCTCTTTGTCGTCAAGTATACTATCCATCTATACCAGTGATGCATTTTAGTTGTTGTGCGCAGTAGTAGGAGGACAGTACATAATTTTGCTGACCACCAGTATATAATATATAGCAGTACGGTACAGTAGTCCACTGCTTTACCTACCTCTATCTCGACAAGTATACTATCCATCCATACCTGTGGTGCATTTTAGTTGTTGTGCGCAGTAGTAGGAGGACAGTGCATAATTTTGCTGACCAAAAGTATATAATATATAGCAGTATGGTACAGTAGTCCACTGCTCTACCTACATCTGTGTCGTCAAGTATACTATCCATCCATACCTGTGGTGCATTTTAGTTGTTGTGCGCAGTAGTAGGAGGACAGTACATAATTTTGCTGACCACCAGTATATAATATATAGCAGTACGGTACAGTAGTCCACTGCTTTACCTACCTCTGTCTCGTCAAGTATACTATCCATCCATACCTGTGGTGCATTTTAGTTGTTGTGCGCAGTAGTAGGAGGACAGTGCATAATTTTGCTGACCAAAAGTATATAATATATAGCAGTACGGTACAGTAGTCCACTGCTCTACCTACATCTGTGTCGTCAAGTATACTATCCATCCATACCAGTGGTGCATTTTAGTTGTTGTGCGCAGTAGTAGGAGGACAGTGCATAATTTTGCTGGCCACCAGTATATAATATATAGCAGTATGGTACAGTAGGCCACTGCTTTACCTACCTCTGTGTCGTCAAGTATACTATCCATCCATACCTGTGGTGCATTTTAGTTGTTGTGTGCAGTAGTAGGAGGAGAGTGCATAATTTTGCTGACCACTAGTATATAATATATAGCAGTACTGTACAGTAGTCCACTGCTCTTCCTTCATCTGTGTCGTCAAGTATACTATCCATCCATACCAGTGGTGCATTTTAGTTGTTGTGCGCAGTAATAGGAGGACAGTGCATAATTTTGCTGGCCACCAGTATATAATATATAGCAGTATGGTACAGTAGTCCACTGCTCTACCTACCTCTGTGTCGTCAAGTATACTATCCATCCATACCTGTGGTGCATTTTAGTTGTTGTGCGCAGTAGTAGGAGGACAGTACATAATTTTGCTGACCACCAGTATATAATATATAGCAGTACGGTACAGTAGTCCACTGCTCTACCTACCTCTGTGTCGTCAAGTATACTATCCATCCATACCAGTGGTGCATTTTAGTTGTTGTGCGCAGTAGTAGGCGGACAGTGCATAATTTTGCTGACCACCAGTATATAATATATAGCAGTACGGTACAGTAGTCCACTGCTCTACCTACATCTGTGTCGTCAAGTATACTATCCATCCATACCAGTGGTACATTTTAGTTGTTGTGCGCAGTAGTAGGAGGACAGTGCATAATTTTGCTGACCACCAGTATATAATATATAGCAGTACGGTACAGTAGTCCACTGCTCTACCTACCTCTGTGTCATCGAGTATACTATCCATCCATACCAGTGGTGCATTTTAGTTGTTGTGCGCAGTAATAGGAGGACAGTGCATAATTTTGCTGAACACCAGTATATAATATATAGCAGTACGGTACAGTAGTCCACTGCTCTACCTACCTCTGTGTTGTCAAATATACTATCCATCCATACCTGTGGTGCATTTTAGTTGTTGTGCGCAGTAGTTGGAGGACAGTGCATAATTTTGCTGACCACCAGTATATAATATATAGCAGTACGGTACAGTAGTCCACTACTCTACCTACCTCTGTGTCGTCAAGTATACTATCCATCCATACCAGTGGTGCATTTTAGTTGTTGTGCGCAGTAGTAGGAGGACAGTATATTATTTTGCTGACCACCAGTATATAATATATAGCAGTACGGTACAGCAGTCCACTGCTCTACCTACCTCTGTGTCGTCAAGTATACTATCCATCCATACCTTTGGTGCATTTTAGTTGTTGTGCGCAGTAGTAGGAGGAGAGTGAATAATTTTGCTGACCACCAGTATATAATATATAGCAGTACTGTACAGTAGTCCACTGCTCTACCTACCTCTGTGTCGTCAAGTATACTATCCATCCATACCAGTGGTGCATTTTAGTTGTTGTGCGCAGTAGTAGAAGGACAGTGCATAATTTTGCTGACCACCAGTATATAATATATAGCAGTACGGTACAGTAGTCCACTGCTCTACCTACATCTGTGTCGTCAAGTATACTATCCATCCATACCTGTGGTGCATTTTAGTTGTTGTGCGCAGTAGTAGGAGGACAGTGCATAATTTTGCTGACCACCAGTATATAATATATAGCAGTACGGTACAGTAGTCCACTACTCTACCTACCTCTGTGTCGTCAAGAATACTATCCATCCATACCAGTGATGCATTTTAGTTGTTGTGCGCAGTAGTAGGAGGACAGTACATAATTTTGCTGACCACCAGTATATAATATATAGCAGTACGGTACAGTAGTCCACTGCTCTACCTACCTCTGTGTCGTCAAGTATACTATCCATCCATACCTTTGGTGCATTCACGTTGTCGTGCGCAGTAGTAGGAGGACAGTGCATAATTGTGATGCCCACCAGTTTATAATATATAGCAGTACGGTACAGTAGTCCACTGCTCTACCTACCTCTGTGTCGTCAAGTATACTATCCATCCATACCAGTGGTGCATTTAAGTTGTTGTGCGCAGTAGTAGGAAGACAGTACATAATTTTGCTGACCACCAGTATATAATTTATAGCAGTACGGTACAGTAGTCCACTGCTCTACCTACCTCTGTGTCGTCAATTATACTATCCATCCATACCTCTGGTGCATTTTAGTTGTTGTGCGCAGTAGTAGGAGGACAGTGCATAATTTTGCTGACCACCAGTATATAATATATAGCAGTACGGTACAGTAGTCCACTGCTCTACCTACCTCTGTGTCGTCAAGTATACTATCCATCCATACCAGTGGTGCATTTTAGTTGTTGTGCGCAGTAGTAGGAGGACAGTGCATAATTTTGCTCACCACCAGTATATAATATATAGCAGTACGGTACAGTAGTCCACTGCTCTACCTACCTCTGTGTCGTCAAGTATACTATCCATCCATACCTGTGGTGCATTTTAGTTGTTGTGTGCAGTAGTAGGAGGAGAGTGCATAATTTTGCTGACCACCAGTATATAATATATAGCAGTACTGTACAGTAGTCCACTGCTCTACCTTCATCTGTGTCGTCAAGTATACTATCCATCCATACCAGTGGTGCATTTTAGTTGTTGTGCGCAGTAGTATAAGGACAGTGCATAATTTTGCTGACCACCAGTATATAATATATAGCAGTACGGTACAGTAGTCCACTACTCTACCTACCTCTGTGTCATCAAGTATACTATCCATCTATACCAGTGATGCATTTTAGTTGTTGTGCGCAGTAGTAGGAGGACAGTACATAATTTTGCTGACCACCAGTATATAATATATAGCAGTACGGTACAGTAGTCCACTGCTCTACCTACCTCTGTGTCGTGAAGTATACTATCCATCCATACCTTTGGTGCATTTTAGTTGTCGTGCGCAGTAGAAGGAGGACAGTGCATAATTTCCTTACCACCAGTATATAATATATAGCAGTACGGTACAGTAGTCCACTGCTCTACCTACCTCTGTGTCGTCAAGTATACTATCCATCCATACCAGTGGTGCATTTTAGTTGTTGTACGCAGTAGTAGGGGGACAGTGCATAACTTTGCTGACCACCAGTGTATAATATATAGCAGTACTGTACAGTAGTCCACTGCTCTACCTACCTCTATGTCGTCAAGTATACTATCCATCCATACCAGTGGTGCATTTTAGTTGTTGTGCGCAGTAGTAGGAGGACAGTGTATAATTTTGCTGACCACCAGTATATAATATATAGCAGTACGGTACAGTAGTCCACTGCTCTACCTACATCTGTGTCGTCAAGTATACTATCCATCCATACCAGTGGTGCATTTTAGTTGTTGTGCGCAGTAGTAGGAGGACAGTGCATAATTTTGCTGACCACCAGTATATAATATATAGCAATACAGTACAGTAGTCCACTGCTCTACCTACCTCTGTGTCGTCAAGTATACTATCCATCCATACCTGTGGTGCATTTTAGTTGTTGTGTGCAGTAGTAGGAGGACAGTGCATAACTTTGCTGACCACCAGTGTATAATATATAGCAGTACTGTACAGTAGTCCACTGCTCTACCTACCTCTATGTCGTCAAGTATACTATCCATCCATACCAGTGGTGCATTTTAGTTGTTGTGCGCAGTAGTAGGAGGACAGTGTATAATTTTGCTGACCACCAGTATATAATATATAGCAGTACGGTACAGTAGTCCACTGCTCTACCTACATCTGTGTCGTCAAGTATACTATCCATCCATACCAGTGGTGCATTTTAGTTGTTGTGCGCAGTAGTAGGAGGACAGTGCATAATTTTGCTGACCACCAGTATATAATATATAGCAGTACGGTACAGTAGTCCACTGCTCTACCTACCTCTGTGTCATCAAGTATACTATCCATCCATACCTGTGGTGCATTTTAGTTGTTGTGCGCAGTAGTAGGAGGACAGTACATAATTTTGCTGACCACCAGTATATAATATATAGCAGTACGGTACAGTAGTCCACTGCTCTACCTACCTCTGTGTCGTCAAGTATACTATCCATCCATATCTGTGGTGCATTTTAGATGTTGTGCTCAGTAGTAGGAGGACAATGCATAATTTTGCTGACCACCAGTATATAATATAAAGCAGTACGGTATAGTAGTCCACTTCTCTACCTACCTCTGTGTCGTCAAGTATACTATCCATCCATACCAGTGGAGCATTTTAGTTGTTATGCGCAGTAGTAGGAGGACAGTGCATAATTTTGCTGACCACCAGTATATAATATATAGCAGTACGGTACAGTAGTCCACTGCTCTACTTACCTCTGTGTCGTCAAGTATACTATCCATCCATACCAGTGGTGCATTTTAGTTGTTGTGCGCAGTAGTAGGAGAACATTGCATAATTTTGCTCACCACCAGTATATAATATATAGCAGTACGGTACAGTAGTCCACTGCTCTACCTACCTCTGTGTCGTCAAGTATACTATCCATCCATAACTGTGGTGCATTTTAGTTGTTGTGTGCAGTAGTAGGAGGAGAGTGCATAATTTTGCTGACCACCAGTATATAATATATAGCAGTACTGTACAGTAGTCCACTGATCTTCCTTCATCTGTGTCGTCAAGTATACTATCCATCCATAGCAGTGGTGCATTTTAGTTGTTGTGCGCAGTAGTAGGAGGACAGTGCATAATTTTGTTGACCACCAGTATATAATATATAGCAGTACGGTACAGTAGTCCACTGCTCTACCTACCTCTTTGTCGTCAAGTATACTATCCATCTATACCAGTGATGCATTTTAGTTGTTGTGCGCAGTAGTAGGAGGACAGTACATAATTTTGCTGACCACCAGTATATAATATATAGCAGTACGGTACAGTAGTCCACTGCTTTACCTACCTCTATCTCGACAAGTATACTATCCATCCATACCTGTGGTGCATTTTAGTTGTTGTGCGCAGTAGTAGGAGGACAGTGCATAATTTTGCTGACCAAAAGTATATAATATATAGCAGTATGGTACAGTAGTCCACTGCTCTACCTACATCTGTGTCGTCAAGTATACTATCCATCCATACCAGTGGTGCATTTTAGTTGTTGTGCGCAGTAGTAGGAGGACAGTGCATAATTTTGCTGGCCACCAGTATATAATATATAGCAGTATGGTACAGTAGTCCACTGCTCTACCTACCTCTGTGTCGTCAAGTATACTATCCATCCATACCTGTGGTGCATTTTAGTTGTTGTGCGCAGTAGTAGGAGGACAGTACATAATTTTGCTGACCACCAGTATATAATATATAGCAGTACGGTACAGTAGTCCACTGCTTTACCTACCTCTGTCTCGTCAAGTATACTATCCATCCATACCTGTGGTGCATTTTAGTTGTTGTGCGCAGTAGTAGAAGGACAGTGCATAATTTTGCTGACCAAAAGTATATAATATATAGCAGTACGGTACAGTAGTCCACTGCTCTACCTACATCTGTGTCGTCAAGTATACTATCCATCCATACCAGTGGTGCATTTTAGTTGTTGTGCGCAGTAGTAGGAGGACAGTGCATAATTTTGCTGGCCACCAGTATATAATATATAGCAGTATGGTACAGTAGGCCACTGCTTTACCTACCTCTGTGTCGTCAAGTATACTATCCATCCATACCTGTGGTGCATTTTAGTTGTTGTGTGCAGTAGTAGGAGGAGAGTGCATAATTTTGCTGACCACCAGTATATAATATATAGCAGTACTGTACAGTAGTCCACTGCTCTTCCTTCATCTGTGTCGTCAAGTATACTATCCATCCATAGCAGTGGTGCATTTTAGTTGTTGTGCGCAGTAGTAGGAGGACAGTGCATAATTTTGCTGACCACCAGTATATAATATATAGCAGTACGGTACAGTAGTCCACTGCTCTACCTACCTCTTTGTCGTCAAGTATACTATCCATCTATACCAGTGATGCATTTTAGTTGTTGTGCGCAGTAGTAGGAGGACAGTACATAATTTTGCTGACCACCAGTATATAATATATAGCAGTACGGTACAGTAGTCCACTGCTTTACCTACCTCTATCTCAACAAGTATACTATCCATCCATACCAGTGGTGCATTTTAGTTGTTGTGCGCAGTAGTAGGAGGACAGTGCATAATTTTGCTGACCAAAAGTATATAATATATAGCAGTACGGTACAGTAGTCCACTGCTCTACCTACATCTGTGTCGTCAAGTATACTATCCATCCATACCAGTGGTGCATTTTAGTTGTTGTGCGCAGTAGTAGGAGGACAGTGCATAATTTTGCTGGCCACCATGTATATAATATATAGCAGTATGGTACAGTAGTCCACTGCTCTACCTACCTCTGTGTCGTCAAGTATACTATCCATCCATACCTGTGGTGCATTTTAGTTGTTGTGCGCAGTAGTAGGAGGACAGTACATAATTTTGCTGACCACCAGTATATAATATATAGCAGTACGGTACAGTAGTCCACTGCTTTACCTACCTCTGTCTCGTCAAGTATACTATCCATCCATACCTGTGGTGCATTTTAGTTGTTGTGCGCAGTAGTAGGAGGACAGTGCATAATTTTGCTGACCAAAAGTATATAATATATAGCAGTACGGTACAGTAGTCCACTGCTCTACCTACATCTGTGTCGTCAAGTATACTATCCATCCATACCAGTGGTGCATTTTAGTTGTTGTGCGCAGTAGTAGGAGGACAGTGCATAATTTTGCTGGCCACCAGTATATAATATATAGCAGTATGGTACAGTAGGCCACTGCTTTACTTACCTCTGTGTCGTCAAGTATACTATCCATCCATACCTGTGGTGCATTTTAGTTGTTGTGTGCAGTAGTAGGAGGAGAGTGCATAATTTTGCTGACCACCAGTATATAATATATAGCAGTACTGTACAGTAGTCCACTGCTCTTCCTTCATCTGTGTCGTCAAGTATACTATCCATCCATAGCAGTGGTGCATTTTAGTTGTTGTGCGCAGTAGTAGGAGGACAGTGCATAATTTTGCTGACCACCAGTATATAATATATAGCAGTACGGTACAGTAGTCCACTGCTCTACCTACCTCTTTGTCGTCAAGTATACTATCCATCTATACCAGTGATGCATTTTAGTTGTTGTGCGCAGTAGTAGGAGGACAGTACATAATTTTGCTGACCACCAGTATATAATATATAGCAGTACGGTACAGTAGTCCACTGCTTTACCTACCTCTATCTCAACAAGTATACTATCCATCCATACCTGTGGTGCATTTTAGTTGTTGTGCGCAGTAGTAGGAGGACAGTGCATAATTTTGCTGACCAAAAGTATATAATATATAGCAGTACGGTACAGTAGTCCACTGCTCTACCTACATCTGTGTCGTCAAGTATACTATCCATCCATACCAGTGGTGCATTTTAGTTGTTGTGCGCAGTAGTAGGAGGACAGTGCATAATTTTGCTGGCCACCAGTATATAATATATAGCAGTATGGTACAGTAGTCCACTGCTCTACCTACCTCTGTGTCGTCAAGTATACTATCCATCCATACTTGTGGTGCATTTTAGTTGTTGTGCGCAGTAGTAGGAGGACAGTACATAATTTTGCTGACCACCAGTATATAATATATAGCAGTACGGTACAGTAGTCCACTGCTCTACCTACCTCTGTGTCGTCAAGTATACTATCCATCCATACCAGTGGTGCATTTTAGTTGTTGTGCGCAGTAGTAGGCGGACAGTGCATAATTTTGCTGACCACCAGTATATAATATATAGCAGTACGGTACAGTAGTCCACTGCTCTACCTACATCTGTGTCGTCAAGTATACTATCCATCCATACCAGTGGTACATTTTAGTTGTTGTGCGCAGTAGTAGGAGGACAGTGCATAATTTTGCTGACCACCAGTATATAATATATAGCAGTACGGTACAGTAGTCCACTGCTCTACCTACCTCTGTGTCATCGAGTATACTATCCATCCATACCAGTGGTGCATTTTAGTTGTTGTGCGCAGTAATAGGAGGACAGTGCATAATTTTGCTGAACACCAGTATATAATATATAGCAGTACGGTACAGTAGTCTACTGCTCTACCTACCTCTCTGTTGTCAAATATACTATCCATCCATACCTGTGGTGCATTTTAGTTGTTGTGCGCAGTAGTTGGAGGACAGTGCATAATTTTGCTGACCACCAGTATATAATATATAGCAGTACGGTACAGTAGTCCACTACTCTACCTACCTCTGTGTCGTCAAGTATACTATCCATCCTTACCAGTGGTGCATTTTAGTTGTTGTGCGCAGTAGTAGGAGGACAGTATATTATTTTGCTGACCACCAGTATATAATATATAGCAGTACGGTACAGCAGTCCACTGCTCTACCTACCTCTGTGTCGTCAAGTATACTATCCATCCATACCTTTGGTGCATTTTAGTTGTTGTGCGCAGTAGTAGGAGGAGAGTGAATAATTTTGCTGACCACCAGTATATAATATATAGCAGTACTGTACAGTAGTCCACTGCTCTACCTACCTCTGTGTCGTCAAGTATACTATCCATCCATACCAGTGGAGCATTTTAGTTGTTGTGCGCAGTAGTAGAAGGACAGTGCATAATTTTGCTGACCACCAGTATATAATATATAGCAGTACGGTACAGTAGTCCACTGCTCTACCTACATCTGTGTCGTCAAGTATACTATCCATCCATACCTGTGGTGCATTTTAGTTGTTGTGCGCAGTAGTAGGAGGACAGTGCATAATTTTGCTCACCACCAGTATATAATATATAGCAGTACGGTACAGTAGTCCACTACTCTACCTACCTCTGTGTCGTCAAGAATACTATCCATCCATACCAGTGATGCATTTTAGTTGTTGTGCGCAGTAGTAGGAGGACAGTACATAATTTTGCTGACCACCAGTATATAATATATAGCAGTACGGTACAGTAGTCCACTGCTCTACCTACCTCTGTGTCGTCAAGTATACTATCCATCCATACCTTTGGTGCATTTACGTTGTCGTGCGCAGTAGTAGGAGGACAGTGCATAATTATGATGCCCACCAGTTTATAATATATAGCAGTACGGTACAGTAGTCCACTGCTCTACCTACCTCTGTGTCGTCAAGTATACTATCCATCCATACCAGTGGTGCATTTAAGTTGTTGTGCGCAGTAGTAGGAAGACAGTACATAATTTTGCTGACCACCAGTATATAATATATAGCAGTACGGTACAGTAGTCCACTGCTCTACCTACCTCTGTGTCGTCAATTATACTATCCATCCATACCTTTGGTGCATTTTAGTTGTTGTGCGCAGTAGTAGGAGGACAGTGCATAATTTTGCTGACCACCAGTATATAATATATAGCAGTACTGTACAGTAGTCCACTGCTCTACCTACCTCTGTGTCGTCAAGTATACTATCCATCCATACCAGTGGTGCATTTAAGTTGTTGTGCGCAGTAGTAGGAAGACAGTACATAATTTTGCTGACCACCAGTATATAATATATAGCAGTACGGTACAGTAGTCCACTGCTCTACCTACATCTGTGTCGTCAAGTATACTATCCATCCATACCTGTGGTGCATTTTAGTTGTTGTGCGCAGTAGTAGGAGGACAGTGCATAATTTTGCTGACCACCAGTATATAATATATAGCAGTATGGTACAGTAGTCCACTACTCTACCTACCTCTGTGTCGTCAAGTATACTATCCATCCATACCAGTGATGCATTTTAGTTGTTGTGCGCAGTAGTAGGAGGACAGTACATAATTTTGCTGACCGCCAGTATATAATATATAGCAGTACGGTACAGTAGTCCACTGCTCTACCTACCTCTGTGTCGTCAAGTATACTATCCATCCATACCTTTGGTGCATTTACGTTGTCGTGCGCAGTAGTAGGAGGACAGTGCATAATTATGCTGACCACCAGTTTATAATATATAGCAGTACGGTACAGTAGTCCACTGCTCTACCTACCTCTGTGTCGTCAAGTATACTATCCATCCATACCAGTGGTGCATTTTAGTTGTTGTGCGCAGTAGTAGGAGGACAGTGCATAATTTTGCTGACCACCAGTATATAATATATAGCAGTACGGTACAGTAGTCCACTGCTCTACCTACCTCTGTGTCGTCAAGTATACTATCCATCCATACCAGTGGTGCATTTTAGTTGTTGTGCGCAGTAGTAGGAGGACAGTGCATAATTTTGCTCACCACCAGTATATAATATATAGCAGTACGGTACAGTAGTCCACTGCTCTACCTACCTCTGTGTCGTCAAGTATACTATCCATCCATACCTGTGGTGCATTTTAGTTGTTGTGTGCAGTAGTAGGAGGAGAGTGCATAATTTTGCTGACCACCAGTATATAATATATAGCAGTACTGTACAGTAGTCCACTGCTCTACCTTCATCTGTGTCGTCAAGTATACTATCCATCCATACCAGTGGTGCATTTTAGTTGTTGTGCGCAGTAGTATAAGGACAGTGCATAATTTTGCTGACCACCAGTATATAATATATAGCAGTACGGTACAGTAGTCCACTACTCTACCTACCTCTGTGTCGTCAAGTATACTATCCATCTATACCAGTGATGCATTTTAGTTGTTGTGCGCAGTAGTAGGAGGACAGTACATAATTTTGCTGACCACCAGTATATAATATATAGCAGTACGGTACAGTAGTCCACTGCTCTACCTACCTCTGTGTCGTCAAGTATACTATCCATCCATACCTTTGGTGCATTTTAGTTGTCGTGCGCAGTAGAAGGAGGACAGTGCATAATTTCCTGACCACCAGTATATAATATATAGCAGTACGGTACAGTAGTCCACTGCTCTACCTACCTCTGTGTCGTCAAGTATACTATCCATCCATACCAGTGGTGCATTTTAGTTGTTGTACGCAGTAGTAGGGGGACAGTGCATAATTTTGCTGACCACCAGTATACAATATATAGCAATACAGTACAGTAGTCCACTGCTCTACCTACCTCTGTGTCGTCAAGTATACTATCCATCCATACCTGTGGTGCATTTTAGTTGTTGTGTGCAGTAGTAGGAGGACAGTGCATAACTTTGCTGACCACCAGTGTATAATATATAGCAGTACTGTACAGTAGTCCACTGCTCTACCTACCTCTATGTCGTCAAGTATACTATCCATCCATACCAGTGGTGCATTTTAGTTGTTGTGCGCAGTAGTAGGAGGACAGTGTATAATTTTGCTGACCACCAGTATATAATATATAGCAGTACGGTACAGTAGTCCACTGCTCTACCTACATCTGTGTCGTCAAGTATACTATCCATCCATACCAGTGGTGCATTTTAGTTGTTGTGCGCAGTAGTAGGAGGACAGTGCATAATTTTGCTGACCACCAGTATATAATATATAGCAGTACGTTACAGTAGTCCACTGCTCTACCTACCTCTGTGTCATCAAGTATACTATCCATCCATACCTGTGGTGCATTTTAGTTGTTGTGCGCAGTAGTAGGAGGACAGTACATAATTTTGCTGACCACCAGTATATAATATATAGCAGTACGGTACAGTAGTCCACTGCTCTACCTACCTCTGTGTCGTCAAGTATACTATCCATCCATATCTGTGGTGCATTTTAGATGTTGTGCTCAGTAGTAGGAGGACAATGCATAATTTTGCTGACCACCAGTATATAATATAAAGCAGTACGGTATAGTAGTCCACTTCTCTACCTACCTCTGTGTCGTCAAGTATACTATCCATCCATACCAGTGGTGCATTTTAGTTGTTATGCGCAGTAGTAGGAGGACAGTGCATAATTTTGCTGACCACCAGTATATAATATATAGCAGTACGGTACAGTAGTCCACTGCTCTACCTACCTATGTGTCGTCAAGTATACTATTTATCCATTCCTGTGGTGCATTTTAGTTGTTGAGCGCAGTAGTAGGAGGACAATACATAATTTTGCTGACCACCAGTGTAAAATATATAGCAGTACGGTACAGTAGTCCACTGCTCTACCTACCTCTGTGTCGTCAAGTATACTATCCATCCATACCTTTGGTGCATTTTAGTTGTTGTGCGCAGTAGTAGGTGGACAGTGCATAATTTTGCTGACCACCAGTATATAATATATAGCAGTACGGTACAGTAGTCCACTGCTCTACCTACCTCTGTGTCATCAAGTATACTATCCATCCATACCAGTGGTGCATTTTAGTTGTTGTGCACAGTAGTAGGAGGACAGTGCATAATTTTGCTGACCAGCAGTATATAATATATAGCAGTACGGTACAGTAGTCCACTGCTCTACCTACCTCTGTGTCATCAAGTATACTATCCATCCATACCAGTGGTGCATTTTAGTTGTTGTGCGCAATAGTAGGAGGACAGTGCATAATTTTGCTGACCACCAGTATATAATATATAGCAGTATGGTACAGTAGTCCACTGCTCTACCTACCTCTGTGTCGTCAAGTATACTATCCATCCATACCTGTGGTGCATTTTAGTTGTTGTGCGCAGTATATATAGTAGGAGGACAGTGCATAATTTTGCTGCCCACCAGTATATATTATATAGCAGTATGGTACAGTAGGCCACTACTCTACCTACCTCTGTGTCATCAAGTATACTATCCATCCATACCTGTGGTGCATTTTAGTTGTTGTGCGCAGTATATATAGTAGGAGGACAGTGCATAATTTTGCTGACCATCAGTATATAATATATAGCAGTACGGTACAGTGGTCCACTGCTCTACCTACCTCTGTGTTGTCAAGTATACTATCCATCCATACCTGAGGTTCATTTTAGTTGTGCGCAGTATATATAGTAGGAGTACAATGCATAATTTTGCTGACCACCAGTATATAATATATAGCATTACGGTACAGTAGTCCACTGCTCTACCGACCTCTGTGTCGTCAAGTATACTATCCATCCATACCTGTTTTGCATTTTAGTTGTGTGCAGTATATATAGTAGGAGGACAGTGCATAATTTTGCTGACCACCAGTATATAATATATAGCAGTACAGTACAGTAGGCCATTGCTTTTGATATATTACTGGCATATAATTCCACACATTAAAAAATGGAGATCAAAAATGTGGAGGGTAAAATAGGGAAAGATCAAGATCCACTTCCAGCTCGTGCTGAAGCTACTGCCACTAGTCATGGCCGAGACGATGAAATGCCATCAACGTCGTCTGCCAAGGCCGATGCCCAATGTCATAGTAGAGAGCATGTAAAATACCAAAAACAAAAGTTCAGTAAAATGACCCAAAAAAATCTAAATTAAAAGCGTCTGATGAGAAGCATTAACTTGCCAATATGCCATTTACGACACGGAGTGGCAAGGAACGGCTGAGGCCCTGGCCTATGTTCATGGCTAGTGGTTCAGATTCACATGAGGATGGAAGCACTCATCCTCTCATTAGAAAACTGCAGTGCCACTCCTAGATGTGCCAGGTGTTTGTGTCAGCCACTTGGGTCGCTTAGCTTAGTCACACAGCTACCTCATTGCACCTCTTTTTTTCTTTGCATCATGTGCTGTTTGGGGACTATTTCTTAAATCTGCCATCCTGTCTGACACTGCAGTGCCACTCCTAGATGGGCCAGGTGTTTGTATCGGCCACTTGGGTCGCTTAGCTTAGCCACACAGCTACCTCATTGCACCTCTTTTTTTCTTTGCATCATGTGCTGTTTGGGTACTATTTATTAAATCTGCCATCCTGTCTGACACTGCAGTGCAACTCCTAGATGGGCCATGTGTTTGTGTCGGCCACTTGGGTCGCTTAGCTTAGTCATTCAGCGACCTCGGTGCAAATTTTAGGACTAAAAATAATATTGTGAGGTGTGAGGTGTTCAGAATAGACTGGAAATGATTGGAAATTATGGTTATTGAGGTTAATAATACTATGGGATCAAAATGACCCCCAAATTCTATGATTTAAGCTGTTTTTGAGGGTTTTTTGTAAAAAAACACCCGAATCCAAAACACACCCGAATCCGACAAAAAAATTTCAGGGAGGTTTTGCCAAAACGCGTTCGAATCCAAAACACGGCCGCGGAACCGAATCCAAAACCAAAGCACAAAACCCGAAAAATGTCCGGTGCACATCACTAAATAGAAGTGATCAATTAGTACTTCTCAAAACATTAACCTCGCTCACATACTCAAGTAGACATCCTGTTTCTAGCTCAGAAAATGTGCTGCTGGACAGTTTCCCGGGATCTTTCAAGTGGAGTTCAAGTGGGTATAGTAGAACACAAGGCTTGTGGGTTGTGATTAAAGTGGTTAAGAACGAATGCTGAAACATAGGTAGTGGGGGTTGGAGTAAACATGTGGAATGGCTTCTCCTTTAATACAACTTTTCAGGGCTTGTCTTGTAAGAATTACTATGTCTGTCTGTTATTACCCACTTTGTCTTATCACTGTTGTTTCCAGTTGTAAAGCGCAATGGAATATGCTGCACTATATAAAAAACTAAATTATAAATAATAAAAATAATAATCTCTCTGGATAGTCTGCGTTTCACCTTTACTGCAGGTTCCTCTATTATATATTTATATGTACTGTAGCTTGTCTCTCTCCTTCACTGAAAGCTTATCTTTACTCTTTTTGTATATACTGTAGACTGCTTTTCCCCTTCAATCAGGGCCGGACTGGGACTAAAAATAGGCCCTGGCATTTAAAAAACACTCAGGCCCACCACGGCGTTAGCATCTGGCCCCTGGTATAGACTCCTCCCCTTACTATTTCTGACTCCCCCTACTTCTTAATCTATGCTTCTACAAATACTGCTTAATGAATTAGAACAACATAAATGTGTACCTCTAAAGTTCCTGATGGTAAAATGAGTGACATATGCGCGTCGAAGGCGCGCGACAAAATTAGGGGGCGTGGTCTCATGGGAAGTGCTGCGATCACAGGCCACAACCCTGATTATACCACTGTGGGGGAACGCTAAGTGCTCTTTGAGCTACTGGCCATGCCCCCAGCCCCTCTCTCCCCGTGAATAGATAGCTATTCATCGCTGGAGAGGGTGAGAGAGGGTCTCCCAACTGCCCCCACACTGGGACACTATGACCCGCGGGTGGGACAGCAGGACAGTCCTAGAAAAATGGGACAGTTAGGAGGTAGGTACAAGTGTACGTCATTCTCTGTATTAAAATAACACAACAGAGCCAGCTACAGTAGAGACAAGTCCATTCTGTCTGCCGGCAGACATCCGAATCTCCATCTCCCACGGCACAGAACGGACAGCCACCAGAATAGGAACACATGAGTGGCGAATAACCAGCAGAGAGCAAAATACTCCATACCATTATTTTGGAATATCTGTCCATCTACGGACACCAGCGTGGCTTACTAAGGAATAGCACTGTGTGGCTGTGCACAACCCGCAGCAAACGGGAAACCATTTATACAGACATTTATGGAACCACAGCTGATCGTTATTCCAAAAGACTTTATTAGTTAAAATGATACTGTGAGCTATACAACAGCAGCACAAGGAAGAGTAAACAGCATATAGCGTAACAACCTTTAGCAGGCTGCTTTTCTCACAGGAGACACCTTTAATGTTCTACCCAGACTAGCACAGTTTATGTATTTCTATAGGTAGTGTAATGTATTGTTTGTGATTGTACACCGGTATTAGGACATTGTTATAAGTATTAGTTTACACTCTTACAAGAACTCAGTTTTAAATAAATTATAATAAGTTATTTCTAATTAAAATTCTGTCTGTATAATAATATTTTTAGTTTGCAAGTGAGCCCTGGGAGCAATATATATATATATATATATATATATATATATAATTAAATACCTTTACACAGTAATGCCCCTTACACATTATGTCTCACAGTAATGCCCCTTACACATGGCAGCCTCATACTGGGCAGGATGTACTAATGTACATCGCGGCCCATCACCGCCCTGCGCCACGATGCTGATCGCATATGTACTAACATATGCGATCAGCATTGCGGAGGACAGCTCTTCCGATAAGAGCTGTCCTCCGCGATGCGCAGCGGCAGCCTGACTTCCGGGATTCGGCCCCAGGAGTCAGTCTGCGCATGCGCGGAGTGACGGGGGCGGCCGCAGGGCATGCTGGGAGGGATCTGATCGGATCCCTCACACAGCGCCGCGGAGAGAAGCCCATAGGCTTCTATGGACTATCGCCAGCTAAAGCTGGCGAACCCCGCTGCGGCGCTGACCTGCCGGACGTGGATTAGTACATCAGGAAAATGCGGTAAACGGGGTTTACCGCATTTTCCGCTTAGTACATCCCGCCCACTGTACTTACTAGGCTAGAAGGCTGCTTCCTATCCATGTGCTCTTGGCTGCAGCTACCCCGTTTCCTTGTACTGCTCGCTGTCAGGAGCTGTATGTGCCCATGACCCTTTTCTTCCTGCCACTGGCGACAAAGTAGATACTAGATCCAAGTGGGCTAAAGGACCGCTGATTATGTCACAACCATGTGACCTGCCTCTTCATCCTGGAGAGGATTCAGTGCACCAGGGGGTTTCAGCGCACCAGGGGGTGCATTGGGAAGGTTAGGCTTAGTCACCGAGGGACGCATCGAGAGATTCAGCATACTGGGGGGAGGTTAGGAGCCAGTGGAATGATTAGGGTTAGGCTGCGGAGGTGAGGTTAAGGTTAGGCCACAGAAGGGGAAGTAAGGGATAGGCTGTGGAAGGGGATGTTACAATTAGGCACCAGGGGGATGGTTAGGGTTAGGCTGTGGAAGGGGACATTCGGGTTAGGCTGAAGACAGGAAGTTGGGTTTAGGTACCAGGGGGAGGGTTAGGGCTAGGCTGTGGGATGGAAGGTTAGGGTTAGGCACCGGGGGTATGGTTAAGGTTTGGCACCAGGGGAGTGTTAATCTGCGGGATGGGAGGATAGGGTTAGGCACTGGGGGTACAGTTAGGGTTAGGCACCAGGTGAGTGTTAGGCTGCGGGATGGGAGGTTAGGGTTAATCACCAGGGGGAGAGTTAGAGTTAGGCTGCAGGACAGATGGTTAGGGTTAGGCACAAGGGGGCAGATTAGGTTTAGGCTGTGGGATGGGAGTATAAGGTTAGGCACCAGAGGAACGGTTAGGATTAGGCTACGGGGTGGGAGGTTAGGGTTAGGCACCATGGGGACGGTTATAGTTTGGCTGTGGGAGGGGACAGACAGGAAGTTAGAATTAGGTACCTGGGGGAGGGTTAGGGCTAGGCTGCAAGATGGGAAGTTAGGGTTAGGTATGGGGGGGGATTTGGCTTTGGCTGCGCAACGGGAGGTTAGGCATTGGGGGAAGGGTTAGGCTGTGAGATGGGAGATTGGGTTTAGGCACCAAGGGTATAGTTAGGTTTAGCCACTGGGGGAGGAAGGTTGGGGTTAAATTTGGGCAAGGTCCTTTTGGTCACTTGGATTTAGTTACTCAGTCAGTAATAATGTTACACACTTACTTATATTATCAACTTGGCACAGATCACACCGAGGGGAATAGAAATGCAAGGAGTCTGCAGATGGCGTTCCATGTCCGTCAGGTATTTAAAGATGGTACCTGCTCAGATTGCCATCAGGGTGGAGTGCAGGGTCTGGAGTCCTGGGCCCGGACAGAGATGAGGCCAGGCCATATTAACAGCGGTGTGACCGGAGCCTCCACACGGTATCGCGGGTCACCAATTACTGTGAACAGGGACAGGATTGCCGCATCCCTACTGCTGTATTCATAGTACAGTATACACTGCCTGCCATGAACCCCAGCCCCTCTGTGCTCTGGCAGCACACCCTTCTCACACTCACTAGCGTCTGGGCACCGGAGAGGCTTTGGTCCCTATGGTTCCGGATCACTAGTCTGTAATACAGCCGGCATCCTCCTGGACGTCTCACTCCCTGTTTGCTGCTGCATGTAATATTGCGGTGCACTGCTGCGGTCACGGTGCTGTCCCCAGTGTGAGTGGCGGTTACTTCTCGGATCCGATTCAGCAGGGGTCAACCAGACTAGAGCGGCTCCTCCTGAGTCCCGCCAGGTGTGGAAGCACAGCACGGGAGGCAGAGGGAATCTGAGCGGGCGCCCGGCAGCTCCGCCTCCTGGGCGTAACTATGAATCTTTATGTATGCGCCCGCTCAGATTCCCCCTGCCTCCCGTGCCGTGCGTCCACCCCTGGCGGCCGCGTCACATGTTATCGCATCGAAGATCCACCCGCTGAGGACAGTTACGCCCAGGAGGCAGTGCTGCCAGGCTGGTTTTGCTTACAGACAAACCGGCCCATCTGGCCATCGGCCCTTCTGGCATTTGCCAGAAGTGCCAGATGGCCAGTCCGGCCCTGCCTTCAATGCAGGTTCCTCTCTATTTCACTTGTACACAGGCTTCCCTCTGCTATCTGACAATACCAATTAAATCACTGTCACAAACCACCACTAATAACTGCTCTCCTTTTGGTGTTTTAATGAGAAACAACATGAATTTGATACAGTACTTTATCACTAGCAGGCATTTCATATGTGCACCTTCTGCACCTAACCATGATTTGTCCAGGTGTAAATCTGCTCCCTTTTGTTTAATTTGCTCCTAGCTCAAAATTAGGCCTGGTTTTGGGGGACTTTAATGCACAGTTAGTCCCTTGTGTATGAAAAGGAAGTAAAATATTGACAACACTGTATATCTAAAGTAAAAGGCTGAGCCACACCTAGGTGTGGACCGTACTAGGTGTTTCCTGTTAAGGGGTGACACCAAAATGGCAGCTCCTGCAAAGTGAAAGAAGCTGGGTACTGCATTGTAACATTATGTGAAGCACCTGGGTCCTGTCAGTGTGTAGGAGCAGGCACTGCAGCCAGAGCAGTCTCCAAGGCATCCCGCATCTCCTGGACCCCAGATTGATGAAAATGGGGGATCAGGACACAAAATCACACCCCCTCCAGCCAAGCCAAGCCCCTTATTTGAAGCCATGACCCTTTAGATTGTTCAGTGCTGCACTGGGGGTTCACTACGGCTGGCGGCGGTCGGGCTCCCGGCGACCAGCATACTGGCGCCGGGAGCCCGACCGCCGGCTTACCGACAGTGTGGCGAGGGCAAATGAGCCCCTTGCGGGCTCGCTGCGCTCGCCACGCTACGGGCACGGTGGCGCGCTACGCGCGCCACACTTTTTTATTCTCCCTCTATGGGGGTCGTGGACCCCCACGAGGGAAAATAAGTGTTGGTATGCCGGCTGTCGGGCTCCCAGCGCCGGTATACTGAGCGCTGGGAGCCCGACCGCCGGTATACAGAAGACCACCCCTGCACTGGGTGTCATTGGTGTAAGTGATGTCCCTGGGCTGAGGAGTGAATCATACATTGTCTCACCTATTTTCAATTTGATTTCACAACATGAAACAAATTAAATATTCTCCTCAACAACTGTCAGTAATTATTATAATGTGCTCCCCACACAATAGCAATTAATATAATGCACATTAGCAATTATTATAATGTGCTCTCCCCCCCCCACCACAACCACCATTAGTATTTATTATAATGTACTCCTTACCACCCATTATATCCCCCCCATTGGTATTCACAGGTTCATCAAGTCTTGGAGATTGAAAAATTGCACGGTAGTAAAGTACCAACCAACACAGCCTCAGACATGGCAGTCAGTAGCTGATTGGCTGGTACTTTATCACCGTGCAATTTATCACTCTCGAAGGCTTGATAAATCAGGGCCTAAGCTTCTGACTACCATTGTTTTTCTTTTGCTGTGCTAGTCAATACAACTGCCTTCAGTATGTTCTGTAATGTGCCCACTCACCCCCCCCACCCCCACCCCCCGGTTCCTGTCAGTGACTATTAAAAGTCCAGAAGTTTATTATCACCATTATGTCTACTGTCCCAGCTTACGTTAGTGCTGCTCTTCTCTCTTCTTCTGGCACCCCTGGTAGGCAGCGTCGCATAGTTATACATCATAGCTCTAACACTGTTGGGTGATGCTGCCAGGGGAAGAGAAATACAGGTGAATGGCAAAGATGTCACCCTGGTCCCTATTCAGATCTGGCACTCATGCAGCATCCTGAGGTGCCTATGCCTCAGCACAACCTCTTTATCCACCACCTAGAGCAAGATTAAGATATCATGGATCCCTAGGAAGGTGTTAGGTTCCTGGTGCTCAGAACAAGGGAGATGTTATGAAGTGAGTCCAGAGCACCAGGACGTAACGCTGGGAAAGGGGAATGGAAAGGGAATAGCCCCTGGCGCCCTATCTCCGTTGTCTCGCCCGTGCTGTCAGTACACTCTTGCGAGACTATGGTTGCTTGAGCCCATGGCAGCCGCGTTTGAAGGGCGGATTACGTCTGCCCAACTTCGATGCCCCCTCAGGTCTTAATGAGAGACAAAGAGTGTACCGAGACAGGGTGATAACAAGGGGCCCTCTCACTGAAACAACCAAAGCCAGGGGCTACTAACTAGCCTAAAACTAAATGTATGTGCGGCTTGCCGCCAAAGGAAAAGAACAACAAAGGAAATGCTGACCACACGCCGACACAATACTTTTGTGTCCAGGCGGTGACAGCATAAGCAGAACCCTCTGCAAAACACCAGTGACAAAAATAATAACGGAATACAGCGGCCTAGGCCGACGGACGCGGCAGAGCCGCTACTCACGGAACCGGTACGAATACTGGCAAACGGACAGGAACTCCAAATGCTGCTGACACAGACTCTCAGAACTGGAGGACCGGCAGAATCCCAAACGACAGACCGGTGGACACCAAGAAGCCAGAAACTTGACCAGGCACAAGCAAAGCCACTGGACCTCAGGATAGGAACGCCTCACGGCCGGACACGGGATCAGACACAGGAATCGACACAGGGACTGACACAGGAATCGACACAGGAAGCAGTTCGACTGACACTGCTACACAGGAGCTCAGGAACTAGCAGGAACCAAGCTAAGGAACTCAAGCAGGCTGGAAACCTAGAAATATCACCAGCGTCTGTGAATTGCACTGAGCCAGCATATAACAGAGAGGCCTAATTAATAATATAATGCAGCTGCCCTGTTGCATGACTCCAAACTGACAAGATGCAATTAGCAGCCAGGTGAGGCTGAACACATGGGAACAAGCTGCAATTACACAGACTCACCAGCGGCAGCAACCAAGAGTATTCTTAAACAGATCAACGGTAAATCCTGGCCTGCAAGACAACTTCTAAACATAAAATACCTAACCGACATGCAAAACAGGAATGAGCCACAGCCGTGGCTCATAACAGTACCCCCCCCTTGAGGAGGGGTCAAAGGACCCCAAAAAACAGACTATTCAAAACAAGGGATACAAAAAAAAAACTGACACACTGGTCTAACAGACACAAAAACAGAAACAAGCTGCAACCACAGCTTGTAACAGTGCCCTCCCCCTGACGGTGGCCACTGGACACAAGATGAGGAAAAAAAAAATCTTTTTTTTTTTTATATACACCACAAGGCAAGAGTCAGCAATATTTCTTTTTCTTTTTCTTTTTACCCTGTGCTTGCTTGGCGACACCAGGAAAGGAAGAAATCTCTGACTCAAAAAATTCTTCAAAACATAAAGGTCGAGCAATCAGATGCTTCTTCCGTCTCCTACCAGAGTGCCCCGGCATATAAGAAACCTCATCAGTTTTGGAATCTGAAAACAGACCATAGATTGGTTCCATTCCCCTAGGTACCGAAACTTTAGAAGATTTCCTGTAGGGAGAAGACAGAAAAGCACATCCAGTAGCCAAAGCAATGGGCTGAGATTTTTGTGCCGAGTTTACAGTATACAGTGGACTCTCAGCATATAAGACGGGAGACCTAGAGGAACCTGAACCAATTTCTTTTTAACCATATCTCTTAATAACTGCATCACTGAATGCCGTCGGATCCTGAAGAATGGGATCTTCAGCTTTCATTAGACTGGTTGCCCACTCAAAAGGCTCTCCTCTAAAGGAATAAATCAGATAGAGCACAATGTTCTCTGAAGTGATGCCCAGAAATGGTCTAGACAACAAAATGGTGTAATAGTGTTTGTAAAGCACCAGAAATTGGACTAAGTCCCCATCAAAGATTATAGATGTTGAGATATCAACAGAGTCAGGATCTGCTTCCTTCCCATCTGACTGACTAGAGTGCTTAGCTAGGACCTGGTCACTATTGACCTTACTCGAGGCTGAGACTTTCTGAATCCCTCCTGGGGCAGTGACTTTCTGAACTTCACCCGGGGCAGTGACTTTCTGAACCCCACCTGGGGCAATGACTTTCTGAACCCCACCTGGGGCAGTGACTTTCTGAACCCCACCCGGGGCAGTGACTTTCTGAACCCCACCCGGGGCAGTGACTTTCTGATCCCCACCCGGGGCAGTTGTCTTCGGGAACCCCGCTGGGGCAGTGGCCTCCGGGAACCCCGCTGGGGCAGTGGCCTTCGGGAACCCCGCTGGGGTCAGCACCTCGGATTCTTTTACTGGGACCGAGCCGTTGGCCTCCCCCACTGGGACCGAGCCATCGGCCTCCCTCACTGGGACCGAGCCATCGGCCTCCCTCACTGGGACCGAGCCATCGGCTTCCCTCACTGGGAGTGAGCCATTGGCCTCCCTCTCTGAGTCGATAATTATCGAAACTTCTCCCGGGACTATGACTTCCGGGACTTTTGCTGAAGCTATAACCTTCAGCACCTCCACTAATGCTACGCCTCTTAAGTTCTTTCCTGGGGAAGCGACCTCTAGACCCTTCTTATAGAGGCTGCGTCTCTCGAGACCCCACTTGAGGATATTACTTCAAATATCGCTTCTGGGGTTTTGCTTCTCGAGTTCCCTTCTAGAACTATGGTTTAAGATACCCTTTCTGGGGTTGCGCTTTTCAAGTCCCTACCTGGGGTAACAGCTTCTGAGACCCCTTCTGGTATGGACACTTGAACTATAATATTTGATGTCCCTCTATAAGCTTGGGCATCGGGTACCACTACAGCACTCTGGGCATCGGGTACCACTCCAGCACTCTGGGCATCGGGTACCGCTCCAGCACTCTGGGCATTGGGTACCGCTCCAGCACTCTGGGCATCGGGTACCGCTCCAGCACTCTGGGCATCAGGTACCGCACCAAGATCCTGAGCATCGTGCACCTCTCCAGGACCCTGGGCAACGGGCACCACTTCAGGACCCTGGGCAACGGGCACCACTCCAGGACCCTGGGCAACGGGCACCACTCCAAGACCCTGGGCATCGGGCACAACTCCAGGGGCTTGCAACTCTGCTTCAACAGGAACCTCAAGAGAGGAGAGAAACATTCTCTTTTGATTCCTGAATCTATAATGGGGCTCCCTTGCCAAAGGACCCCAATTATAGGACAGAGAGCTTTTTAGTGTGGGTTGTGTGACAAGTACCTCTGCCACAGTAGAGATAGGAGTAGGTCTTGTATCCTGACTCAACTTGGCCAGAGGGCAAGACTCGTCACCACACTTTGGCTTGCGCAACTCACAGGTCTGCAGATAGTGGCCTAAACCCCCACAATATAGGCATAAGTTTAAGTTTCTGCGACGCAGACGCTCCTCTTCTGAGAGCCTGGGCGCAGAAAACTTTTAAACCTTTTCTCTTCAATTAAACCAGAGGATTCTCTTGTCACCATACTGTGAACAAGAGTCTCTTTAGAAATAGATGTACTCTCAACGACTTCTGGCAAGATGAGCAAGATTTTAGTCAGAAGGTTTTGCAGTTGCATTAGGGATTGCTGCAAAACTTCTAGTCGCTCTGGTCTCAAAGCACTGAAAGCAGATTTCAGGGCTGCGAGAGATGCCTGCAGGGCTTGCATAGTAGACATAGGAGGATTTAAAACTAGACAAGACAAGACAAGGCAAGACTAGACAAGGCAAGACTAAATTTTTAAACTAGACAAAACAAGACTGTTTGTTTTTTTTAAATACCGGACTGGATTCCGCACACTGAATTCAAGACAGGACTGGATTCTAAACACCGTATTGGATTCTGCACACGGAATTCTAAACAGGACTGGATTCTAAACACCGGATTGGATTCTGCACATTGAATTCTAGACAGGACTGGATTCTAGACTAGACACTGGACTGGGCCAAAAAAGAAAAAAAGTTTTATTTCTTTTTTGTGGTTGGGCTGGTGATAATGTTAGGTTCCTGGTGCTCAGAACAAGGGAGATGTTATGAAGTGAGTCCAGAGCACCAGGACGTAACGCTGGGAAAGGGGAATGGAAAGGGAATAGCCCCTGGCACCCTATCTCCGTTGTCTCGCCCGTGCTGTCAGTACACTCTTGCGAGACTATGGTTGCTTGAGCCCATGGCAGCCGCGTTTGAAGGGCGGATTACGTCTTCCCAACTTCGATGCCCCCTCAGGTCTTAATGAGAGACAAAGAGTGTACCGAGACAGGGTGATAACAAGGGGCCCTCTCACTGAAACAACCAAAGCCAGGGGCTACTAACTAGCCTAAAACTAAATGTATGTGCGGCTTGCCGCCAAAGGAAAAGAACAACAAAGGAAATGCTGACCACACGCCGACACAATACTTTTGTGTCCCGGCGGTGACAGCATAAGCAGAACCCTCTGCAAAACACCAGTGACAAAAATAATAACGGAATACAGCGGCCTAGGCCGACGGACGCGGCAGAGCCGCTACTCACGGAACCGGTACGAATACTGGCAAACGGACAGGAACTCCAAATGCTGCTGACACAGACTCTCAGAACTGGAGGACCGGCAGAATCCCAAACGACAGACCGGTGGACACCAAGAAGCCAGAAACTTGACCAGGCACAGGCAAAGCCACTGGACCTCAGGACAGGAACGCCTCACGGCAGGACACGGGATCAGACACAGGAATCGACACAGGGACTGACACAGGAATCGACACAGGAAGCAGTTCTACTGACACTGCTACACAGGAGCTCAGGAACTAGCAGGAACCAAGCTCAGAACTCAAGCAGACTGGAAACCTAGAAATATCACCAGCGTCTGTGAATTGCACTGAGCCAGCATATAACAGAGAGGCCTAATTAATAATATAATGCAGCTGCCCTGTTGCATGACTCCAAACTGACAAGATGCAATTAGCAGCCAGGTGAGGCTGAACACATGGGAACAAGCTGCAATTACACAGACTCACCAGCGGCAGCAACCAAGAGTATTCTTAAACAGAGCAACGGGAAATCCTGGCCTGCAAGACAACTTATAAACATAAAATACAGCCACAGCCGTGGCTCATAACAGAAGGACTCAGGGCTCAGGTTCCTAACCCATGTGTGTGTGGAATAATGAAAAGACCTCCCATGTCCCTCTACATCTCTCTTGGCACTGGCAGTACTGTGATCAGTAGCACTCCCAATCACACCTGCCTGTCTCCTCATTAAGGAGAACTGCTGCTAGTAGCATGTCCCTCAATAGCACCTCCCTCTCACTCGCATCACATCTACTCTGGCACCAAAATACACCCAGCTGCTTGGTGCTTGGCTCCAGCCAAGTGAGTACAGGACACAAATTCTTCTTCAGGCACTGGGACAATGGAAAGTTATCCCTTCAGGGCTGGTGCCCGGTGGCAACTGTCTCCATTGTCTCTGGCAATTCTGCCGTGCATTTATCATTATTGCATAGCTGTGATGTGTATCAAGAATGTATAATTGATGATGTCTTGTGCCTATGATAATTGTCCTACTTCTGTTTCTCACAATGCACTTTCCTTTGGCGAATTGAACTATGTGGGCTCTCTCTTCTAGGACATTTTTGGCAATAAGATTTGTTCCCATGTCTGGTACACAAAATACATTTTGGATTTCTGTGACTTTTGTTCCTGGACCAATTCTCAAATGAGCTTCAATTGTCCCTACTTTTGTGGCTGTCAATATTTGATTGCCACTTCCTTTGATTGTGATAGGGTCAAACTCAGCTTGGTGACCCATTCCTAATTGCAGCTAAATTACTTGATGTGCGTGAATCGATATACCAACAATACTTTCTGTGGTTATATGTAACACTTAGGGCCAACTGATCTTTGTCATCACATTTCTGGCTCTGTACAGGATTCACTTTTCTCTGCTTGCAGTTAATTGTTTTGTGACCTATCTAGTGACAATTATAACACTTGAACTAAATGTTTCTGAACTTCTCACTCTTTTCTTGCAATACAGTTGTCACAGGTTACATTTTCCTGAAACTGTATTAGGTTTGCTCTTACTGTGCCTGTTGTCAAATTCACAGTGTTTGCCTCCAATGCCCCAACTAGGAAGTCAAACTCTGGTGTTCAATTTTGAAGCACAACTGTTGCTATTTCTTCATCATATGTGATAGATGGATTAAGGATCCAATCCTGTACCACAGTTTTGGCAGAAACCCTGAACTCTAACTGTAGATTCTAACTTGGCGGTTGTATTCATCAGGGACCCTTGCAAGGAGGTATGGGCTTAGCTGCACTCAAAACACAGGTCATGTCCCTCAGTCAGGGTTACCAAGTAGAGGTGCTGGTATTAACTGAAGCAGACAATGGAATATGGTGAATGGCATGCAGGCACTGGAGTGGTAACAACAAAGAGATGATCAACAGGTATGCATAGGGCACATGGAGAGACAGGTTTCCACAACAGAGCAAGGACTGTGATGAAGCACAGCAACTGGTACCCAGAACAGCACAGGGAACCTCTATTACTTTTAGGATTTAGGATACAGTAAACTAACGATAAATAACAGAGCATGTAAATGGGGCTTAATCAGACTTACGGTGGCTACAGCTGCTTGCATATTGAGTTAATTTTTTCATATTACTATATGTAACTAATTATTTTTATATACTTCAAAAATGCTTTGGATAAATCCTAGTCATCCTTTTTGCTGTGAAGCTCTAAGCTACAGACACTATAGGGGATTTTGAATTGTGCAGATGTACCTCTATTCATTCTACCTGCACTTCACATGATGGATGAGATCATATTGCACATTAATTCATTTGAGGGAATACGAGTCTCATTCGTCCAATACAGTCAAGTGGTTAATACCTACTTGAATAACTGTCATATCCTCCTGGCATCTGCTGTTGTTGTATGAGGGAGTGCTCAGTGCCATCACATCCATGTAAATCAGAAACACAATTCCACAAACCAGCATCACAGTATAATGATCACTATTGTAGATATAATTGTTAACATTAACTTCTTAGTCACTTCTGTGATACACCAAATTACATATTTGAAAGTTTTGTTCTAAATATATAGAAGAACTGAAATAAGAAAGAAATGTGTAATGTTATTATTGTCATTATGAAGATTTACAATGCATTATAAACACAAGGGTAAAGTAAAGCATACAATATAATGGAGAACTATTAACAAAGGCTTAATTGAATGGCATAAAGCCAAATTATAAATGAATAAAACCATAACAGCACCTTTCTCATATGTGTATTCATTTGATTCTTTTTAAAGGTCTATGTTTTTTATCCCACCTTGAGGGCCCCTTGTTTCTCTACAACGCTGTGGAGACCAGTGATAGTGTAATAAATAATTCCTCCATACTTTGTTTTGACTGCAATTAAACCGAGGCAATGCATATGAAGTTTGGGCAGCCAGTTCTTTATTAAAGAAATAAGAAAAATAAAAGAATTAACTGTATTGTAGATGGCAAATGTGAATTGTCACATGAAGTAAAAAGCTGTATCAGAATATTAAGACAAGCTATGTATTTTTACATGAGTGAATGAGTAACTGACAATTTTAATGACATGATATATGGGTAAATGCATAAAACCTAGGATGTAGATTAAGTGGAGAGATAAATTATCAACCAATCCGCTTGTCAATTTACAGGCTGTTTTTGAAAAATGACAATTAGATGCTAATTGGTTGGTACTTTATCTCACTCCACTGTATCATTCTCCAATATTTGATATAGCTCCTTCATAGACACACAGCTTCCCATTTCAATCATTTTGTATATGAAATAAGAATATTTTACACAATGCATGTACCATTCTATAATATACATTATGTATATGCATATGATTTATAAAAGTAAATCATAATGTTTGTAAGTGTGTTAAAAATGTGATAAACCCAGGACATCCGTATTATGGGCCCCCGACTATTTGGGCAGACCAGTCATATGCTTTCCTTTGTGTAGTGGCTATCTTGGTGCATATGTTACGCCCTTTATTAGCAAGGTAATGGCAGTGGCCTTCAGCCCTCCAGCAGTGGTCTTCAGTCCTTCTGCTGTATGATAGTGACAATGGCCTTCATCCCATCGGCCCTCCAGCATTGGCCTTCAGTCCTCCTGCTGTAAGTTAATGGCAGTGGCCATCAGCCCCTTTAAAAATTATCTTCCCACACTGACATAGCTGCATTATAAAGGGTTATTTAGGGCCACATGGACCTGGGGCTAAAAATGATCAAGGGCCTACAGTGAGAAGCGAAGCAGCTGTGACCAGTGCTGTGTGGGTGTGGCCAGATCCATATTGGCGTGGTTACACCTACACTCTCAGACACAATATCTCTCCATACAAAAGCAGAAAAATTGCATTATTTTGCCATGAATAAAGAAATACATGTTTAATATTATGATTTATAACCAACTGTGTGGCAAGCTGCGCAGCTGGTTATCATCTCACCAACATGATGATGGACCTAATTTTATGTGGTGGCCTGGAGCTGTAGTCCCATTCATCCCATTCTTAATCTGGTCATACAAGCAGAAAATAAAGACAATGGCTAGGATTATGCAAACCTAGCCCTTGGCTCTATCATCTCTTTGTATCACAAGCACATTTTTGCCTATTTTCTGTGTCAGTTTTGAATTCTGTCCCTGTCTGTATCTCTGTGTGTTATTCCATATTTCTGCCATGACTGTCTTAGATATAGATATACAGTGTTTATATATGTATGTAATGTAAGGTGCAGGAGTGCTTCTAGAGAGGAGAAGGCCTATGTACAGATTCCATCTAAGTTCCTTCCTCTCTAGCCAGCAGCAATGTAGACTCTAGGCATTAGGGACACTAGGGGACACTAGTGCTGTACCAGAGGCTACTGCACATGCACAGGTCTCTGAGAAAATGGTGACTTGGCCATTTTCCCAGTGATTTTCTTACTGCACATGCCCGAAATGCCAGGAAAATGTCCGCCGTGTCATATTCCTGGTTATTTCTGCAGCGTTACAGTTGCTGACATGGGACTCCAGAGGGAAAGTATAAAAAAAAATGGGTGCAGTGTGTGCGGTGTGGGCCCCCCCTAGACCCCAGGGCCCTGTGTGCACCGTACACACTGCACACATTATAAATATGACGGCGGTGGGTTGCATCCTCTGTTTGGAGGTAAGCTTCTTAGCAGGGATGGTTAGCAATGATCGATCTTTTGAAAAGATTTATTTTTGTGCCCAATACATAATGATTTTTGGATCTTGGAGGCATGATGTATCAATAGGATTGGTGCAAATATCACAATGCTGGCAGTATTGATCCCTTGCCTATTCCTAAGCATCTTCATTGTTATTGTGAAAGTCAGTGGCGTAACTACTGCCCCCGCAGCCCTCGCGGTGGCTTGGGGGCGAGGGGCTGCGGGGGCGCCACTGATTTAGCACAGATTGACATGCGGACGAGCGTCCGCATGTCAATCTGCTCCTACTAACCCTCCCTGCCGTGTTGGAGGGACACGAAGGGCACAGCGTGCGCCTCTCCTGTGTCCCTCCTGCATCATCTCCGGCGGCCGCGGGTCTAATAGAAGAAGTGCCGGTTCGTGAGCCAATCAGATCTCACGAACAGCACTTCGTTTATTAGACCCGCGGCCGCCGGAGACGATGCAGGAGGGACACAGGAGAGGCGCACGCTGTGCCCTCCGTGTCCCTCCAACACAAACCAGCGGGGGAGCAGCAGTGGCGGCGGGGGAGGGGGCATATATGGCACTGGGGGGGAATATCTGGCACTGGGGGCATATGTGGCACTGGGGGGGGGGGGGAATCTGGCACTGGGAGCATATCTGGCACTGGGGGGGTAATATCTGGCACTGGGGGCATATGTGGCACTGGGGGGAATATCTGGCACTGGGGGCATATGTGGCACTGGGGGGGGGGAAATCTGGCACTGGGAGCATAGCTGGCACTGGGGGGGAATATCTGGCACTGGGGGCATATGTGGCACTGGGGGGGGGTATCTGGCACTGGGGGCATATGTGGCACTGAGGGGGAATATCTGGCACTGGGGGCATATGTGGCACTGGGGGGGTATATGTGTACCTGGCACATAGGGGGGGGCTATATTGTGCACTGGGATCATGTGAGTACCTGGCACCGTGGGGTAATATCTGGCACTGGGGACATATGTGGCATTGGTAGCACAGCCCTAGCAACATGCACTACCCCCTAGCAACGAGCATGACACCCAGTGCATGAAACCCCTGGCAACGAGCATGACACCCAGTGCATGAAACACCTGGCAACGAGCATGACACCCAGTGCATGAAACCCCTGGCAACGAGCATGACACCCTGAGCATGAAAACCCCTGGCAACGAGCAGGTAATTTAAAAGTAATTAGAAGCCTTACTGTAGGACTTAATGTGTAATGGGCATTACGGTGTTTGGCATAATGTATCACGGACATTGCGGTGTGTGTCATAATGTGTCACAGGCATTACGGTGTGTGGCATACTGTATCACGGGCATTGTGGTATGTGGTATAATGTCTCAGGGTCATTGCAGTGTGGCATAATGTATAACGGGCATTGCGGTGTGTAGCATAGGGTATAACGGGCATTGCGGTATGTGTCAGGCATTACGGTGTGTTGTATACTATATCACGGGCATTGTGGTATGTGGTATAATGTATCAGGGGCATTGCAGTGTGTAGCATAATGTATAACGGGCATTGCGATTCCTGTCATAATGTGTCAGGCATTACGGTGTGTTGTATACTATATCACGGGCATTGTGGTATGTGGTATAATGTATCAGGGGCATTGCAGTGTGTAGCATAATGTATAACGGGCATTGCGATTCCTGTCATAATGTGTCGGGGGCATTACAGTGTGTCGCATAATGTGTCGGGGGAATTATGGTGTGTGCATATTAAGTCATGTGCATTATTGTGTGTGGCATAATGTCTAAGGGCCATTGCAGTATGTGGCATAATGTATACTGGGCATTACTATAAGGAGGAAAAATTACAAATAATGTAAGGGGCATGAATCAGGATTATTTTTCTTTCCAGTGGTGGCTAACGTCTGGGCGTGCAGGTTGGAAAACTGGGGTATAACGTAGTCTTTTCCTGCAATGTCACGCCCCTTTATGTGAAGCCACGCCCATCCCAACGAAGCCTCACCCCCTATTTTGCAGCGCGCGCCTTAGGCGCGCGCACATTTATCCCTTTACTAGTGCCAATTATGGGGGATGGAGGGGGGGGGCGCCGAAGAATTTTTTGGCTTGGGGGAGAAAAATTTCTAGTTACGCCACTTGTGAAAGTGCAAACATCTGCCTGGATCCTGGATAAATCAATATTATTAAATTCAAACACGCCATTCATCTTTTAGGTGGTAACATTTAGAGGAGGATGCTGGGAGGATTAAGACCAGTAATGTCATATATAAGGGTGGAGACTTGAACTTAATATAGCAAATGAGAAATAGGTTGCCGGGAATCATAGCTACAGGAAGGTTATGTAGAGTACTGTAGGTGATAAAACTCTAACATGGTTCTAAGGTGACCCAGTTCAGTAAGGTATATGAGAGAAAGAGAGGGAGTAATCATGGAACTACTGTAAGGTAGACAGTATCAGGTAAAAGTGCAAGAGGAACTAAAAAAAGGTGAACAGTGGTCACAAAACAGCCAGAATGTCTGAACAGAGACAAAGTCCATAGACTGTACAAGGTGAGGAACTATGAGTTAGACTGATTGGTGTTTCTAGGTATTTTAGAGGTTAATACTGAAAATGCACAGCACATATCCTCTTTAAAATATATCTTGGTTTAGATAAGTAAATACTGCTTGTTGATTGGGGGACATATATATGATACATGTCCACAATTCTTTATAATGTTTACCCTGTGTAAAATGAGGTCCATATTCATAGACTGTGCCAACCAAAAGAAAAGGTGAGTGGAATGTAAAAAATACTCACTTTGCAGTTAAATGCCAAATATTTTATTCAAGTTAAAAGTATTAATTACAATTGTTCCTAATAGCCCACCATTGCAAAGCTATATTATTACTCTTATCTAGATTGTATTAATTTATTTATAACTAGTAAATTGACTTGCACATGCGGGTCACCTACAGTAGGTCTGACCCATATAATGGGTAATAAAGAAATAGTCCTCTTCCTGGAGCAGTGGTCTGTCCTCTCCATGCAGTGATAGCCATTGGTGGTAGTTGTGAGGGAGGAGGGGGGGGGGGGGGGGGGCAAGAGCATTGCATATTGGAGATGGGACAGACCATAACTGATTATAGCTTAGATTTCTTTGTTAACTGTGTGGTCAATGCAACCTACAAGTGTAACACCCTGTGGTTGTCGATATGTCTAAGTGGCTGAGAGGGGTATCATAGGTCCAGAGTGGCTATGTGACAGACTATTCCCCTGAAATGTTTCTCCTGTACCTTGTCCTGTAGTAACGTGTTCAGAGAGGTTGTGTAGATTGATACAAAACAGGAGTGAGTCAGCATTTCCAACAGGAAGTCTTTTTATTGAGCTGCAATGAACTCTGGATTGAAGATGATGATTGGTTAATTGATGTTAAATTTAAATAATCATGAAAAGAAGAATTGGGCATCAAATAGGAACAAATATAATACAATTGGCTACAGTTCACACCACAAAGGAGCATTCAATATGTAAACGCTAATTGATTTGAATCACAGAAGAATGGCAGTATCATTTGAATCACAGATAAACATCTTAATTGGAATCACAAATATTCGCATAAGATAATTGGAATCACAATCTATAATGTGGTGATGAGGAGAGTAATGGAAAACACATTTAGCAATCGCACTAACTTTCTAGCTTTCCTTAGCCAAGGTATGACAATCTTCACAGGCAATAAACATTGGAGCTCTGGTACACTTCTGTAGTGTCACAACGTGTCAAAGGAAGAAATTGGTACACACATATATGGGAAAATCAGGGGTTGTGACAGGGACAAATGTTTACAATTTTATCCAAAGAGGATGCAGCTAGTGAAAGGATGGTAGTGTCTCTTGCCAAATTCAACTCACTTAACTATGAGGGGCTTTTTGGTAGAGCAAACTCAGTCTCTCTTTTTGACACAGGGCATGGCTTAAGCTTGCCACAAATAACTCAGGCTTTCAGAATCAATATCTGCCTTGCACTTGTAATACAGCTCAGTCTTAGATATTATCACAGTCTCAATGTAAAGGAAAAGGTTACCTTAATAACCTATTTGAGGTGCTTAGCTTAAGGAATGTGATGCTGCGGTGTTTAGTTTACGGATGTGGCACTATGCATTATGTGCCCTTTAACTGCACAGCTGGTGACAATGGCTCCTTAAACTGAGTATCAACTTGCTCTGGGCTTTGGTCACATAGGGGTCTATTTACTAAGCCTTCAACGGAGTTAAAGTGGACAGAGATAAAGTACCAGCCAATCAGCTCCTAACTGCCATTATTCAATCACAGCATTTAACATGGCAGTTAGGAGCTGATTGTCTGGGACTATATCTCCATCCACTTTATCCATGTCCAAGGCTTAGTAAATAGACCCCTTAGTTACTCATGTACTAACTCAGACCATTTTAAGTGGAGTCTTTCACTTGCTGGACCAGTCTTTAATGGTTCCTCACTTTCACCAGATGGTTATGGCGTCCGCGCCTCTCTTCGGCGTCTCAACACCCACTCACCCGGCACTTGGCTCTCTGGTAGCACCACGCTGCTTACACTTCTGCAGAGCTGCTATCACCACCCAAGGTCCTGTGGCTTAGACTTGTCTACAGCTCCCGCTCTGCTCCGTGTACAGCATACATCCAGCACCTACTGTCTCCAAACATTGCTCCTCCTTCTTCTTCCCACAAGGCTCTTCTGTTCCAAGGCTGTCCTGCCCAATCAGCAGTCCCCGCATCCAGACCATCTCATTGGACCAGGTTCCCTGCTTAACTCTTGCTGTGCCAGCGCTCTCCCCTTCTACTACTGCATACTTGTAAGTAATTCCAAAAGGGCTACACCATTTTCCAGGGTACCACACAAGCAGCCAGGAGAATCCATGTTATTCCACTGCTAATCACCTGATCATGGAACCTGTTTTGGATTACTAGTCCTGACCTAACCTGGTAACTGTAAGTGATGTCATTTAGTTTGCAATCTATCCTACACAAGTGACAGAACTGCAACAGAATACTAGTAAGCATATTGTGCTCCAAAGGAAAGGGATTTTCACAGCACTGGAAATGTAAGCATACAAAATGGGTTCACTCATTATACAGAAGATATGCCACAGGTTCCCTGTCCAGAAACTGTAGCTGCACCAGAATACATGCAGATCATTGCCTACAGATTGTCATACCGAGGACTCTCATATTGTTATTTGTGTGGGGTCTACATTCTGTAAAACACCTGAGTTTGCCTTGTCACTTCTCCAACATATCCTCTTATTTTAGGTTTACCTTTGCTGACTGAAGACAACTGCAGTATTAATTGGTCAAATGGGGGTAGTCCAAATATGAAATTTTTGTATGATCATTGTCTTTAACTAACCATGTTACTACTGTCAATACCTGAATGTTGCCTAACATTGATCTAGAGCACAGATATTTTCTGTAAAAATGCATCCATTACTTTACATCCTCATAAGAGCTTGAGAGTGCTATTTACATCCTTCCAGGTTCTGAGCTCCCACATGGAAGATTTATGCTCTAAAATTGGGTTATAAAGCAATATACAGTATTAAATAGGGAAAGGGTTCATCAGACCATAATATTCTGAAGGATCTAGATTATTTTTTGTTTCTACAAATTATGGAGATTCATGCTTTCTTTGATCATATACAGTAGGAATGAACAAAATTATGATTCAAAATAAATACTCACTGCCTTTAATTTCAGATTTCTTTCACCAGTTAAAATAGGCTATTATCTTCTCACATATTGGAACTCATTCCTGATTTTTTCATTCTCAAGAGGATTTCACTGAAGATCCTGGGAATGTTTACACAATTTGTAGATGTTCTTAGGCTTTACTAATTTTTACAAGATATTTACAGTACATGTTGTTTTTCATTACTGTAGCTCCTATAGCAAATCTGGTCATGCAGTCCAGTGCAACCTAAACGGCATTTAATTCCCTGAAGTGAGGCTTCCATTTAGCCCTTGTTCTCCAGGATGCTAATTTGGCTTAACTATTCACTGCCAAGGTGAATGCTTCTGATATAGGGGCCGGGCAGAACTTTCAAAAACTGACCAGAGTGACAATAAACGTCATCCCTGTGCATTTATCTTAGGATATTTACACCAGTTAAATTGAATTATGATGTGGACAGTATAAATCATGAACCAAATGGAAGTTTGAGAAATGGATGGATTGGTTGAAGAGGGCTAGTCACCTTATCAATATGTACATGAATCATAAAAATATATTTATGCAGCCAAGTGATTAAACCAAGACAGACACAATGGGGCTGATTCTAAGTCTGATGCTGCATGTGTGCATGTTTTGGCAGTATTGCTTCTGTTACTTTATACAAATACTACCACAAGCCTTTCCCTGGTGTATATGCATCTTAATGGACAAGGACTGTGATACCCAATACCACTTGCATCTTTAGAAGCTGCTATCAGTCGCATCATCAAAATTTACACCAACCCCATGCAGATTGTCCAACAGATTATGGGCCCCAATGTGAGCGATTATGTGCCTGAGTTCACAATGACTTCAGTGACATGCCTGCTACAATTCATTAACATGCCCATAAAATGTACCATCTCCATGCATCCACTTAGCCTTTTCCTTGTCACTTCCCAGTCACTGGCCAGGAATGCCCACTACATTTTCACGAAAATCCAAGACCTTGGATCTCAATCACAACTACGACTCAATTCACTGGACTTTGGAAGACTTCACAGTGTGTGGCTTAGATGCATGTGCAGTAGAAAAAAACACTCAATTGCATGTGACATTGACACAGCATCCAACTCAAGATCGGGCCCATTGGGTTTTCTTGTCCAGTTTCACATATCATGCTCTATGGGAAAGGGGGCTGCTGTAGGTGACAGTCATGTATAGCAAGTTTTAAGATATTATTTTCAATTTCTTTTACCTGGAGTCAAAGTTATCCTCCATTGCCCTTGAGAAGTCAAAAGGCATTGCATGACCTGGGGGCATCTGTGTAGCAAAGGTTTCATCCTGAAAGACATTGGGGGTGAGTCAGACCAGATCGCTGCTGTGCATTTTCGCACAGTGGGCAATTGGGTACTAACTGCGCTTGCATGCGCATCGGACAGCAACAGATGGCATCGCTGGTCAGTGATGGGAAGGTGTAAAAAATCCAATTGCATGGGCGTTCGCAAGGTGATTAACAGGAGGAAGCCGTTTGTGGGTGGTAACTGACCGTTTATTGGGAGTGTCCGGAAAAACTCAGGGGTGCCAAAGCATTTTCAGGGAGGGTGTCTGACGTCAGCATCGGCCCCGATCAGTCTCTTCTCATCGCACTGTAGGAGTAAGTCCTGGGCTGCGCACACACTGCTCAAAGTGGTCTTTTAGCAGCCTGGCGTACACATAGGATCGCACACTTGCACGGCAAATATATACTCCCCCTGGAGGCGGCAGCTATCTGAACGCAGGACAGCAAAGTTTGTAGCCCAGCGATCAGGTCTGAATCACCCCCTTAATTCCTTGAAAGCTCCATTACTATCTGCTCTGGTTTTCTAACCTCAACCTTTGTTATAATTATGCTCAGATTTATCATTTACAGAGGGGCGTAGCTAGACCCCACTACTCCATCATGCAATATTTAGTGTGAGTTATGCAATCCCATCCAGCTAGAACATCAACCAAATTAACAAACTCATTTATTTGTAAATCATAGCCTTGACTAGGGAAACTATATAATTTTTTTAAAATATATATTTTGGTTTATAATAATTACTTTATGCTAATCGCCATTTAATTAATCATTTATGTTAACTAAGCAGGCTAATAGTGCAAACATTAGATCATTTACAGTCATAATAGACAAGCTGAGAAATAAGTAGCATTTATGAAAAAAGTTGTGATTTGTTTATTTTTGTGTACTTGATCAATAATATACAGTATATTGTTATGGGTAAAAACAGATTAATAAGTGGGACATTTACTAAGCAGTGATAAGAGTGGAGAAGTGAACCAGTGGAGAAGTTGCCCAAGGCAACCAATCAGCACTGAAGTAACATCTATAATTTGCAAACTATAAAATAATACAGAGCTGCTGATTGGTTGATGGGGCAGCTTCTCCACTGGCTCAATTCTCCGCTGTTATCACTGCTTGGTAAATGTCCCCCTAAATGTTATGGTGGTAAAAGTAAATCTCTATGTTAAGGCAGAACGAAAGGGCAGTGGGACAATTGCTACCTGACTGCTTCACGCCATGTGATGGCTGGTACTAAGATGCACATGGAGCACTTTAAATCAGTGGACTTGTACCAGTCCAGCTCTTTTATAGGGAGGGAAAACAGAACAGCAGATTTGTTGCCACACATTCACAGACATTATGTAATCAAATAACTTGCTTCTCAATGTTAAGTGGTGCTTAAGACAAACTGCTTTATATACAACACTGTCCCATGGGGATTTTTTTTACTAACATAACTGAAATGTGCAAATTTGCACTAACACCTTATCAAACTATCACAAGTTAGTTTTTATCTGTCCAGAGCAAGTTTAAAAAATGAAAACAAATGTATTATAGGTTGCTATTAATTCACTGCAGATTTGCACATTTCAGCAATGTTAGGAAATAAGTCTTAAAGGGTATTCATTATGTGTGCCAGTTTTAACAGTGGGTTTCTCTCCAATCCTAGAGTATTAGACTGCACAACATTTTACTAGGCAATACAAAAACTGGGCATACACTATACAATTATCTGGCAGATTATCTGGCTGGTTGGAATGATAATCTGGTAATTGATGAGAGCAAATGACAATCAACCTTTTGCTCCCAAACAGTGAAAAATGGACAAAAACTATTGTTCATGCAAATTGGTTAAAGCCACAATTTAACCAATTCATCTGAACAACAGGTTTTGTTCATTTTGCAGTGTTTGTGAGCAAATCATCAATTGTCACTTGATCTCATCCATTACCAGATTTTCATTCCAACCAGCCAGAACTGCCAGATAATCTGCCAGATAATTTTATCGTGTATTCCCATCTTAACTCAGCAACCATACAGTATAATAGACGAGTGGTTCTCAAACTCGGTCCTCAGGACTTGAAACAGTTCACATTTTCCATGTCACTTAGCAGGTGCACAGGTGTATTCATATATCCCAAGGAACAAGTTTGAGAGCATATGCAATAGAATAATAAAGCTGGGCATACACTATACAGGGTGATTCAAAAGTCACATTACACCCTTTTGTTTCAAGAACTGTGCAGGAAATGGTAAAACTGACTCAGATTCAAGATGGCCGATTTCAAGATGGCGCCCATGTTCGTTACATACCATAAAAGATAACCCACCTCACCCATACCTTACTGAAATATTCAGTTTTTTTCATTTCCTGCACAGTTTTTGAAACAAAAGGATGTACTGTGACTTTTGATTCACCCTATACAATTATCTGTCAGATAATCTGCCAGATCTGGCAGGTTGGGATGAAAATCTGGTTATGGATGAGAGCAAATGATAATCGACTATTTGCTCCCAAACATTAGAAAATGGACAAATTGTTTGAATCACAGACTTAACCAATTTGTATGAACAACCGTTTTTGTCCATTTTCCAGTGTTTGGGAGCAAAAAGTTGATTGTCATTTGCTCTCATCCATTACCAGATTTTCATTCCAACTAGCCAGATCTTGCAGATTATCTGATAGATAATTTTATAGTGTATGCCCAGCTATAATAACAGCCTTGATCCTTTTTTTATTTTTACTTTTGCCATTTTAAACATTTCACAAACTTCCAGCAAAAAAAAGGAAGAGAAATTAGAAAACAAAATAATAAGAACAAAATAAAAAAACAAGGGAGAAGGAATAGTTAACAATCTGATTATTGCACATCAAAATTACAAAGCCTTTAAAGACAAACAGTTTGTAATGGCTTTCAGGTAGAGCTATTTATTTATGCAATTAAAAGCAACATGCAATTTCTAATAATTAGTAGATAATAGTTTTCTGCTAAGTACTTTGCAAAATTGCCTTCTGCGCTGCATTCATTCTGCAGGGAACCAGTAAAAAATAGACAATAAAATGCTTTGAAATATGCAGTGCTAACAACATTTCTGGTATTACTGTAGGGGTTTTATTGTCAGGAATGAATACTGTAGGTAGACTATTTTAGGAATGTATTCAAGTGTCTAACCTACTTTATAAAGTCAAGTGAAATTCTAACTCCTAATCATGTCCTATAAAAATGTTTCTTATTTTAGTTTCATCTGTGTGATATCTTCTTACATTAATGAGAACAAGCAGCAGCTGGCTTTTAATGAGAATATTTAAATAGCACAATATCCAGTCCAGACAGTCTACTATGTTGCATTAGTATTTTAGGCAATATATTTAATTAACTTAACTTTGAATAATTTATTTTTATTTGATGGGAATAAGTTTGGTATAGTCAAATGTAAATTGTTCTGTTTATTGCTGAAGGAACTTTTTCCTCAATGTACTGTAAAGCACAGAATTATGGTTTAAGATTACATAAATAATTTGACATGTTTCAGAAATTGTAATTAATGGCAGTGAATAATTTTTATGTATTGAGATAGTTACAGAAAATCTGATAAAATGTGAAAAAAGCAGCAAGCAGGAATTGATAATATGGTTTAAGATTTCAATAGAAACTTCTTGTGACGCTCTCAGACATATGACCTGGGAATTTATTTTACAGGGTCTAGCACGCGGGCAAACTTCCATGTCTCAGCTCCATAACCCTGATTAAGAGCAGAGTTGTGGACTCAGGACTTAGTTCCGGGTTGTTACCTTTCACATAAGCAGAAATCATGGGTTTTGCGCATTCATGTGCAAAAACCAGGTATATAGGGGGTCATTCCGAGTTGATCGCTCGCTGTCGTTTTTCGCAGCATAACGATCAGGCTAAAAATTGGCTGTTCTGCGCATGCGTATGGGCCGCAGGGCGCACACACCGAGTAATTTCACGCAAAACTAAGCAATTTTACACAGGGGCGAGCGACGCTTTTCAGTCGCTCTGCTGATCGGTGTGTAATTGACAGGAAGTGGGTGTTTCTGGGTGGTAACTGACCGTTCTCCGGGAGTGTGCTAAAAAACGCAAGAATGTCAGGCTAAAACGCAGGAGTGGCTGGGGAAACGGAGGAGTGGCTGGCCGAACGCAGGGCGTGTTTGTGACGTCAAAGCAGGAACTAAACGGACTGAGGTTATCGCAATCTAGGAGTAGGTCTGGAGCTACTCAGAAACTGCAGGAAAAGATTTTTGAGCAATTCTGCTAATCTTTCTTTTGCACTTCTGCTAAGCTAAGATACACTCCCAGAGGGCGGCAGCCTAGCGTTTGCACTGCTGCTAAAAGCAGCTTGCGAGCGATCAACTCGGAATGAGGGCCATAGCTGCATGTGTGAAATAGTTATTAATTGCTATTTCTCATTCCTCATATCAGTGCACATTACTAACAAAGAACAAAGAAGAATATTGCTGTGAATTTAATTAAGAAGTGCTACCAGTTTAGGCTGCTCAACAAATTAGGACGATTGGTAATCTAGATAATAATAATTTAGACACCATAATATTGACAGTGACATTATATTGACAACCAAAATGCCTGCCTATATTTTGTCTCCCTATGAAGGGATTAGCACTGCTGTGATGTGTTTTACTGCTACTGTGATGGGGTTTAGCTCAATGGTCATGGCAAATAATTTATGGTGCAGCACATAACAGGCGTATTGTACACTTAACCCCCTTCACACATACAGCAAAATCCTGGGTTTTGCATGTGAACACACATCAACCCAGGTTTTTGGTATGTGTGAAAGGAACCGACCCTGCTCACGTTCAGGCTGAGCCCCTGGGAATTTCCCGGCATGATAGACCTGGGAAATTCCCGGATCGCATGTGTGAAATGGGTATTAGTCAGTGCAAAGTTCTTTGGGGTGTCAATGATTTTTATTATGGGATATTTTGGGAAATATGATTGTATGGGTAACATAAGTTGGAACAACAGGAGGTTAATAAAAAAGATACATAGACTAGGTACCTATGTGTCATCATACACCATTGCCACAGTTGTGCCAAACAGCCCTGACAGTACTCTAGATCCCGTGGAGACACAGGCTTAGTTATACATAGGTTGGAAATCAATAAGATGGTATATACTGTATATGGTCAAAGTTTTTCAATTGTCTCTAATCAATAGAGCAGTGGAACTTATTTGTGACATCTAGGTATAAATATACATAAAATGTATGGTAAACAACAAGCTTCCTGTTAAGTATTGCAAGTGTTTGAGATAGTTTGGCCTTACTTCCTAGCATTCCTATGATCTCAATGCTATGTGAACCATGGCATTAAACATTTCTCCGTTCTTGATTGGGACAATTCATTAGATAAATTTCTGCTACAGCTTCCACTGAGCCATGAGGGTATCTCTATTCATTATACTTTTCTTCAGGATATATTTGATCATTCCAAAATTCTGTGTGAATGTCTAGCTGACACACACCTCTTAAGTAGATATCCAGTGCCCTTTTATTTTCAGCCAAAATGTATTGTGATAAAAGTGCTGGTAAAGTTATAAATGGGAGATATGTTTGTCCCAGGTTTCTGACCTATATCATTTAAACCCCAGGAAATGTTTGTTTCTGCAAAACAGACTTAGTTAGATTTTTGGCTTTAATAAAAGCCGGTTAAGGGTTCCTGGCGGTATGGATGGAGAGATAGGGTGGGCTCCACCCATTAGGCCCATTTACAGTCTTTAGCCTGATTCAGCCTAATTAGTACCTGCACCTGTAACCTGATATAAGGTGTGTCAAGGCTTTTCTCAGTGTCTCACTACTTGGGGAAACAGTCAGCTGGCTTGTTATGAGACACTGTGATTGACTGACTGTGAGTACTGTGCATATGCCTATGTTTGTGGTAGGGGCATTCGGTCCTACCATCTTTTGATAGAGGGAACCTGTTTGTTAGTTAGAGGTCAGATGGGCTAGATTTGTTTTTATGCTTTATATTTTCTGTACTGCACAATAAATCAAGCTACAGATAGACTGATTGAAAACCCCTGACTGGTGTACTGTTTCCTTGCTGCTGTGTTTTTGGATGTGCCCATCTAACCCTGAAGAGAGCACTCCTATCTTGATCTCCTCACAGCATATGGAACTCTTTTTAAATGTGTACCACACCACTTACCTTTTTGCCTCTAAGGCTACGGCCACACATAGCAGCCAAGCAGGTCCCGCTGAACGGGACATGTTTGGCCAGGAGGGGGGTTCTGTGTGCACATGGGTCCTGTTCTGTGGGATCCCACAGAACAGGATCCGGCCAGTGACACACCGTATTTCAATGGAACACATTGAAATGTATGTGTTCACATTGAAATCCCCCGTCCTGTCATCCGGCCTGACCGCAGCATGCTGTGGTCGGATTCGGCGGCAGCATGACTGCTGCACATGTGTGGGCGCCCATGTGCTGTCTCCTTCTGGCTAAGCGGGTCCCGCTAAACGGGACCCACTTGGCCGCTTTGTGTGGCCGTAGCCTTAGACATTTCCACATGAGGACTTCTACGAGTCATATGTGTCCCAAATGTCACCGGGAGGAAATAGACATTTATCACTCACTCTGGGCCTGCCCAATAATACAATACTTTTGGCACAAGTATTCTTGTTAATGCAGCAGGAGCATCTATAGAAGCAGGTGCCTCCTGCTGCAGAAGTGATCCGAGCTACATCCTAGGATGTGGCATCGGATCTATCTCCCACCACTGAGTGCCGTCACAGAGGCCAGGAAATCTCTGTCCTATGATGGAGATCCCTGACCTTTTCCCACCCTATAAACTACCCATTCACATATGCACAGAACAGGTCCTGCACATGCGCAAAATAATGAACATTGCACCTAGTGCAAATATATGCAACACCAAACCTAGGTCAGCAATATTCAGAGGAGAAACTTGTTAAATATGTTCCTTTTACCCTGGAGTGGTCTATATTAGACCCAGCATAACATATAACTCAGGAGTGTAAAAATCACATTTCCCCACACAGGAACAAAGAAACTTAAAACACATTGTCCCCACAGGAAAACACACACACACACACACACACACACACACACACACACACACACACACACTGCCCCAGCAGACTGACTTGTCAGAGAGGAGCTCCCAAGTCCAGCAGCAACCTCAGTGTGGTGTGTGGGACTGCAGGTGGCTGGGCTTACTGCTATGCCTGACAGTCCTGGTCAGTAGATGCTCCCGCCATCTGTCACACTGCACTTCTTAGCCATCCCTGGCCGCGCCTCAACCCTGTTCTCTGTGTGCTGCATCCTCTGAATGGACGCTGTCACATGTGACAGTGTCAGCCAATAAGAATCAGCCTGATTCCTATCGGCTATTGCTGTCACAGTGAGAACCTACAGAGACAGCCACAACTTCAGCTAGCTATGGCTGCTTCAGCTTGGCACAGTGAACCAATATGAATCAGCGTGTTTCTTATTGGCTACTGCTGGCTGCTGCAGATTGCATCCACTGCGCTTAATAGGTGGTGTGTCTTCGGTCGACTAGTCGATCATGATAAAAGCTTCAACCACCTCACATTTACATTAATTTAAAACACTGTTGTACTGAAAACAAGTTATTAATAATGCTAGAGAAATCCTGTGCCAATCCTGTATCAAAGAATCTGAGTCATTACAGAAAATATTGTAATGCACCACACTGCCATGGATCACTCATAGCTACCATTACATTTCCCACTTCAGAACTTTCCAGCCTTACAGTATGCCTGCAGTAGTAGTATACTGCAGTGCCATCTACCTGTGTAATTAGTAGAGATGAGCGGGTTCGGTTCCTCGGAAACCGAACCCCCCCGAACTTCACCCATTTTACACGGGTCCGTGGCATACTCGGATTCTCCCGTATGGCTCGGTTAACCCGAGCGCTCCCGAACGTCATCATCCCGCTGTCGTATTCTCTCGAGATTCGGATTCTATATAAGGAGCCGCGCGTCGCTGCCATTTTTCACTCGTGCATTGGAAATGATAGTGAGAGGACGTGGCTGGCGTCCTCTCACTTTGTTTCAGGGGGCTGCATATCTTTATTCTGGGGACCGGCAGTATTATAGGAGGAGTACAGTGCAGAGTTTTGCTGACCAGTGACCACCAGTATTATACGTTATCTGCCTGAAAAATGCTCCATATCTGTGCTCAGTGTGCTGCATATATCTGTGCTCACACTGCTTTATTGTGGGGACTGGGGAGCAGCTGTATTATATAGGAGGAGTACAGTGTAGAGTTTTGCTGACCAGTGACCTCCAGTATTATACATTGTCTGCCTGAAAAACGCTCCATATCTGGGCTCAGTGTGCTGCATATATCTGTGCTGCTCACACTGCTTTATTGTTGGTACTGGGGACCACCAGTATATTATATAGGAGGAGTACAGTGCAGAGTTTTGCTGACCAGTGACCACCAGTATACGCTGTCTGCCTGAAAAATGCTCCATATCTGTGCTCAGTGTGCTGCATATATCTGTGCTCACACTGCTTTATTGTGGGTACTGGGGACCACCAGTATATTATATAGGAGAAGTACAGTGCAGAGTTTTGCTGACAAGTGACCACCAGTATTATACCTTGTCTGCCTGAAAAACGCTCCATATCTGTGCTCAGTGTGCTGCATATATCTGTGCTCACATTGCTTTATTGTGGGGACTGGGGAGCAGCTATATTATATAGGAGGAGTACAGTGCAGAGTTTTGCTGACCAGTGACCACCAGTATGATACGTTGTCTGCCTGAAAAATGCTCCATATCTGTGCTCAGTGTGCTGCATATATCTGTGCTCACACTGCTTTATTGTGGGTACTGGGGACCACCAGTATATTATATAGGAGGAGTACAGTGCAGAGTTTTGCTGACCAGTGACCACCAGTATTATACGTTCTCTGCCTGAAAAACGCTCCATATCTGTGCTGCATTGTAGTATATAGTAGGAGTACAGTGCATAATTTTGCTGACCACCAGTATATAATATATAGGAGTACGGTACAGAAGGCCACTGCTCTACCTACCTCTGTGTCGTCAAGTATACTATCCATCCATACCTGTGGTGCATTTCGGTTTTGCACAGTTTGCTGACCACCAGTATATAATATAGAGCAGTACGGTACAGTAGGCCACTGTTCTACCTACCTCTGTGTCGACAAGTATACTATCCATCCATACCTGTGGTGCATTTAAGTTTTGCACAGTTTGCTGACCACCAGTATATAATATATAGCATTATGGTACAGTAGGCCACTGCTCTACCTACCTCTGTGTCGTCAAGTATACTATCCATCCATACCTGTGGTGCATTTCAGTTTTGCACAGTTTGCTGACCACCAGTATATAGTATATAGCAGTACGGTACAGTAGGCCACTGCTCTACCTACCTCTGTGTCGTCAAGTATACTATCCATCCATACCTGTGGTGCATTTCAGTTGTGCGCAGTATATATAGTTGTAGGCCATTGCTATTGATACTGGCATATAATTCCACACATTAAAAAATGGAGAACAAAAATGTGGAGGGTAAAATAGGGAAAGATCAAGATCCACTTCCACCTCGTGCTGAAACTGCTGCCACTAGTCATGGCCGAGATGATGAAATGCCATCAACGTCGTCTGCCAAGGCCTATGCCCAATGTCATAGTAGAGAGCATGTAAAATCCAAAACACAAAAGTTCAGTAAAATGACCCAAAAATCAAAATTAAAAGCGTCTGAGGAGAAGAGTAAACTTGCCAATATGCCATTTACGACACGGAGTGGCAAGGAACGGCTGAGGCCCTGGCCTATGTCCATGGCTAGTGGTTCAGCTTCACATGAGGATGGAAGCACTCATCCTCTCGCTAGAAAACTGCAGTGCCACTCCTAGATGGGCCAGGTGTTTGTGTCGGCCACTTGGGTCGCTTAGCTTAGTCACACAGCTACCTCATTGCGCCCTTTTTTTTCTTTGCATCATGTGCTGTTTGGGGACTATTTTTTTGAAGTGCCATCCTGCCTGACACTGCAGTGCCACTCCTAAATGGGCCAGGTGTTTGTTTCGGCCACTTGTGTCGCTTAGCTTAGCCATCCAGCAACCTTGGTGCACCTCTTTTTTTCTTTGCATCATGTGCTGTTTGGGGACTATTTTTTTGAAGTGCCATCCTGTCTGACACTGCAGTGCCACTCCTAGATGGGCCAGGTGTTTGTGTCGGCCACTTGGGTTGCTTAGCTTAGTCACACAGCTACCTCATTGCGCCTCTTTTTTTCTTTGCATCATGTGCTGTTTGGGGACTATTTTTTTGAAGTGCCATCCTGTCTTACACTGCAGTGCCACTCCTAGATGGGCCAGGTGTTTGTGTCGGCCACTTGGGTCGCTTAGCTTAGTCATCCAGCGACCTCGGTGCAAATTTTAGGACTAAAAATAATATTGTGAGGTGTGAGGTGTTCAGAATAGACTGAAAATGAGTGGAAATTATGGTTATTGAGGTTAATAATACTGTGGGATCAAAATGACCCCCAAATTCTACGATTTAAGCTGTTTTTGAGGGGTTTTTGTAAAAAAACACCCGAATCCAAAACACACCCGAATCCGACAAAAAAAATTCGGGGAGGTTTTGCCAAAACGCGTCCGAATCCAAAACACGGCCGCGGAACCGAATCCAAAACCAAAACACAAAACCCGAAAAATTTCCGGTGCACATCACTAGTAAATAGGTTAAAATTATTCACCACCAAAAACCCAAAAGTTAAGACTCTTTCCTTTCTAGGCACTGTTACTCACACTCTGCAGGAGTGTGTATCTATAAAATAGGGAGTATAAATCATTGAGAATTTAAGTTATATTCAAAGAACAGTAGATCTAATGCTGCTATATGGACTTATATGCTCCCTGACTGGCTTGATCTAATGTGATTTAGAGGACTAGGAACTCAGCACTTCTCCAAGACACATTAAGGTGAGATGGAGTTGCTGAAAGCTTGGGGGAAAAAAAATCACTGTACTGTACAATGAAAAAGAAAAAAAACTCTTCCCAAACTTTGTATTTCCCATAGTGGAATGTTTTGTTTCCTCTTAAGGATATGGCCCAGAACTGTAGCACGTGGAACAGTAACAACTGTTTCACTTTCCTTTGTGATACCTGTGAAACAATTAGCCTCTGGTGACTAAGCATCTGGAAAATTCTGAATTTCTATGGTGGTGAATCGAAACTCAAATTTTACTGATCTCTCATTTTAAGCATTGAATTTAAGATATGCCACAGTCAATAATCTTGGGTGAACATTTTTGATAGAAAGAGTGACTTAAGAAGTCAAATGTATTAAAATAAATTTGTTTTCTCTCTGCAACAGAATTGAAAACCTTTAAGATGTTGAATAAGAAAACTGATACCACTGCTTATCTGTCTGAAAGCTAGCAGTTGTTAGAAAACCTGGTAATTGAAAAATGGATAGCATTTGTATTTGAAGCTTTTTATATAACCTTTGAAGTGTAAGCCTTTTGGGGAATAAATTGCTTTTTGTAACAAGAACAATGTCAGATTTCACATTTGGAAAGCATGCACTTAATTCATTTTCAGACTGAAAAACTCATGTTGTCTTGTTGGGGAAAACATTGCAAAATGGATTAAGCTTCACCCTGGAGAGATGATAACCTAATATAAATAACTACAGGCTGATCTTTATTAGTTACTGAGCAAATATAGCCAGCTAGGACAGGCAACCTTCAGTGATGATTGATCAACAATATTGTCTCCTGAGAGTAACTTTGGGGTATTTTGGATATTAAAGCTCATCCAGATGAAGGCAAAGCAGTCGACGCTTTAAGTAACAGTAAATATATCTTGCTTAGTGGCAGTGCATACAGATAACACACAGAAGAATAATGATACTAGATTATGGGGTTTTGCGTCTCAATCTATCACAATAAAATCACAAAAGCAGATACTAACAACATCTAAAAATGAAAAATGCTATCTATTTAAATAAAACATTATGTTATTATTATTATTTACATGGTCAGAGCACTTTATATTACATTACAGCTAGACTAATTACTTCATGACCAGAGGGTTTATCCTACCCCCATTTATTACAAAGACAATTTTCATGTTTGAGATGCTTCTTTTTCATAGCGAACAACTTTCTTTTCCTTTTTCTAGCAGGAGTTATAGAACAACTTTATTTTCCTTTTTATATCATGAGTTATAGATCCTTCTTTTGTAGAATATTGGGAATAACCATATTTTTTAGTCATTATATATGGGCTAAACAGGCAAAAAGAAATGATAAAATACACATACTGTACAGTATTCAAGAGTCTGCATTTTGTTATTTTTACAGACAATGCAAGCTCACTCATTTATATCTATCTATAGATCTAGTAACTATTTAGCATTGACTAAGAAGCTTTACCCTACCAGCAACACTTAATAAAAGTGTTTATTTTAAACATGAATGAGTGAAAAGTTGCAGAATGAAGTATTTTCACGTTTCTGCTCTTATTTTCAATTTTCTTCAATTTTTCTTTTTTAGTTTATTACTTTATTGTGTCATTTGCATTTTTTGATGAATTTTCTCTTTTGCTAAAGCCAACTTTTTGTGTAAAGTGCATGTATCCAAGTTGCCACTTTTAAATACCATTTACATGTATCACTGCAGTGATTTTGCAGGGTTTTTCTAATGAAGTGTGGAAGATGCACAGAGCATTCACTTTCAATACTGTATGCTGTGACTGGGATGTTAGGAACCGCATCAGATGGTTTCTGGAACCAGCTCTGTATCCTGCCACAAACCAGACTATTGTGTCAGAATTTGTTAAAGGCAAACTTTTTAATACAAGAATAATAAAGAAATTGAAAGTGATTCGGAAGCTCCTGTACAGAAGATGCTGAGGCAGCATTAGAGGGCAAAGGATGGATTATATCTTGAGGTGTAAATATTTTTATGAGTAAAGGTTAGTCATCTGATTGCTTTCAGCAGTTTGAAAAGCCAGTAAGAATAAAATAAAGAACTTATTTAAAAAAAAAAAAGCTAAAGTGGAACAGCATAAGAACTAATATGCCTAAAACCCAGAAAGTCTATACCCGACTACAGAGATATAACTAAGGGTGATAGCAGCCAGGACAAATAAAAAATGCTGCCCTTTAAAAACAGTTTTAACCAGTTTTTCCTCTGTTATTGGATAATCTGTGAGAACCATGCCAGTTGCACAACAAAAAATGCCCCAAATACATTTCCTGTTGCATACATGTGGCCAGATACAATTTGGCTTACTTGTCACCCATCACCATTTCATTTGTCCCCAACAGCCTAGACCCACAACATAACAACAAGGTCCACAGTCCCTCATCCTGCCCGTAATCCCACTCCACCTTTTTATAGTATTCCATGCCTCAAGAAGGACAAGATGAGATCTCCAGTTGTATGAGCTGCTCTCTCTGGATTGAGCATGTCATGACATTATTTACCTATAAGCAAAAGGTGACTACATTTCTTCCAAGGGTCTGTGTACTGGGATCCTGGAATATAATTCATCCATATGGTGAACTGTAGCCAATAACTGGCTAGTAGCATGAGAATTAGCCAGCAGACACACACACACACACACGTTTATTCCACGCAGCCTCTTTACCCCCTCCTTCACATCATAAACAGAGGAAAGCTTCCATCTGAGACAATAATACAAGTCTGATGAGCATGTTCCTGTACATACATTTATAGCCTCCAATTACACTATATTTCAGTCTCAGAATACGGCCAGTCTGAAGTACGTATGAGATATACTAATAATACTAGCCCTTCTCCTCCATATTGGCATACAGGGCACATGCCCCACTTCCCCCAACCTTGTTACCATAATGATAGGTTTTGATAAATAGGCCCCTTATATAATAGAACACAAGGATATTTTAGTGAGTACTGTGAAAATATTGCAATTTTTTAATGCACTATTATAATGTCTACTTGCTTGAGAGGAAATCAGGGAATAATAAAGCATTTCATAAGACTGTTTGCACATATGATAAAATGCTAATGAAACTGTAAATTGAACACAGCTAGACCCATGACACTTATAAAATTATTTAATTACGCATGTATCAAATTTAAGTAGATTTAAATAGTATGCCACAGAGTGTGGATTATTATTCTGATCACTACTTAGATGTATTTAGATATCACTTTTATAAGATCTCCGGAGGGGTTTATGTATTATATAACTCAAATTTCTCTCATGGCATATTTATAATTTAGAACAAATATTTAGGTTTGACTTTTCTACTCAGAAAGATCTACTGTAATTTTTATGCCATTTCTTAAAGGTGGCGGGCCTCATCATTTACATAACAATTCCTGTGGTCTCCCACCTGGTCACCTTGTCACCTTGTCACTATGCCCATTGTGTAGCAGATATGAGAGTAGATCCCAGGCTAATGTTCAGTATGTTCTGAATGCCTCCCTGGAAGAGTTTCACAGTCACTGGAAGCTGGAGATCCAAGGGGAGCAGATATAGTTCGAGCTCTCCCTGTCACCAAAACACAGACTGCCAGAACCCAGTCTGGTGCCCAAACCACAATGCTGGGATGAAGTTGTTCAGAAATGTTTTCCTGGTCCACCATCTGGAGATAAAAAGGGGGAGAGAAATTGTGAATGACACTAGCAGAGTGGCTGCTGAAGGAGGTACATACAGTAACTGATATTTACAAATGATGTGAGAAAATGTTTATTTTTTTATTTTTGTAGTTTTGGCAATCTGCTGTTGGAGAAACCAAATCTGACAATGGGACTGAAACAGCAACAATCCTTGAAAAATACCTAGCCTGGTAGAGAAGCTAATCCATGGTCTGCAAAGGCATGTCTGTCACCTACAGGAGGTACTTTTTATGGAGGGCTAAGCAGTGGCAGTCACATACTATTGCAAGTTTATATCATAGGCTTCTAGTAAGCTGTTGTCTGCACTGGTCCTTTTGGAGGCAATCTATATGCAATCCTTCTACCCACCCTACCCTACCCCAAGCCTGGAACTCAGGGCATGTGCCCTACATGGCCAACACTTTTTACCAAATTGTCTATTAGCTTTTACACAAAAATTATTATTTGCCATGTAGAATTAGTGTCTTTAAACCGTTAAGGATGAAATACCCAAATGTATGCTTAGACAATAGCACTATGGCCTACAAACATAGTGCACCAAACACAGTTTAGAAATGTCAGAAATTTGGAAAACTGTGCCAAATGCAACTATGGATTTAGGTTTTGTTTAAATGCTTGGACTGAAGAACTGAAGAGGAATATTTTTTCCTACCAGCGTTAGAACCAAAAAGAAACAGCAGCATTTTGAGATGGTAGCACCAGGGAGGACACAGTGTACAGTGTACTAAGCACGATTTTGAAACAAATATAATTTATAAGAAACTGTGTTAATGTCAAAACAGCAGTAGGTGTTTTAGAAAAGTAAAAAAAAGAGTAAGAAGATGGAACACTTAACTATTTCTTAATACAGTATTACTAATGTGCTATAACAGACATAGCATGCCAAATACCTTTCTGAAATGTAATTGATTTTGGAAACTGTACTTCATGTAACAGTGGAATTACCCTTTTTATTTACAAAAAATGCTGTGATGTACAGTAAGAGGAAAATGCACTACACTACTTTCTATTTTCTTTGTAGCACTATTACAGACACAATTGCCCAAATAAGATTGTTTTGTTTATCAGTTTTATAAATGAATGTCTTATGCCTTAGCACTCATCACTCAGCTAATGCAAAATTAAAGACCCTATGCAGAGCTGGGAAGGACATGATTGCCCCTCACAGTAAGGAATGGTTGGTATCATTATCCCAGCGATGGAGATCCTGATGGTCAGAATGCTGACAGTGGCATTACAACAATCAAAATCCCATTGTACCTAGGTGAGTATTTTAACCCTATCCCACCCTTCCCACAGTCTAACCCACCCTTCCTACAGTCTAACCTTAGCCCACCCTCCCGCAGCCTAACCCCAACTCACCCCTTCCGCAGCCAAACTTTCTCCTATGGCAGACTAACCCTAACCATCCCCTCTTGCAGCCTAACCCTAACTATCCCCACGTGCTAGTTGTGGCGTGCCCTTGTACAAGGTGGGGGCATTGCCAAATGGAGGGGGCATGACCAGACACCCTTCATGAAAAAAAAAGATCATATGTTCTGTGCAGGGGAAGTAGTCAGGGTCCCAGCTGTCAGTATACCGGCAGTCTGAATACCAACGCCGGAATACAGACACCGGCATCCAGAATGGGTATAACATCCTGGAGCCAGAACACTGACAGCTGGAAACCCAAACAAGGAGAGACCACGCCGCAAGGCAGGTAAACTGAGGGGAGGGGGGGTTAGTTTTAGGCTGCAGGGGGGGAGGGATAGGGTTAGGCTGCGGGGAGAGGGGTTAGGGTTAGGCTGCTGGGAGGGAGGTTAGGGTTAGGCACCCCCTCAGAGGGTTAGGCTGCGGGGGGAGGGTTAGGTTTAGGCAGCAGTGACAGGGGGTTAGGACTAGGCACCAATGGGGGGAGGATAGGTTAGGCACCAAGAGGGGAGGTTAGGGTTAGGCTGCAGGGAGGGAAGGTTAGGGTTGGGGGTTGGGAAGATGGGAGAACACCGCTTATTCACCCCTGTCGGCTTCGTACACATCAGGATCCTTGTGTCGGTAGTTTGAGCACCGGGATCCCATGCGCCGGTAAATCATACTGCTCCCCCATGCAGCAGCTTCACATCCACATGCTACACAGGTGGGCGCATGTCTAGGGCGGGGGGGCACCAAGAACTAGGGGCAAGAGTGCGGGATACGATCGCTCGCTCCTATAGCCACACAGGGAGAGAGAGAGAGAGAACAGCTGCCTCTCTCCCCACCTCAGCAGACAGCAGTGAGCAGCATGTGCTGGGCTGGGGAGAGCGGCTGCTGCAGCGGCAATCAGTTCTCTCTCTCCTGTCCAGCTTTCTGTGATGGGAAAGTCGGAGGGGGGCTGTGGGACCCGGGTAAAGAGTACCTGCCCCCCTCTTGGCGCCACTGCCACCGACATGCTAACCCTAACCTCCCGCAGCCTAGCCCTAACTTCCCCTCCCACAGCCTGACCCTAACCATCTCCTCCTGCATCCTAACTGTAACTGTCTCCTTCTGCTGTCTATCCTAACCAGTCTCCCCATAGGCTAATCCTAACTATCCCCTCCCACAGCCTAACACTAACCGTCCTCTCCTGCAAGCCAAGCCCTAACTGTCCTCCCTGCAGCCTAACCCTATCCCTCCCCCTAGTGCAGGATTGTCCGAACTGCGGCCCTCCAGCTGTTGTGAAACTACATATCCCAGCATGCCCGGACACAGTTTTGCTGTCAGAGAATGCTAAAGCTGTGTCAGGGCATGCTGGGATGGGTAGTTTCTCAACAGCTGGAGGGCCGCAGTTTGGACATGCCTGCCCTAGTGCCTAACTCTAATCCTAACCCCAGTACTTTCCATAGAGATCCTGACTGTTGGGATGCCACTGTCAGTATTATGACTGTCTGCATTTCGACTGCTGGGATATTAACTACATCCCGCAAGGAACATGTACAAAATGCCCCTTCTCCTCAATTCTCCTTTCAGTAGTGTAATTTTGCTAAATAATATCTGATTTTTGAAATGTTCCACAAACATAAGCACAATGTTGCTCATACTCTTTACTCACTAATCCCACTGTTTTGCAAATTCTGCCATTGTATTCCATTAACCTGTGCTTTAATGGCCTTATTCAGAGTTGCACACAAATATGCATTGTGTGCTCAAAAATAAATGTGTAACTAGCCTGTATTCAGAGTTGACAAATCTCTGTGGTTAGGAGCCCCTATCCATCCATTTGTCAAAACCAGCCATCATCACTATTAGCTCACATTTGTACTACACCTATTGTCAGTACTAGAGAGACAGATCTCTGTTTATGCTCACCTCTAAATATACTGCAGAAAGGCGGGATCCCGAGCTGCTGTCACATGACCGTATCCCATTTGTTATCCCTTTTGGAACTATTCCGATGTATCAGTTGGTAAAACACACTAGTTTAAGCTTATTGCCTGATATTCTGCAATCTTAACGCCTGTGATATACTGCATATTGCTTTTTACTGTACAGTGCATCCAGAAAGTATTCACAGCGCTTCACTTTTTCCACATTTTGTTATGTTACAGCCTTATTCCAAACTGGAATAAATTCATTTTTTCCCTCACAATTCGACACACAATACCCCATAATGAAAACATGAAAAAAAAGTTTTTTGAGATTTTTGCAAATTTATCAAAAAATAAAAAATAAGAAATCACATGTACAGTACATAAGTATTCGCAGCCTTTGCTCAATACTTTGTTGATGCACCTTTGTCAGCAATTACAGCCTCAAGTCTTTTTGAATATGATGCCACATGCTCGGCACACCTATCTTTGGGCAGTTTCACCCATTCCTCTTTGCAGCACCTCTCAAGCTCCATCAGGTTAGATGGGAAGCATTGGTGCACAGCCATTTTCAGATCTCTCCAGAGATGGTCAATTGGATTCAAGTCTGGGCTCTAGTTGGGCCACTCAAGGACATTCACAGAGTTGTCCTGCAGCCACTCTTTTGAAATCTTGGCTGTGTGCTTAGGGTCGTTGTCCTGCTGAAAGATGAACCATCGCCCCAGATCCAGGATGTCTCTGTACATTGCTGCATTCATCTTTACCTCTACCCTGACTAGTCTCCAAGTTTCTGCCACTGAAAGACATCCCCACAGCATGATGCTGCCACCACAATGCTTCTCTGTAGGGATGGTTTTGGCCTGGTGATGAGCGGTGCCTGGTTTCCTGAACACATGATGCCTGGAATTCACACCAAAGAGTTCAATCTTTGTCTCATCAGGCTAGAGAATTTTGTTTCTCATGGTCTGAGAGTCCTTCAGATACATTTTGGCTGGCTGCCATGTGCTTTTTACTAAGGAGTTGCTTCCGTCTGGCCACTCTACCAAACAGGCCTGATTGGTGGATTGTTGCAGTGATGATTGTCCTTCTGGAAGGTTCTCCTCTCTCCACAGAGGAATGCTGTAGCTCTGACAGAGTGACCATCGGGATCTTGGTCACTTCCCTGACTTAGGCCCTTCTCCCCCGGTCGCTCAGTTTAGATGGCCGGACAGCTCTAGGAAGAGTCCTGGTGTTCCTAAACTTCTTCCATTTACGCATGATGGAGGCCACTGAGCTCATTGGGACCTTCATAGCAGCAGATATTTTTCTGTACCCTTCCCCAGATTTGTGCCTCGAGACAATCCTGTCTCAGAGGTCTACAGACAATTCTTTTGACTTCATGCTTGGTTTGTGCTCAGACATGCACTGTCAAGTGTGGTACATATTATAGACAGGTGTGTGCCTTCCCAAATCATGTCCAATCAACTGAATTTACCACAGGTGGACTCCAATTAAGCTGTAGGAACATCTCAAGGATGATCAGTGGAAACAGGATGCACCTGAGCTCAATTTTGAGCTTCATGGCAAAGACTGTGAATACAGGTAATTTCTTAGTTTTTTATTTTTAATACATTTTCAAAACTTTTTCATGTCGTCATTATGGGGTATTGTATGTAGAATAATCAGGGAAAAAATGTATTTATTCCATTTTGGAATAAGGCTGTAACATAAAATGTGGAACTAGTGAAGCGCTGTAAATACTTTCCGGATGCACTGTATATTGACCACAGTAGTCATTGCTTTGTCAGATTGGGGTTTGTTAGTGTTTAAGTCATCAGCTTTTAGACATGACAAAGTTTCATATATTTCATTGGTCATTTAAACAATGCCTACATTGGAGATGTACAGATATGTTCTCATACACTTAGCATGAGTACATAATGTGGCGCAAGATACCTCTGACCAATGTAGTGACTTTGCATCTTTTTCAAGAAAATTTGTGTCTTAGTTGTGACAAAATGCAAGAAAACTGCTTTACAAGGCTGCACTGATTAATTATATATGCAAAACTACTACAGTATATCTGTATGTGATTGAGTGGTCCATGTACTAATACTTAAGTCTAAGGTTCTCCTGCTTTGCCTACTATCATCCCCACCGAGGAGAGTGAACAAAAAGTTACCCAACTTGGCACACTTATTTCGCATGGACTTCACTAGGGACTCTCACCTCTCTCCAGAGTCTTGTTCCATGCAGTTGCAGTAGAATTTGTTTTAAAATAAACTTTCTTGACAACAGTGACAGAGGCCATAGTGACAGAGAGCTGACTTCTTGCTACTTCACCAAGGAGAAGCAGATAATGGCAGCTGGAGGTGATGTACCTAGAGCTGGAGAAGACAGCTGGTGGTGACCTCTTTTTAGTAACACAAGGGTCAATTAGCAGTTTCATAGGTGCCTATGGCAGAACCAATATTTTAGCCAGCTATTAGCGCTAGCAGGCAGAAGACATAGAAATCCCTTTAGTACATGCAACATGTATAAGGATTTTCTCTGTCTTTTTCATTTGGCCATCATATGTTCCCTTGAGTCTGAATCTGTATACAAAGCACAATGGAACTTGGCATAAAAAAAGGCTGTGGCTGCAGCATCATAGCACTTTGTATGCAGATCCAGACTCAGTTGCACACAGATATAAGTGTTGCATATCAAAGTAATAAATGCAGTTTCATAAGTTTGCTTTTTATTGTGTTTTGACCAGTGGTGCTGCCTACCTTTGAGTAGGAGGGGGGCTGCCATGGGCCAGGTCCCAGGAGATTAGATCACCACTTCTGCCACTGCCAGCCAGGTCCTGGAACTGCACATGCGCAACCAAGCGGCAGTTTGACTGCGCATACGCAAACCCTGGGCATCTATGGACTGTATCAGCTGCAGTCCCTAGAAGCCAGGATTAGCGCATGCACAGTCAAGCCGCCACTTGACTACACATGCACCCGTCGCTTCAAGGGGATCACAGCCCCGAAGGGAGGAAACAACTCCCAATGGGACTGCCTGTACTGGACTATATAGAAGTCATTACTGCCAGTCACAGTGTAGCCAGCACAGTCACAGGTTGCAAATGGCTCACTCCCTGCAGCTGTGGATTTTACTGGGGGGGGGGGACGACTGCATTCCTGCAGCCCACAGCTAAGATCCGCCACTGGTTGTGACTTAGATTCAAATTCTTGTGGGACGTAAAAAAGATGCTTAATGCAAGCCTATTCACTTGGGATCTGATGCACTGAGAAGGGCTGTTTGGCATGACTGCAGCAACAGTGTATGAGGGCATATCTGTACAGTTACTGTGCATTGCGTTTACCTCCTGGGTAAAATTTACCACCCAATTAAATATCTATCTATCTATCTATCTATCTATCTATCTATCTATCTATCTATCTATCTATCTATCTATCTATCTATCTACTATTTCCTTACTAATTATTTATCTAATTATTTATATAACGTACACATATGCTGCAGCTATTTACAGAGACTTTTTGCCCATTTACATCAGTCCCTTCCCCAGTGGAGAATACAATGTATGTTCTTTATCATGTGCATATTAGGGTTAAATTAACCTATCAGTATATTTTTGGATTGTGGGAGGAAATCAGAATACGCAGATGAAGCCCACGCAAGCACAGGGAGCCTAAATGCTACCACAGAAAAGATGTTTGTTTTCTTGTAAACACATTTTACATTTCTATCTGTAAGACTGGGCTATAACATGGCAGTAATATACATCACTGTTGGACACTGCTGGACACCACAGCTTACTAGAAAGATCTTTTAAATGCAATACTGTGCGATAAAGCCTTTATACTGTACTCTCTGAACCAATTATATCAACTTTGTTGCAAACTGAATAACATGATAATTTAATAGCATTTGTTATAAAATGCAATTTGATACATACTACCATAATTGTAAAAATTGTCATCCACGTATAACTCAGTAGTACGCTAATACTATTCATGAAATTAGATTGCCAAAAACATGTTGTTTGGATAAAAAGTAAAATTATAATAAATGCAAATACAATTACAGCTTCTACACAAAAGCTAAAATGATCAGCTAATGCTCATAACAACAATAGAAAATGTGCCAAATATGATAAAATTAGTTTAAGTATTAAATAGTCCTACAGACCCCATTGTCCCCAGGGTTATGTTAAACTTTTCTTATCAACTGTTTTTTTCTTTCTTTTCTTTTCATTTATGGTGCCCTAGACGGCATCCACGCATCGCCCGCAGTACTGGAATGCCAACCTGGCACTCTAGCACAGAGCAGAGCCAGCAGTGGTATAATCTACTAATGTCTTCTTTTCATTTCAGCCCTCCCTGAGAGACTCAGTGGCAGATTGTAGACTCAATTACTCTCATGTCAGGTGATTATCCTAAGTCTTAATGTAATCTTCCATTCACACATACCATATTTCAATTACGGCAGCTATGAAACAAGCTGTGTATTCAAATCACCAATCACCTTATCACTGCTGAACAATGTCAACTGTAAAAAACGCCAGCTGAAGGCAATTACACATGTGTTCAGAACCGATTATGATTACTCTCTGTGGTATTTGTGATGAGCTGGGGAATGTTCTGAAAATTTAATTTAATGACAATATGCTTGCTGTACAATCCATAATACCTTCTGAATCCAGCATGGGCCTATTAAAACTGATAGGAGCATATTATCACCAAACTAAAAAGCAGGACTGGGATGGTTACTAGATGTCTCTACAGGGAATGATAGGTAATTTCTACACATATTTCTAACAGCAGAGGCAGACAGCTTACAATTCCAGCTGTACTGTGAAGGTGTCCCTCCCTCTCTAGTTCTGCATGCTACCTTAAGGTGTTTTACTGTAACTGCTTTGAAGAAGAGGACGAGGAATGTTACAATGGAGTTCAGTGACAGCTACAACTGCTTTATCCTCTTAATTCTTGAGACCTTAATATATAGCTATTTTATTTATCAATGATTTCTCTTTTTAGTAGATCGCATCACCATATGGGAAGTCGCATCATTATGAAGAAAAGATTATGACATACACACAATTTGGCATTAACACATTGCCATTAGAGGTTGCACAGAGGTCTTTTCTAATGGCCTCCACTGGCTTGTACACCTATTGCTTTACTACTAAAACTGTTTGCCTATTTAATCACATCCACTGTGTTTTGGGCAGCCTTACATTTGAAATGAGCTGAAGGCTGCAAATGGCAAGTAATTTACACAACATGTCTCTGAATTTAAATGTCCTCTTGGCTCCCACAATTTCATTGATTAAATAAATCATACCTTTTGTTTTTTAGTTTTCTAGTTTTTAACCCCTTCCTATGGGACGCTCGCAGTGCCACTTTGCAAAATATATTTTCTAAATGTCAAATGGCAAAAGGGATACGGTCGTTAGGTCGACACAACTTAGGTCGATAACTAAAGGTCGACATGCATTAGGTCGACAGGGACACTAGATCGACATGGCAATTAGGTCAACATGTACTAGGTCGACAGGTCAAAAAGGTCGACATGAGTTTTTCACATATTTTGTTCAATTTTTGGAGTTTTCATACTTTACAATCCACGTGGACTACAATTGGGAACGGTAACCTTGCCCGAAACATGGCGAGCGAAGCGAGGCATGCGAGGGGACATGGTGCACCAATTGGGGTTCCCCGTCACTTCACAAAGAAAACTACACCAAAAAAAGCCCAAAAACTCATGTCGACCTTTTTACCTGTCGACCAAGTACATGTCGACCTAATGACCATGTCGACCTAGTGTCCTTGTTGACCTAATGCATATCGACCTTCAGTGGTCAACCTAATGCATGTCGACCTAAGTTGGGTCGACCCAATGACCCATACCTATGGCAAACACTTGTTTTTTCAACAACAGACATTGCTTGACTGTACTTTCAATTATACCAATTCTTTTTAACTTTACCTGTGCGAAACACATATGCAGAAAACTATGTTAATCTCTAAAGCTGGGTACACACTAGACGATGTGTGTACCCAGCGATATCGGTGGCGACGGGACATCGCTGGCATCATAGGCGTGCGCAGAATATTTTATTAGGGGGTGCACCGTCGGAGGGGTGTGTTTAGCACCACCTACTGGGCATGTCTAGCACCACCTATTGGGCATGTCTAGCACCACCTATTGGCCCTCAAAGCAATATAAACATATACCCCCAGTGGTGCTGCTTACTCAATACCCCCAGTGGTGCCAGATAAACACATGCCTCCAGCGGTGGCAGATACACACATGCCCCCAGCAGTGCCAGATACACACTTGCCCCTAGTGGTGCCAGATACACATTTGCCCCAGCGATGCCAGATACACACTTGCCCCAGCAGTGCCAGATACACACTTGCCCCCAGTGGTGCCAGATACACACATGCCCCAGTGGTGCCAGATACATAAATGCCCCCAGCCGTGCCAGATACTGTACATAAATGCCCCCAGTGGTGCCAGATACATATGTCCTCAGTGGTGCCAGATACATAAATGCCCCCAGCGGTGCCGGATACTGTACATAAATGCCGTCAGTGGTGCCAGATACATATGCCCCCAGTGGTGCCAGATACAAATGTCCTCAGTGGTGCCAGATACATAAATGCCCACAGTGGTGCCAGATACATATGCCCCCAGTGGTGCCAGATACATATGCCCCCAGTGGTGCCAGATACATATACAGTATGCCCCCATTTGTGTTCACCCTCCTCTGTTGCCAGTGCCGCCGATTTCCATCTCTGCCGCTGAGGGGAAGAGAGCGCAGTGCGCGTCTCTCCTGTGCCTCACTTCACTGAGTCCCTGGCTGTCTCCGGCGGCCATTTGAAATATGGCGCCGGCTTGTGAGCCAATCAAAGCTCAAGGGCCGGCAGCCAATCAAGAGCCAGTCCACGAGCTCTGATTGGCTGACAGTCGAGAGACATTGTAATTGACTGCCGGAGATGGGGACACACAGTGAGGGGCAGGAGAGACGCGTGCAGCGCTCTCCTTCCTTCAGTGTCAGACTGAGATGGGAATCGGCGGCAGCAGCAACAGGCGTGCACGTGCGGGGGGTGCCGGACATTGTCAAATGCATACACACTTGCCGATGCTGGCAGTGACAGAGCAACGGAGGGGGCCATGCTGCATGCAAGTCCAGCGGTGGATGTCGCTGGTGACATGCGGGAGTGTGCATCATCAGCGACAAAGTGCGTACACACTGGACGATTTGAAGGATGTGTTGTTCCAATCCGTAGGAATCGGGCACATTGAGCAATCTATCATCCAGTGTGTACGCATTATGGGGGTCATTCCGAGTTGTTCGCTCATTGCCGATTTTCGCAACGGAGCGATTAAGGCAAAAATGCGCATGCGCATGGTTCGCAGTGCGCATGCGGTTAGTATTTTAACACAAAACTTAGTAGATTTACTCACGTCCGAACGAAGATTTTTCATCGTTGAAGTGATCGGAGTGTGATTGATAGGAAGTGGGTGTTTCTGGGCGGAAACTGGCCGTTTTCTGGGAGTGTGCGGAAAAACGCAGGCATGTCAGGCTAAAACGCAGGAGTGGCTAGGGAAACGGAGGAGTGGCTGGCCGAACGCAGGGCGTGTTTGTGATGTCAAAGCAGGAACTAAGCGGACTGAGGTTATCACAATCTAGGAGTAGGTCTGGAGCTACTCAGAAACTGCAGGAAAAGATTTTTTAAAAACGCAGGCATGTCAGGGGAAAAAAACGCGGTAGTGGCTGGCCAAACGCTGGGCGTGTGTGTGACGTCAAACCAGGAATGAAACTGACTGAACTGATCGCAATTTGTGAGTAAGTCTCGAGCTACTCAGAAACTGCTAAGAAATTTCTATTCGCAATTCTGCTAATCTTTCGTTCGCAATTCTGCTAAGCTAAGATACACTCCCAGAGGGCGGCGGCCTAGCGTGTGCAATGCTGCTAAAAGCAGCTAGCGAGCGAACAACTCAGAATCACCCCCTATGTTAATGTTGTTTTATCATGACAATCCTACTTTCAGCATGTGACATTTAATAGCCATATACTGTACATAATAACATAACATATACAATTTATATAAAATGAGAGCCCTATGTGATCCAACAAATAATTTGATTAAAATAATAATTGAACAAGTTTTTCATAGCATAACTAACACACCAGAAAAATGTGAAACAGTTTCAAATCATTAATGTGCAAACAGACATTAAGGCCGGGATGAAATGAAGAGTTTGGTGGCCGGGGGGATGCCGGCCGATCTCGGCCATTTTTATAAAGGGGCAATCATTCACAAGGCTTGGTTTAGCCCTTGGGCTGGGATGGAATAGCCTGTAAAGTTGCTGCAGTAGCCGGTTTCTGACAATATTTTTCAAGTTGCAAAATGCCATGTGTAATAGAGTGTGATTTTCTGCAAAAATGGCAGACACCTACATATATTATAAAAACCTGTTGCTGCAAGTCACCATTAAGATTTTCCAATTCCAGGTCCAAATAGCCAGATGTAATAGACTTCAACAGAGTTAAAAAAAAAATGCTGAATAATAGAGGTGCTATAAAGAATATATAAGATAAATAAATAAATATATACTGTTCAAAGAGCATGGGGATCTTGTGATTTTCACACTTTCAGCAGCAGCAGGTGGTGGCACTATAGAAGGGGGACACATCATTTGGGGCTGCAGGAACAGCAGGCCCTCAAACATAATCACTTCCGTCAGGTACAATAAGCTCCGTTCCTGGACTTATATCTTAATTTATGTTTGGTGTCACTAGGGTTGAACTAGTGATGTGCACCGGAAATTTTTCGGGTTTTGTGTTTTTGTTTTGTGTTCGGTTCCGCGGCCGTGTTTTGGGTTCGAACGCGTTTTGGCAAAACCTCACCGAATTTTTTTTGTCGGATTCGGGTGTGTTTTGGATTCGGGTGTTTTTTTCAAAAAACCCTAAAAAACAGCTTAAATCATAGAATTTGGGGGTCATTTTGATCCCAAAGTATTATTAACCTCAATAACCATAATTTCCACTCATTTTCAGTCTATTCTGAACACCTCACACCTTACAATATTATTTTTAGTCCTAAAATTTGCACCGAGGTCGCTGGATGACTAAGCTCAGCGACCCAAGTGGCCGACACAAACACCTGGCCCATCTAGGAGTGGCACTGCAGTGTCACGCAGGATGGCCCTTCCAAAAAACACTCCCCAAACAGCACATGACGCAAAGAAAAAAAGAGGCGCAATGAGATAGCTGTTTGACTAAGCTCAGCGACCCAAGTGGCCGACACAAACACCTGGCCCATCTAGGAGTGGCACTGCAGTGTCACGCAGGATGGCCCTTCCAAAAAACACTCCCCAAACAGCACATGACGCAAAGAAAAAAAGAGGCGCAATGAGGTAGCTGTGTGAGTAAGCTAAGCGACCCTAGTGGCCGACACAAACACCTGGCCCATCTAGGAGTGGCACTGCAGTGTCACGCAGGCTGGCCCTTCCAAAAAACACTCCCCAAACAGCACATGACGCAAAGAAAAATGAAAGAAAAAAGAGGTGCAAGATGGAATTGTCCTTGGGCCCTCCCACCCACCCTTATGTTGTATAAACAGGACATGCACACTTTAACCAACCCATCATTTCAGTGACAGGGTCTGCCACACGACTGTGACTGAAATGACGGGTTGGTTTGGACCCCCACCAAAAAAGAAGCAATTAATCTCTCCTTGCACAAACTGGCTCTACAGAGGCAAGATGTCCACCTCATCATCATCCTCCGATATATCACCGTGTACATCCTCCTCCTCACAGATTATCAATTCGTCCCCACTGGAATCCACCATCTCAGCTCCCTGTGTACTTTGTGGAGGCAATTGCTGCTGGTGAATGTCTCCACAGAGGAATTGATTATAATTCATTTTAATGAACATCCTCTTCTCCACATTTTCTTGATGTAACCTCGTACGCCGATTGCTGACAAGGTGAGCGGCGGCACTAAACACTCTTTCGGAGTACACACTTGTGGGAGGGCAACTTAGGTAGAATAAAGCCAGTTTGTGCAAGGGCCTCCAAATTGCCTCTTTTTCCTGCCAGTATAAGTACGGACTGTCTGACGTGCCTACTTGGATGCGGTCACTCATATAATCCTCCACCATTCTTTCAATGGGGAGAGAATCATATGCAGTGACAGTAGACGACATGTCCGTAATCGTTGTGAGGTCCTTCAGTCCGGACCAGATGTCAGCATCAGCAGTCGCTCCAGACTGCCCTGCATCACCGCCAGCGGGTGGGCTCGGAATTCTGAGCCTTTTCCTCGCACCCCCAGTTGCGGGAGAATGTGAAGGAGGAGATGTTGACAGGTCGCGTTCCGCTTGACTTGACAATTTTCTCACCAGCAGTTCTTTGAACCCCTGCAGACTTGTGTCTGCCGGAAAGAGAGATCCAAGGTAGGTTTTAAATCTAGGATCGAGCACGGTGGCCAAAATGTAGTGCTCTGATTTCAACAGATTGACCACCCGTGAATCTTTGTTAAGCGAATTAAGGGCTCCATCCACAAGTCCCACATGCCTAGCGGAATCGCTCTGTGTTAGCTCCTCCTTCAATGTCTCCAGCTTCTTCTGCAAAAGCCTGATGAGGGGAATGACCTGACTCAGGCTGGCAGTGTCTGAACTGACTTCACGTGTGGCAAGTTCAAAAGGTTGCAGAACCTTGCACAACGTTGAAATCATTCTCCACTGCGCTTGAGACAGGTGCATTCCACCTCCTATATCGTGCTCAGTTGTATAGGCTTGAATGGCCTTTTGCTGCTCCTCCAACCTCTGAAGCATATAGAGGGTTGAATTCCACCTCGTTACCACTTCTTGCTTCAGATGATGGCAGGGCAGGTATAGGCGTTTTTGGTGGTGCTCCAGTCTTCTGTACGTGGTGCCTGTACGCCAAAAGTGTGCCGCAATTCTTCTGGCCACCGACAGCATCTCTTGCACGCCCCTCTCGTTTTTTAAATAATTCTGCACCACCAAATTCAAGGTATGTGCAAAACATGGGACGTGCTGGAATTTTCCCATATTTAATGCACACACAATATTGCTGGCGTTGTCCGATGCCACAAATCCACAGGAGAGTCCAATTGGGGTAAGCCATTCTGCGATGATCTTCCTCAGTTGCCGTAAGAGGTTTTTAGCTGTGTGCGTATTCTGGAAAGCGGTGATACAAAGCGTAGCCTGCCTAGGAAAGAGTTGGCGTTTGCGAGATGCTGCTACTGGTGCCGCCGCTGCTGTTCTTGCGGCGGGAGTCCATACATCTACCCAGTGGGCTGTCACAGTCATATAGTCCTGAGTCTGCCCTGCTCCACTTGTCCACATGTCCGTGGTTAAGTGGACATTGGGTACAACTGCATTTTTTAGGACACTGGTGAGTCTTTTTCTGAGGTCTGTGTACATTTTCGGTATCGCCTGCCTAGAGAAATGGAACCTAGATGGTATTTGGTACCGGGGACACAGTACCTCAAACAAGTCTAGAGTTGGCTCTGCAGTAATGATGGATACCGGAACCACGTTTCTCACCGCCCAGGATGCCAAGGCCTCAGTTATCCGCTTTGCAGCAGGATGACTGCTGTGATATTTCATCTTCCTCGCAAAGGACTGTTGGACAGTCAATTGCTTGGTGGAAGTAGTAAAAGTGGTCATACGACTTCCCCTCTGGGATGACCATCGACTCCCAGCAGCAACAACAGCAGCGCCAGCAGCAGTAGGCGTTACACGCAAGGATGCATCGGAAGAATCCCAGGCAGGAGAGGACTCGTCAGAATTGCCAGTGACATGGCCTGCAGGACTATTGGCATTCCTGGGGAAGGAGGAAATTGACACTGAGGGAGTTGGTGGGGTAGTTTGCGTGAGCTTGGTTACAAGAGGAAGGGATTTACTGGTCAGTGGACTGCTTCCGCTGTCGCCCAAAGTTTTTGAACTTGTCACTGACTTATGATGAATGCGCTGCAGGTGACGTATAAGGGAGGATGTTTCGAGGTGGTTAACGTCCTTACCCCTACTTATTACAGCTTGACAAAGGCAACACACGGCTTGACAAATGTTGTCCGCATTTCTGTTGAAATACTTCCACACCGAAGAGCTGATTTTTTTGGTATTTTCACCAGGCATGTCAATGGCCATATTCCTCCCACGGACAACAGGTGTCTCCCCGGGTGCCTGACTTAAACAAACCACCTTACCATCAGAATCCTCCTGGTCAATTTCCTCCCCAGCGCCAGCAACACCCATATCCTCCTCATCCTGGTGTACTTCAACACTGACATCTTCAATCTGACTATCAGGAACTGGACTGCGGGTGCTCCTTCCAGCACTTGCAGGGGGCGTGCAAATGGTGGAAGGCGCATGCTCTTCACGTCCAGTGTTGGGAAGGTCAGGCATCGCAACCGACACAATTGGACTCTCCTTGTGGATTTGTGATTTCGAAGAACGCACAGTTCTTTGCTGTGCTTTTGCCAGCTTAAGTCTTTTCATTTTTCTAGCGAGAGGCTGAGTGCTTCCATCCTCATGTGAAGCTAAACCACTAGCCATGAACATAGGCCAGGGCCTCAGCCGTTCCTTGCCACTCCGTGTGGTAAATGGCATATTGGCAAGTTTACGCTTCTCCTCCGACGATTTTATTTTAGATTTTTGAGTCCTTTTTTTTACTGATATTTGGTGTTTTGGATTTTACATGCTCTGTACTATGACATTGGGCATCGGCCTTGGCAGACGACGTTGATGGCATTTCATCGTCTCGGCCATGACTAGTGGCAGCAGCTTCAGCACGAGGTGGAAGTCGATCTTGATCTTTCCCTATTTTTTAAACCTCAACATTTTTGTTCTCCATATTTTAATAGGCACAACTAAAAGGCACCTCAGGTAAACAATGGAGATGGATGGATACTAGTATACTTATGGATGATGAGTGACTGCCGACACAGAGGTAGCTACAGCCGTGGACTACCGTACTGCGTCTGCTAGTATAGACTGGATGATAATGATATAAAATATATATATATATCACTACTGCAGGTATATATTATAATATAATGAATGACGGACCTGCTGGACAGGTATATATTATATAATGACGGACCTGCTGGACACTGTCAGCAGACTCCTAAACTACTAGTATGAAGAAGATAGAAAAAAAAAACCCACCACAGGTAGGTATACAATTATGGACGAGCACTGCCGACACAGAGGTAGCTACAGCCGTGAACTACCGTACTGCGTCTGCTAGTATAGACTGGATGATAATGATATAAAACATATATATATATCACTACTGCAGGACAGGTATATATTATATAATGACGGACCTGCTGGACACTGTCAGCAGACTCCTAAACTACTAGTATGAAGAAGATAGAAAAAAAAAACCCACCACATGTAGGTATACAATTATGGACGAGCGACTGCCGACACAGAGGTAGCTACAGCCGTGGACTACCGTACTGCGTCTGCTAGTATAGACTGGATGATAATGATATAAAAAAAATATATATATATCACTACTGCAGGACAGGTCTATATTATATAATGACGGACCTGCTGGACACTGTCAGCAGACTCCTAAACTACTAGTATGAAGAAGATAGAAAAAAAAAAAACCACCACAGGTAGGTATACAATTATGGACGAGCACTGCCGACACAGAGGTAGCTACAGCCGTGGACTACCGTACTGCGTCTGCTAGTATAGACTGGATGATAATGATATAAAAAATATATATATATCACTACTGCAGGACAGGTATATATTATATAATGACGGACCTGCTGGACACTGTCAGCAGACTCCTAAACTACTAGTATGAAGAAGATAGAAAAAAAAAACCCACCACAGGTAGGTATACAATTATGGACGAGCACTGCCGACACAGAGGTAGCTACAGCCGTGGACTACCGTACTGCGTCTGCTACTATAGACTGGATGATAATGATATAAAAAATATATATATATCACTACTGCAGGACAGGTATATATTATATAATGACGGACCTGCTGGACACTGTCAGCAGACTCCTAAACTACTAGTATGAAGAAGATAGAAAAAAAAAAACCCACCACAGGTAGGTATACAATTATGGACGAGCACTGCCGACACAGAGGTAGCTACAGCCGTGGACTACCGTACTGCGTCTGCTAGTATAGACTGAATGATAATGATATAAAAAATATATATATATATCACTACTGCAGGTATATATTATAATATAATGAATGACGGACCTGCTGGACACTGTCTGTCAGCAGAATACGTTTATAGAATAAAAAAAAAAAACACCACACGAGTGTTTAACTTTTTCAGGCAGACAATATACTGGTGGTCACTGGTCAGTCACACTGGCAGCAAAAGTGTGCACTGTTATGTACTCCTGCTATAACTGCTCCCCAGTCTCCCCCACAATTAAGCTGTGTGAGCAGTGAGCACTCAGCACAGTCAGATATACATAGATGATATTATCAATCATGCAGCACACTGAGGCTGAGCACAGATATGGTATGTGACTGTGTATCGTTTTTTTTCAGGCAGAGAACGGATTTTAAATAATAAATAAAACTGGTGGTCACTAGTATAACTATCAGCAAAACTCTGCACTCTCTGAGTACTCCAGTCCTAATGCTCCCCAAAATTACTAAAATTAAATTACTAGTAAATCAAGTGTCTCACTCTCTATCTAAACGGAGAGGACGCCAGCCACGTCCTTTCCCTATCAATCTCAATGTACGTGTTAAAATGGCGGCGACGCGCGGCTCCTTATATAGAATCCGAGTCTCGCGATAGAATACGAGCCTCGCGAGAATCCGACAGCGGGATGATGACGTTCGGGCGCGCTCGGGTTAACCGAGCAAGGCGGGAAGATCTGAGTCTGCCTCGGACCCGTGTAAAAAGGCTGAAGTTCGGGGGGGTTCGGATTCCGAGGAACCGAACCCGCTCATCTCTAGGTTGAACTAGTTAATTGTTGATTAAGGTTGTTTATAGAGGTCATTTTGGAGGGTTTGGAACAGTGATAGAGGCTGTGCACTGTGGATACTGCTGAAGCACAGCAAGGGTAAAAGCACGGGATCAGTACGAAATCTCGCCGGACGGGATCCCGGCGGTCGGAATACCGACACCGGGATCTCGACTGGCACAATCCCGACAGGGGGGCGAGCGCAACGCAGCCCCTTGCGGGCTCGCTGCGCTCGCCATGCTGCGGGCACACTAATTTATTCTCCCTCTATGGGTGTCGACATATATGCAGCAGGTTTTCCTGGATTGTCAACATTTCATTTATTCATATAAATGTCGTTGTGTCCTGACTAAATTTATGTGAGTAAATGAAATGTTGACAAGCAAGGAAAACCTGCTGAATTCTGCTTGCATTAGAACCCGTGAGTACCGCACCTTGTATGATGGACTATGGGGTCATTCCGAGTTGATCGCTCGCTAGCAGTTTTTAGCAGCCGTGCAAACGCATAGTCGCCGCCCACGGGGGAGTGTATATTAGCAGAGCAGGAGTACGAACGCTTGTGCAGCAGAGCGGCTGCAAACATATTTTGTGCAAAACAAGACCAGTCCTGTAGTCACTTATTCTGTGTGATGATTGCTGCGACGAGTGACACGGTAATTACGTCAGATACCCGCCCAGCAAACGCCCGGCCACGCCTGCGTTTTTCCAAACACTCCCAGAAAACGGTCAGTTGACACTCATACGCGGCCTCTTTCTGTCAATCTCCTTGCGGCCAGCTGTGCGATTGGAATCGTCGCTAGAACCACTGCAAAACCACAATGGACGCACAGCATGCGCAGATTAGCCGTTTTTTTTACTGATCGCTATGCAGCGAAAAACGGCAACTAGCGATCAACTCGGAATGACCCCCCCATACGCACTATACTTGATGGCAACGGGGCACACTTCCAGTTTAACAACAGTGAGTGCCGGCTCTCCATGCACATTATGTATGGAGGTTCTCAATTATAGAAAACATGCACTGCAGAGTTGTTTAGAAATTAATATTTGACTTCACGATAATTACGAAGTTTTGGGATTGCACACCCTGTCTTCAGGAAGCATACATTTGTGCAATCCCAGAAACATCGTAATTAGCATGAAGTGCAGTGCATGTTTTCTATCATTGAGAACCTCCGTAGTATGGCCCTCATTCCGAGTTGATCGGTCGCAAGGCGATTTTAGCAGAGTTACACACGCTAAGCCGCCGCCTACTGGGAGTGAATCTTAGCTTCTTAAAATTGCGACCGATGTATTCGCAATATTGCGATTACTAACTACTTAGCAGTTTCAGAGTAGCTCCAGACTTACTCTGCCTGTGCGATCATTTCAGTGCTTGTCGTTCCTGGTTGACGTCACAAACACACCCAGCGTTCGCCCAGGCACTCCCACCGTTTCTCCGGCCACTCCTGCGTTTTTTCCGGAAACGGTAGCGTTTTCAGCCACACGCCCCTGAAACGCCGTGTTTCCGCCCAGTAACACCCATTTCCTGTCAATCACATTACGATCGCCGGAGCGAAGAAAAAGCCGTGAGTAAAAATACTTTCTTCATAGTAAAGTTACTTGGCGCAGTCGCAGTGCGAACATTGCGCATGCGTACTAAGCGGATTTTCACTGCGATGCGATGAAAAATACCGAGCGAACAACTCGGAATGAGGGCCTATATTCACAGCTGCACTGACACACAGGAGGGTCTAGATATAGGTGTGTGAACACATAGGCTTAAGATATTCATGTGATGATATGGATATATCTGATGCCTCTGGGGCCCATACACATGTTAGCTATAGATGTTCCCCCCCTTCGATACCCACACATCTACTATGTGGGTTGGCTCTAGTTCCCTATAATTTAACTTACTCTTCCCTATCAGGATAGGTACGATCTTCCTCTCCAATGAAATGTCTTTTCTATCGATTTTCCTTTATACTTATACTGTTATCATTACCAACATTGTTTTCATCATTATTCTTATAGCCTTACTTCCGATTTTCTAATTATGCCAAATGATAGCGTATAATAGGGCATGAGCTGTAAACTGTTGCTATTTATGAACAACATGCTTTTCTTCTCTTTAGACGACCTTTTTTCTAGTTTGTGCGGCTCTGGTTTTAAATTGAGCCGTTTTTTACTCTATCAATAGAAGTTGGCACATTAATTCTTTTCTGTCCAAATGATGGTGTACAATAAGGCACGAGCTGTAAACTGTTGCTGTCTATGAACAATATGCCTCTTCTCTTTATAGATGACCATTCTCCATAGTCTGTGCGCCCTTGGTTTTAATTTGAGTTGTTTTCTACCCTATTAATAGAGGTCGGCATAATAATTCTTCCCTGTCTTTTACAATAGATACCTACCTCACATATATAAATATGTAACAATAATAAAAAATTAAATGTAAGGGTATCCACTCTGGCTTCGGTCTTGAACCGGTGGCCTCTTGACCGTAGCCCGTTTCTCTATCCACTGGGCTATTGCAGCCATGAGAATTGTACGAGTTTCTTATATGCCTAAACTCTGGGATGCCATATCCACACTATCAGTCGTTTTTCGATATAAGGGTGACGAAAATAATGTTGATTATTATAAAGTAAAAAAGTAAAATTCAATCATTATGTACTAAAATTATTAATGAGCCAATGTACTTTGATCCCCCATATGAAATTCATTACAACCTACAATGTGGGAGTGCTAAGCTTATTTTACACTTAGCAAATCATATATATATATATATATATATTCATTAGACCACCTATATACATTTTTCGACACCCTTTGCCGATAGCGACAATATAATGTTTATACTTATTCTTATTTGTATTATTTCTATTTTTGTTGCTTTAGTTTATATATATATATCTCTTTATATTATCTGAAATCTATATAATGTCTACACCTGAACAAAACTAATTAATTCAACCTGTGCAAATGACCAAATATAGTGTGAAACCCAATTACAATCTCCAGGTGTGAATAAACAGACTCTAAAGCTGGTTGGCTGATACCTACTTAAATACATCTACACATGCCAAAATGGGAATACACACTTCCTGAGGAAACCACCGATATCGTGGGCAGAGAAACGCGTAGAGGGTCATTCTAACTGCTTGTCCACTGCTGGAGACTTCCACGGAACATCCGTTACTGTTACTAAGGGATTATTACGGTTTCTTTCCATCACGTTATTGGATCCATTCCTGCTCAACTCTTGTCGCTGTGCTTGGAAAAGCCCCGTTCTGCTGAGGTGCCGCCTCATCTCGGGTACTCCCTTGCCGGGTAACCCGTTACAGACGCTGTCGGCTGCCGAGAATCACCTCCGCTACTTGCTATTGACGGGAATCAGCGTCTACAATTACAAGTGAGAAACTGGATCCTAATGCCTGGGGTGAGCAACAGCATACTACAAATATAACAACCCCTTTGCATAAATCCATTAGTAAATCCTAATTATCTTGTGGAGTCAATTTACTTATCCCTGTATCAGTACGGATGCCACCAGCCCTATCTATGACTGTGGACTGAAACATCTAATAATTGGCACAAAGGCCAACTGCAGTGAATTTAAAGCTATTTTTACTGTGAATGTGATTTCTTATACATGTATATGCACTTGCACTGCTTATGTTTTTAACTTATAAACTAATCATCATAAGTGGTTTTCCACTATCCTTAATAATAAAAGTTTTTTATTGGATATTAGCGCTCCTTAAATGTTTTTTACAGAACATTAAGTATACACACAGGAGGTTAACTGCTAAGAGGAGAGTGCTGAACTTATTTGTAGATATATATAAGCGACCAGAATGCCCGGCTCTCCCAGTAATGCAGCACTACTATGCCAGGAGCCTCCATAAACGTAAACACATACTCTCCTGGGATGCGGCACTCCTAGCGACTTCAAATAAGAAACTTCAAACATGCATGCCTGTTTGAAGTTTCTTATTTGAAGTTGCCAGGGGTGCCGCATCCCAGGAGAGTATATATATATATATATATATATATATTAGAGATGTGCACCAGAAATTTTTCGGATTTTGTGTTTTGGTTTTGGATTCGGTTCAGCGGCCGTGTTTTGGATTCGGACGCGTTTTGCCAAAACCTCCCTGAAATTTTTTAAAAAAAAAAACCCTCAAAAACAGCTTAAATCATAGAATTTGGGGTAATTTTGATCCCATAGTATTATTAACCTCAATAACCATAATTTCCACTCATTTCCAGTCTATTCTGAACACCTCACACCTCACAATATTATTTTTAGTCCTAAAATTTGCACCAAGGTCGCTGGATGACTAAGCTAAGCGACCCAAGTGGGCAGCACAAACACCTGGCCCATCTAGCAATGGCACTGCAGTGTCAGACAGGATGGCACTTAAAAAAATTAGCCCCAGACATCACATGATGCAAAGATAAATAAAAAACAAAAGAGGTGCAAGATGGAATTGTCCTTGGGCCCTCCCACCCACCGTTATGTTGTATAAACAGGACATGCACACTTTAACAAACCCATCATTTCAGCCACAGGGTCTGCCACATAAACTGTGGCTGAAATGACTGGTTGGTTTGGGCCCCCACCAAAAAAGAAGCAATCAATCTCTCCTTGCACAAACTGGCTCTACAGAGGCAAGATGTCCACCTCCTCCTCATAGTCCGATTCCTCCCCCCTTTCACTGTGTACATCCCCCTCCTCACAGAGTATTAATTTGTCCCCACTGGAATCCACCATCTCAAGTCCCTGTGTACTTTCTGGATGCAATTGCTGGTGAATGTCTCCACGGAGGAATTGATTATAATTCATTTTGATGAACATCATCTTCTCCACATTTTCTGGAAGTAACCTCGTACGCCGATTGCTGACAAAGTGTCTGGCTGCACTAAACACTCTTTCGAAGTACACACTGGAGGGTGGGCAACTTAGGTAAAATAAAGCCAGTTTGTGCAAGGGCCTCCAAATTGCCTCTTATTCCTGCCAGTAAAGGTACGGACTGTCTGACATGCCTACTTGGATGCGGTCACTCATATAATCCTCCACCAATCTTTCAATGGTGACAGAAACATATGCAGTGACAGTAGACGACATGTCAGTAATCGTTGGCAGGTCCTTCAGTCTGGACCAGATGTCAGCACTCGCTCCAGACTGCCCTGCATCATCGCCAGCGGGTGGGCTCGGAATTATTAGCCTTTTCCTCGCAGCGCCAGTTGCGGGAGAATGTGAAGGAGAAGCTGTTGACGGGTCACGTTCCGCTTGACTTGACAAGTGTCTCACCAGCAGGTCTTTGAACCTCTGCAGACTTGTGTCTGCCAGAAAGAGAGATACAACGTAGGCTTTAAACCTAGGATCGAGCATGGTGGCCAAAATGTAGTGCTCTGATTTCAACAGATTGACCACCCGTTAATCCTGGTTAAGCGAATGAAGGGCTCCATCCACAAGTCCCACATGCCTAGCGGAATCACTCAATTTTAGCTCCTCCTTCAGTCTCTCCAGCTGCTTCTGCAAAAGCCTGATGAGGGGAATGACCTGACTCAGGCTGGCAGTGTCTGAACTGACTTCACGTGTGGCAAGTTCAAAGGGTTGCAGAACCTTGCACAACGTTGAAATCATTCTCCACTGCGCTTGAGTCAGGTGCATTCCCCCTCATTTGCCTATATCGTAGGTGGATGTATAGGCTTGAATGGCCTTTTGCTGCTCCTCCATCATCTGAAGCATATAGAGGGTTGAATTCCACCTTGTTACCACCTCTTGCTTCAGATGATGGCGGGGCAGGTTCAGGAGTGTTTGCTGGTGCTCCAGTCTTCGGCACGCGGTGGCTGAATGCCGAAAGTGGCCCACGATTCTTTGGGCCACTGACAGCATCTCTTGCACGCCCCTGTCGTTTTTAAAAAAAAATCTGCACCACCAAATTCAATGTATGTGCAAAACATGGGATGTGCTGGAATTTGCCCACATGTAATGCACGCACAATATTGGTGGAGTTGTCCGATGTCACAAATCCCCAGGAGAGTCCAATTGGGGTAAGCCATTCTGCGATGATGTTCCTCAGTTTCCGTAAGAGGTTGTCAGCTGTGTGCCCCCTGAGGTGCTTGGAGGCACTGAGGTGCTTGGAGGCGCTGAGGTGCTTGGAGGCGCTGAGGCGCTTGGAGAAACTGAGGTGCTTGGAGGCGCTGAGGCACTTGGAAACACTGAGGTGCTTGGAGGCACTGAGGTGCTTGGAGGCGCTGAGGTGCTTGGAGGCGCTTGGAGAAACTGAGGTGCTTGGAGGCGCTGAGGCGCTTGGAGGCACTGAGGTGCTTGAGGCATGGAGGTGCTGGAGGCACGGAGATGCTTGAGGCACTGAGGTGCTTGAGGCACAGAGGTGCTTGAGGCACGGAGGTGCTTGAGACATGGAGGTGCTTGAGACACAGAGGTGCTTGAGGCACGGAGGTGCTTGGAGGCACGGAGATGCTCGGAGGCACGGAGGTGCTGGGAGGCACGGAGATGCTCGGAGGCACGGAGGTGCTGGGAGGCACGGAGATGCTCAGAGGCACGGAGGTGCTGGAGGCATGGAAATGCTCGGAGGCACGGAGGTGCTCGGAGGCACTTAGATGCTCGGAGGCACGGATGTGCTGGAGGCACAGAGATGCTGGAGGCACGGAGATGCTCAGAGGCACGGAGGTGCTGGGAGGCACGGAGGTCTAGCGATCACCACTCCAGGGGAACTGATGATACTCAGGCACTGATGCAGTGCCTGGTGCCTGAATTTATACTTCCCACCACCAGCTGATTGGTGGGAAGTGCCTGATGACGTCACCCGCCAGACGCCGGGCCGAGCAATGGGAGCCGGGAGCTGCCCACGAGGACGGCCGCAGAGAGGACCAGCGCGCCCGGAGAGGTAAGTAAGGCGGCCAGGGCGGCGGCGTGACACTGCCCTGCTCCACTTGTCCACATGTCCGTGGTTAAGTGGACATTGGGTACAACTGCATTTTTTAGAAAACTGGTGACTCTTTTTCTGACATCTGTGTACATTCTCGGTATCGCCTGCCTAGAGAAGTGGAACCTAGATAGTATTTGGTACCGGTGACACACTACCTCAAGCAATTCTCTAATTCCCTGTGAATTAACGGTGGATACCGGACACACGTTTAACACCAACACAGCTGCCAAGGCCTGAGTTATCCGCTTTGCAGCAGGATGACTGCTGTGATATTTCATCTTCCTCGCAATGGACTGTTGGACAGCCAATTGTTTATTGGAAGTAGTACAAGTGGTCTTCCGACTTCCCCTCTGGGATGACAATCGACTCCCAGCAGCAACAACAGCAGCGCCAGCAGCAGTAGGCATTACACTCAAGGATCCATCGGAGGAATCCCAGTTAGGAGAGTACTCGTCAGACTTACCAGTGACATGTCCTGCAGGACTATTGATGTTCCTGTCTTAGGAGGAAATTGACACTGAGGGAGTTGGTGGTGTGGTTTGCAGGAGCTTGGGTACAAGAGGAAGGGATTTAGTTGCCAGTGGACTGCTTCCGCTGTCACCCAAAGTTTTTGAACTTGTCAATGACTTCTGATGAATGCGCTCCATGTGACGTATAAGGGAGGATGTTCCTAGGTGGTTAACGTCCTTACCCCTACTTATTACAGCTTGACAAAGGCAACACACGGCTTGACACCTGTTGTCCGCATTTCTGTTAAAATAATTCCACACCGAAGTGGTGATTTTTTTTTTATTTGACCAGGCATGTCAATGGCCATATTCATCCCACAGACAACAGGTGTCTCCCGGGGTGCCTGACTTAAACAAACCACCTCACCATCAGAATCCTCCTTGTCAATTTCCTCCTCAGCGCCAGCAACACCCATATCCTCATCCTGGTGTCCTTCAACAGTGACATCTTCAATTTGACTATCAGGAACTGGACTGTGGGTGCTTCTTCCAACACTTGCAGGGGGCGTGCAAATGGTGGAAGGCGCTACCTCTTCCCGTCCAGTGTTGGGAAGGTTAGGCATCACAACCGACACAATTGGGACTTTCCTTGGGGATTTGTGATGTTCTTTGCTGTGCTTTTGCTATCTTAACTCTTTTCAGTTTTCTAGTGGGAGGATGAGTGCTTCCATCCTCATGTGAAGCTGTACCACTAGCCATGAACATAGGCCAGGGCCACAGCCGTTCCTTGCCACTCCGTGTCGTAAATGGCATATTGGCAAATTTACGCTTCTCCTCAGACGCTTTTAATTTAGATTTTTGGGTAATTTTACTGAACTTTTGTTTTTTGGATTTTACATGCTCTCTACTATGACATTGGGCATTGGCCTTGGCAGACGATGTTGATGGCATTTCATCATCTCAGCCATGACTAGTGGCACCAGCTTCAGCACGTGGTGGAAGTGGATCTTGATCTTTCCCTATTTTACCCTCCACATTTTTGTTCTCCATTTTTTAATGTGTGGAATTATATGCCAGTAATATATCAATAGCAATAACCTACTGTACTGTACTATATGTATACTGCTGGTCACCAAAATGCTGCACTGTCCTACTATATACTGCTCACAATAATGCAGCATAGAGATAGTATACTTGACACAGAGCTGCAGGATACAGCAATGGCCTACTGTATTGTACCATATGTATACTGCTGGTCACCAAAATGCTGCACTGTCCTACTATATGCTGCTAACAATAATGCAGCACAGAGATAGTATACTTGACACAGAGCTGCAAGATACAGCAATGGCCTACTGTACTGTACTATATGTATAGTGCTGGTCACAAAAATGCTGCACTGTCCTACTATATACTGCTCACAATAATGCAGCACAGAGATAGTATACTTGACACAGAGCTGCAAGATACAGCAATGGTCTACTGTACTGTACTATATGTATACTGCTGGTCACCAAAATGCTGCACTGTCCTACTATATACTGCTCACAATAATGCAGCACAGAGATAGTATACTTGACACAGAGCTGAAAGATACAGCAATGGCCTACTGTACTGTACTGTACTATATGTATACTGCTGGTCACCAAAATGCTGCACTGTCCTACTATATGCTGCTCACAATAATGCAGCACAGAGATAGTATACTTGACACAGAGCTGCAAGATACAGCAATGGCCTACTGTACTGTACTATATGTATACTGCTGGTCACAAAAATGCTGCACTGTCCTACTATATGCTGCTCACAATAATGCAGCACAGAGATAGTATACTTGACACAGAGCTGAAAGATACAGCAATGGCCTACTGTACTGTACTATATGTATACTGCTGGTCACCAAAATGCTGCACTGTCCTACTATATACTGCTCACAATAATGCAGCACAGAGATAGTATACTTGACACAGAGCTGCAGGATACAGCAATGGCCTACTGTACTGTGCTGTACTATATGTATACTGCTGGTCACCAAAATGCTGCACTGTCCTACTATATACTGCTCACAATAATGCAGCACAGAGATAGTATCCTTGACACAGAGCTGGAAGATACAGCAATGACCTACTGTACTGTACTATATGTATACTGCTGGTCACCAAAATGCTGCACTGTTCTACTATATACTGCTCACAACACTGTAGCACAGATATGGATAGTATACTTGACACAGAGCTGCAAGATACATCAATGGCCTACTGTACTGTACTATGTGTATACTGCTGGTCACCAAAATGCTGCATTGTCCTACTATATACTGCTCACAATAATGCAGCACAGAGATAGTATACTTGACACAGAGCTGCAAGATACAGCAATGGCCTACTGTACTGTACTATATGGATACTGCTGGTCACCAAAATGCTGCACTGTCCTACTATATACTGCTCATAATAATGCAGCACAGAGATAGTATACTTGACACAGAGCTGCAAGATACAGCAATGGCCTACTGTACTGTACTACTATAATTATATACTGGTGGTCCGCAGTCCCCACGATGAAGCACACTGAGCACAGATATTTGCAGCACACTGAGCACAGATATGGAGCGGTTTCAGGCAGAGAACGTAGATATTTTCAGCACACTGAGCACAGATATTTGCAGCACACTGAGCACAGATATTTGCAGCACACTGAGCACAAATACGGAGCTTTTCAGGGAGAGAACGCAGCCACATCCTCTCCATTCAATCTCCATGGCAGTGAAAATGGCAGTGACACATGGCTCTTTATATAGAATACGAATCTCGCGAGAATCCGACGGCGGGAGGATGACGTTCGGCCGCGTTCGGGTTAACCGAGCAAGGCGGGAAGATCCAAGGCTGCCTCGGAACCGTGTAAAATAGGAGACGTTTGGGGGGGTTCGGATCTCGGAGAACCGAACCCGCTCATCTCTAATATATATATATATATATATATATATATACACTGTTCAAAAAAATAAAGGGAACACTAAAATAACACATCCTAGATCTGAATTAATGAAAAATTCTTATTAAATACTTTGTTCTTTACATAGTTGAATGTACTGACAACAAAATCACACAAGAATTATGAGGCTCAGTAGTGTGTGTGGCCTCCATGTGCCTGTATGACCTCCCTACAACGCCTGGGCATGCTCCTGATGAGGTGGTGGATGGTCTCCTGAGGGATCTCCTCCCAGACCTGGACTAAAGCATCTGCCAACTCCTGGACAGTCTGTGGTGCAACGTAGTGTTGGTGGATGGAGCGAGACATGATGTCCCAGATGTGCTCAATTGGATTCAGGTCTGGGGAACGGGTGGGCCAGTCCATAGCATCAATGCCTTCGTCTTGCAGGAACTGCTGAAACACTCCAGCCACATGAGGTCTAGCATTGTCTTGCATTAGGAGGAACCCAGGGCCAACCGCACCAGCATATGGTCTCATAAGGGGTCTGAGGATCTCATCTCGGTACTTAATGGCAGTCAGGCTACCTCTGGCGAGCACATGGAGGGCTGTGCGGCCCCCCAAAGAAATGCCACCCCGCACCATTACTGACCCACTGCCAAACCGGTCATGCTGGAGGATGTTGCAAGCAGCAGAACATTCTCCTTGGCGTCTCCAGACTCTGTTACGTCTCACATGTGCTCAGTGAGAACCTGCTTTCATCTGTGAAGAGCACAGGGCACCAGTGGCGAATTTGCCAATCTTGGTGTTCTCTGGCAAATGCCAAACGTCCTGCACGGTGTTGGGCTGTAAGCACAACTCCCACCTGTGGACGTCGGGCCCTCATACCACCCTCATGGAGTCTGTTTCTGATCGTTTGAGTTAGAGATGAGCGCCGGAAATTTTTCGGGTTTTGTGTTTTGGTTTTGGGTTCGGTTCCGCGGCCGTGTTTTGGGTTCGACCGCGTTTTGGCAAAACCTCACCGAATTTTTTTTGTCGGATTCGGGTGTGTTTTGGATTCGGGTGTTTTTTTCAAAAAACCCTAAAAAACAGCTTAAATCATAGAATTTGGGGGTCATTTTGATCCCAAAGTATTATTAACCTCAAAAAACATAATTTACACTCATTTTCAGCCTATTCTGAACACATCACACCTCACAATATTATTTTTAGTCCTAAAATTTGCACCGAGGTCGCTGTGTGAGTAAGATAAGCGACCCTAGTGGCCGACACAAACACCGGGCCCATCTAGGAGTGGCACTGCAGTGTCACGCAGGATGGCCCTTCCAAAAAACCCTCCCCAAACAGCACATGACGCAAAGAAAAAAAGAGGCGCAATGAGGTAGCTGACTGTGTGAGTAAGATTAGCGACCCTAGTGGCCGACACAAACACCGGGCACATCTAGGAGTGGCACTGCAGTGTCACGCAGGATGTCCCTTCCAAAAAACCCTCCCCAAACAGCACATGACGCAAAGAAAAAAAGAGGCGCAATGAGGTAGCTGACTGTGTGAGTAAGATTAGCGACCCTAGTGGCCGACACAAACACCGGGCCCATCTAGGAGTGGCACTGCAGTGTCACGCAGGATGTCCCTTCCAAAAAACCCTCCCCAATCAGCACATGATGCAAAGAAAAAGAAAAGAAAAAAGAGGTGCAAGATGGAATTATCCTTGGGCCCTCCCACCCACCCTTATGTTGTATAAACAAAACAGGACATGCACACTTTAACCAACCCATCATTTCAGTGACAGGGTCTGCCACACGACTGTGACTGATATGACGGGTTGGTTTGGACCCCCCCCAAAAAAGAAGCAATTAATCTCTCCTTGCACAAACTGGCTCTACAGAGGCAAGATGTCCACCTCATCTTCACCCTCCGATATATCACCGTGTACATCCCCCTCCTCACAGATTATCAATTCGTCCCCACTGGAATCCACCATCTCAGCTCCCTGTGTACTTTGTGGAGGCAATTGCTGCTGGTCAATGTCTCCGCGGAGGAATTGATTATAATTCATTTTAATGAACATCATCTTCTCCACATTTTCTGGATGTAACCTCGTACGCCGATTGCTGACAAGGTGAGCGGCGGTACTAAACACTCTTTCGGAGTACACACTTGTGGGAGGGCAACTTAGGTAGAATAAAGCCAGTTTGTGCACATTCTGTTTGTGCCGTGAACTACCGCACTGTACACTGGTTGATAAAGAGATAGTAGTATACTCGTAACAACTAGTATGACACTATGACGACGGTATAAAGAATGAAAAAAAAACCACGGTTAGGTGGTATATATTATAATAATAATACAATTATGGATGGACGGACTGCCTGCCGACTGCCGACACAGAGGTAGCCACAGCCGTGAACTACCGCACTGTACACTGGTTGATAAAGAGATAGTAGTATACTCGTAACAATTAGGATGACACTATGACGGTATAAAGAATGGAAAAAAAACCACGGTTAGGTGGTAGGTATATAATAATAAATAATACAATTCTGGTCGGACGGACTGCCTGCCGTGTGCCGACACAGAGGTAGCCACAGCCGTGAACTACCGCACTGTACACTGGTTGATAAAGAGATAGTAGTATACTCGTAACAATTAGGATGACACTATGACGGTATAAAGAATGAAAAAAAAAACCACGGTTAGGTGGTAGGTATATAATAATAAATAATACAATTCTGGTCGGACGGACTGCCTGCCGTGTGCCGACACAGAGGTAGCCACAGCCGTGAACTACCGCACTGTACACTGGTTGATAAAGAGATAGTAGTATACTCGTAACAATTAGGATGACACTATGACGGTATAAAGAATGAAAAAAAAACCACGGTTAGGTGGTAGGTATATAATAATAAATAATACAATTCTGGTCGGACGGACTGCCTGCCGTGTGCCGACACAGAGGTAGCCACAGCCGTGAACTACCGCACTGTACTGTGTCTGCTGCTAATATAGACTGGTTGATATTTAAAGAGATATTAGTAGTATACAACAATACTATACTGGTGGTCAGGCACTGATCACCACTCCTGCAGCAAAAGTGTGCACTGTTAATTAATATAATTGTACTCCTGGCTCCTGCTAACAACCTGCAGTGCTCCCCAGTCTCCCCCACAATTAATTATAAGCTTTTAATTTATACATTGATGACTGTGCAGCACACTGGGCTGAGCTGAGTGCACACAGACTGAGTCACACTGTGTGACTGACTGTGCTGTGTATCGTTTTTTTTTTCAGGCAGAGAACGGATATAGCAGAGAGAAGTGAACGGATATATTATATTAAATAAAAGTTAACTAGCAACTGCACTGGTCACTGACTGTGGTAAACTAACTCTGTCTGCGACTCTGCACAATCTCTCTCTCTCTATCTAATCTATCTCTATTCTAATGGAGAGGACGCCAGACACGTCCTCTCCCTATCAATCTCAATGCACGAGTGAAAATGGCGGCGACGCGCGGCTCCTTATATAGAATCCGAGTCTCGCGATAGAATCCGAGCCTCGCGAGAATCCGACAGCGTCATGATGACGTTCGGGCGCGCTCGGGTTAACCGAGCAAGGCGGGAAGATCCGAGTCGCTCGGACCCGTGAAAAAAAACATGAAGTTCGGGCGGGTTCGGATTCCGAGGAACCGAACCCGCTCATCTCTAGTTTGAGTAGACACATGCACATTTGTGGCTTGCTAGAGGTCATTTTGCAGGGCTTTGGCAGTGCTCCTCCTGTTCCTCCTTGCACAAAGGCAGAGGTAGCGGTCCTGCTGCTGTTTTGTTGCCCTCCTACGGCCTCCTCCACATCTCCTGATGTACTGGCCTGTCTCCTGGTAGCGCCTCCATGCTCTGGACACTACGCTGACAGATACAGCAAACCTTCTTGCCACAGCTCGCATTGATGTGCCATCCTGGATGAGCTGCACTACCTGAGCCACTTATGTGGGTTGTAGGGAGGTCATACAGGCATGTGGAGGCCACACACACTACTGAGCCTCATTTTGACTTGTTTTAAGGACATTACATCAAAGTTGGATCAGCCTGTAGTGTGTTTTTCCACTTTAATTTTGAGGGTGACTCCAAATCCAGACCTCCATGGGTTAATAAATTTGATTTCCATTGATAATTTTTGTGTGATTTTGTTGTCAGCACATTCAACTATGTAAAGAACAAAGTATTTAATAAGAATATTTCATTCATTCAGATCTAGGATGTGTTATTTTAGTGTTCCCTTTATTTTTTTGAGCAGTGTATATATATATATATATATATATATATATATAAATAAAGAATAAATAACTACAGTATATGTATAATCTCTCTCCACTCACCGCTGTAGATCAATCCCTAGCCTATGTGCAGTGAGTGAGGCCAGTGTCTGGGGCTCGCAGTGCCGCGGGTGCCGGATGTCAGAGGGGCGGCAGGTGACGGTGCGCATACAGCCGCGTCTCCGTACCCTGTAAGCAGCGGCCACCAGGCGGTAAAGATGCGAGTGGGGAGGGCTTTCAGGAGGTGCTACTCGGCGAGCGGGCCGAGGGAGACACGGAGATGTGTCTCCAATACACAGCATTTTTTCAGTATCCATTGCCTCCAGTGCTGTCCTTTCTGTGGTTTTGTATATATATATATATATATATATATATAAATAACTACAGTGTATATATAATCTATCTCCACTCACTGCTGTAGATCAATCCCTAGCCTCCGTGCAGTGAGTGAGGCCAGTGTCTGGGGCTCGCAGTGCCGCGGGTGCTGGATGTCAGAGGGGCGGCAGGTGATGGTGCACGCACAGCCGCGTCTCTGTACCCTGTAAGCAGCGGCCTCCTCCAGGCGGCAAAGATGCGGGTGGGGAGGGCTTTCAGGAGGTGCTACTCGTCGAGCGGGCAGAGGAAGACACGGAGATGCAGCCGCGGCGGGTCCATGTCGGTGCCATTCGCGGCTGCGGGTGGCAATCATGGTAGGTGAAGGAGCAGCTATCAGGGAGCCAGGCAGAGTTCCCCGCGCCCCCTCGACTCCCGTGCCTGGGGCCAGTGACCCCTTAGCCCCCCCTAGTTACGGCCATGGTGATAGTACCTGCCTTTTAAATGTGGTCTCAGGATTCTGTACATACAGTACAATATGGGGACATATTCAATTGTCTGCTGTAATTTTATCTTTTCACAGCACAAGAAATCTTGGCTTGCCATGGGGTTTTTGCTTCCAATTGAACACAAGAAATGTATTTGTGGCAATTTCTTGAGGATTTACCATGGGCTTTTTTTCTAGCAGCCCCTAAGCAGGTGCAAAGTAGGGGAAAAAAAAAATCATTATTTTAAGGTATAAATGTCGGGACTTGGTTCAGAACATCTGGGACACCCACCCTAATAATGAACTAGTCAATTAGACGTTTTCAATTAGCTTAATTTGGCCAATAATAAGATGTAATTTTTGTGGTTAAATTCTGCAAAATGCAGAATAATGGGTTAAGATGTGGGACAGTTATATGGGGTGATGTATGTATGGGACAGATGTTTTAAAGATTCAAGTTAGTAGTTATAAGTGTTTTTTAAGATTTAAAATAGTTTCAAATGACTCAAAAATCAATTTACAGGCTTTTTTTTTTACATTTACTGTGGAAATTAGCAGATATAATTATCATACACAGTTTTTTTTTCAATTGGATAGCGAGAGAACTGGAAACTCACATAGCCACATAATTGGAAATTGGGCTCACTTGGCGTGTTAAAATCTTGCAGCCAATGGGATATGTCCCTATAAGTGACATTCCAAGTCCTTTCTTCTGGTTTGATCCCCTTCCAGTCAATAAAATATTTTTTTCCTAGATAATCTGGATGCCAGGATTTACAGTACTTCAACTCAGCTCTCTACAAATCCTCAAAGGATACTGAAAGGACCAATGTAGTGATGGGTGAACATCAAAGATGGCATTAATTGTGTCATGTACCAGAAAAAAGCCAAACTCTGGGCCTAATTCATGTTTGTAAGCAATGCTGAGGTTTTTGCAAGGAAATGCTTGTCAGCAGATTGTGCATGTGCCACGGTCACACTGTGTACATGTTAAGGCACCTGTGCCATCATGCTTGCACTGACATTTCCTTGCATAGGAAGGGATCATTTGGGGGAGTTAATGTGGGAGTGGCAGCAAAAATATATACATGTGATGGCCATTTTCGAGGTGTGTATCTTCCTTCAGCTGCGATCATGTACATAGAGAAACATATGAACAGCATCACTACTGCCGCAACCAGTGTGTGTCGGCATACTGTAAGTCAGCCCTAGAAGTCGATGATCCTCAGTATTGTGTCAGTGCTACATATAAGTATGCAACTGTGAAGGACTGTGCAATGGCTTTGGCTATCTTCTTTTCTGGGCGGCAGCTTCATTTCCTTTGATTAGCAATTCTGAAACCTAGAAAATGGCATCTGCGTATGCATTTATGTTGAAACATGAAATAGGCCCTATGTCTCCAACCTAAAGATTGGGAATGTTTCATACAGTATATGCAAAAACATGTATGTTAAACTGAAGACTTCTTGCGGTTGCACTTGATCATTTGGCAGTTTTTATAGAAATTCCTGGGGAGATCTTTGGAGTAGGAAATGAGGAAGACAGAGGTACTCGGGATTGAAGACCATACTTGCACAGGAAAAGAATTAGCTCAAGGTAGTAACTCTGTCCAGTAGTCTAATTATGGAGAGAGTGGTGATGGATTCCTTAAGCACTACACAAGGATCTCCAGACCTTTGATCTCAGACCACTTTTTATAGATATCCATAAAAAAAGCACAGAAAGTTTTACTCGGGAATTGGCAAAAGAAATATGTGAACCAAAAGGAGACTGATTTGGAACTTTTCATTGTGCACATTTAAAACAAACAGCCACAAATGTGTTCAAGTCTTGATGAAGAATAGGACACTTACAGTATGTGAAGGAGTAGCTCATAAGTTTACTTGACTCTAGTGTCCAGCAGAATGAGAACAATGTGCTCATGTCAGAACTTTAATATGAAGTTTTTGAGCCACAAAAGTTTTTTTCTGGGACAAAGTGGGAAGAAATTGAATGTTGACAGGTCTTAAATATTTTAGATGAGTGATAATGCAATAATCTTCTACAATAGCTTTCAGAGTCATATTGCAAAGTCAGAATAGTCAAGTATTCTTGTTGAAATAAATTGTTAGGCGAGTGAGAAGCTATTTATAAACTGACCCCTCCTGAATTAACTAGGAACAGGTGTTTCACAAACACTTAAGCCAGAGGTTCCCAAATGCAGTCCTCAAGGCACCCCAACAGTCCAGGTTTTAGGTATATCCATGGCTCAGCACAGATGGTTAAATCAAATTGACTAAGGTGCTAATTAAGACAAACAGTGGTAGCTGCTCAATCACTCCTGGAGATAATTATATATCAGGTGCTATAAAAGGGGAGAAGTTACAAACAAACAGCAGACAGAGAGGGGGTGTGTGCTCCCCCCCCCCCCCACTTGGCATCCCACCAGCACACTAAAAATTACCTGTAACCATACCTGAACCTATCTGGTAATAGAATTTTAGAGAAATTGGTTACATGCATTTGCAAAGACATGTTTAGCTGCTGAGCCACATCAAGGCTTCTCTGATATCAGCAGTCCTAACACTATATAATGGCAGTGCCCACATAGGGCTATGTGATTTGTCTACTGTAAGGCATCATGATAAGGGCTCATACTAAAATGCATCCGGACAGAGGGCATGCTTACCTGGGAGCCACCCCCAGGATCTCCCATTAGCACTACAAGGAACAGCATGCCTTCCAAATTCTGCTCCCATTCAATGCCTTCTCACACATGAACCTGAAATATAATTACCTCCAGGAAAGATTTAGCAGCTACCACTGTTTGTCTGCATGTGTGAGAAGGCATTGAATGGGAGCAGCATTTGGAAGGCATGCTGTTCCTTGTAGTACTAATGGGAGATCCTGGGGGGTGACTCCCATTTAAGCTTGCCCTCTGTCTGGATGCGTTTTAGTATGAGACCTTATCATGACGCCTTACTGTAGACAAATCACATGGCCCAATGTGGGCCCTGCCATTATATAGTGTTAGGACTGCTAATATCGGAGAAGCCTTGAGCTAAACATGAGTAATTTTTAGTGTGCTGGGGGGATACTAAGGGGGGAAGCACCCCCCCCCCTCTCTGTCTGCTAAGGTTCTAATTAAGTCACCTGTGGCCTAGCTTGGATACATTTAAATCCAGGACCTTTGGGGTGCCTTGAGGACCGCGTTTGGGAACCTCTGATTTAGGCCATATTGAAAATAGATTATCAAATCCAGCACAGTATAAGCAACGACCCTCTCAAAACCTCTCCGACTTCTTGGGAGACAGTCATGTATTTTCCAATTGGATGGATTCCTCAGGAGAAGGGGCATGACATCAAGGAGACAACATGAACTTGGGGCAATCTATTTTATGCTTCTCTTTAACTCTCTTTTTAGTTCTCTCCCTGCAGTGTAGATTGTACTTGTTACAAAGAGAAATCACCTTGTCAAGAGTGCTTGGAAAATCATGAGCAGTGAGGTCATCCTTGAGTCTGTCAATAAAACCTTGCTAAAGACTGCCATTAGAGCTTTATTGGTCCTCTGTTACTCAGAAGCCAGACTACATAATAGAATATTGTACAGACCAACAATCTGTGACTTTTTGCAGAAAGAATCTGTAGTTGAATAAATAGCCTAACCCGGCTCATAAAATGTCTTCAGAATGTTGATAGATTATTAGAATAATTCCATAGAAAGGATCCACATTTTTCCAGAAGAGAGAGGCCATGCCAGGAAGGTCCCAAAAGAAGGGAATTTGTGTAAGCAATTGGATTGGATGCCACACTGATTGAGGAATCTTTGGCATATTTTAGGATCACAGTCCTATTTGACTGGCAAAGTTATATGGAGGGATGTTGCTGTGTAGGAGTTGAAGGTGACTGATTTTTTTCAAAGTAGTTGAAGATGTAGACTAATTGGCAAGCGTAACTTGCAAATTGTCTGAAAACAGAGATTTTCTGTGAATAATGCATAAATCGAGTTTGGTTATCATCGATCAGCCTGCAAGTGGACCGGATCTACTACTACTTTATTAGTTTCCCTGCATAGTCCATTCAGTACACCCGAGTTTACAATCATGACAGAGGGACTTCAAGTGGATTAATGTTGCAATCTACTCTGATTAGTACTGTTCGTCTGGAGGTGTAGAATCTAATGAGTTTGCATCCGTTTGCATCAAAGTGGTAACAGGCTGTGGCCCTACTGACTAGCTCAGGAAAAGACTGGCAAAGGGAAATATCACTTGCAGTCTAGTGAGAGCCACTGAATGTACTGTAAACTGGTACTGTGGATGTACAGTAGAGCAGAATGAGGGTGAAAGCCCCATTGTAGCTGTAGGACTGCATGAACAGTGGGAGACTATGCACTTTAGATCAAGGATTAAAGCACAGCTTTAGCTGCTAACCTACAGGAGCAGTGAGAGAGACTGTGCACTGTGGATGCTGGTGGTACACAGTGAGGGTTAAAGCAGAGATGCAATTGCTGGACTACATGAGCAGTGAGAGAGGCTTTATGCTACAAATTCAAAATGAGCAGACACGGGAAGATTTACAAGATTAGAAGACACAATATAATTTTGAAACACCAGGAAGTGAGAAAAATTATACTGATTTAAAACACTGTGAGTCTTTCCAGGAGGATTCCATAAGAAAATTTCAAGAACTCTGAAGCACAAGTATAACCAGGAATAGGAGCCATAGTTCTGCTGACCATGTAGATTAGATGAAGACAATGAGTGAGTGCACAGGAGCTGTTTATATAGGTTGCATATAACATTCCTCCTGGCAAGGATTGGTTGATGCCGTTCAGCTGTTTAGAGATCCAGGAATGGGATTGGTCAGATGTACATGGAATTAAAAACAAGATGGCAGCACTCATAAACTGCATTTTGGCAACCCGTGCTCTGAGGGAAATTGGAGCCAGTGACAATCTGGACTGGATAACTGGGTAGTAAGAACTACAGTCTGGCAACTATAACCAGGGCCTGCAGTCCACATGTAAAAAACACAAACAAATGCCTAACACGCTCATGTTGTAGACTTCAAAATGGACATTACCTCTATAGTCATTTGCACCAATCCAGTAGCAAATAAAAGACCCTTGAAAATTCAAAGGGATGTTCTCTGCAACATGAAATCATCTCAACTTGTTGAAGGACCAGGTGGAGGTTCCAGAGAACAGATCAAAACACAGCAATCTATGTATCAGAAACATTCTTAAAACTGTTGGCATTCTGGGGCTATGTTTAGAGTAATAAACAGCAGTTTTGATGGGGGTTGGAAACCCTTGCAGATTGCAGGTGGTTTTGACCTTCAAAAAAATAATTTATTACTCAGAGATTTCGATAGGGCTGTAAACCACAGTCAATACCTGTCGGTTTATAAATGCTTAACTAGAGATGTGCGCTGGACCATTTTTGCTAGATTTAGATTTGGCTTTGATTTGTTCAAACAGCTGTAACTAGTTTTGGTTTGGATTTGCATTCTTTTTTTTTTCAAAAATGTACAAAAAAATGCTAAAATCACATAATATGGGCCTATTTTGTATATAGTGTTTTATTAACCTAAATAACATTAATTTTCAGTCAATTTTGACTAGCTCACAATATTGTTTTCACCAATATTGGCCAAAGGCTGCAGTGAGCAGGCTGGTTATTAAGTGACAGAGCAGTGGCACAAACATACAGCAGTTTATAGCACATGTATGAAAAATAGCCACACAGCAGAAACCAAAAGTGGTGCAAGATGGAATTGTCCTTGGACCCTTCCATCCACTCTCATGTTGGTAATTAAAAAGGACATGCACAGTTTAACAAACCAAGCACTACAACAACAACCGGGAATGGCTGAAGTGCTTGGTTAGTTTGGGCCCCCAGAAAACAAGCTATCAATGGGCTTAAGGCAGCTAAGCTGACAGCTCTAGAGAGGCATCTTCATTGCCATCCTCATCCTTACCCTCATAAGTATGTACATCACCTTCACACACAATATTAATGAATCCCTGCTTGAATCTGCCATAACAGAAGTCTCTGTACTTTGACATAATTGCTGGGAACGGTCTTCCTTGTGGAATTTCCAGTTCATTTTGATGAAAATAATCTTTTTCACATTATGAGGAAGTAGCCTCACATGCTGTTCACTGACAAGGTTCCTGGCTATACTGAAAACTCTCTCTGAATACACACTGGAGGGTGGGCAGCTTAAGTAATGCAAAGCCAGTTTGTACAAGGGCCCCCAAATTTCTACATGATTGGACTCTCTGATATGCATATTTGCCTATTTGTACACTATCATGAAAATAAGGACAAATTGAACTGTTCTTGCAGGTGCTGCAATCTCCTGCATGCTGCTGTTGCAGAATAATGAAAATGTCCCAACATTTTTTGGGCCACAGACAGCATCTCCTGCATGCCTCTGTCATTTAAACAAAAAACCTGTACCACAAAGTTGTTCATGTGAGCAAAGCAAGGGATGTGTTGGAATTCACCCACCTGTAATGTTTTCACAAGTTTTATGACGTTATCAGAAATCACAAATCCTGATGAGAGCTGAAATGTGATAAGCCATGTTGCTCTGACATCCCTTGCTTTTCTAAGAGGATGTCAGCAGTATAGCCTGCCTCTGAATGAGCTGCCATTATTTGTTAGGTACTGCTTTTGCTGCTGCTGAAGGTGATTCACCCACCCAGTGGGCTGTCACAGTCATATAATCTTTATTTTGCCCCGTACTACTTGTCCACATATCTGTGGGTACAATGGCATTTTGTAGGCCTATAATTAGTTTTTTTTAACATCCTAGTACAGTTGAGGGATGGCTTTTTGGGTAAAATGAAACAGAGATGGAAACTGTTACCAGGGACATAGTTAACTTTGTAAAACCCACTGCATTAATTGTGGGCTTGGACGCAGGTCTAATACTAACACAGCCGTCATAGTGTCAGTGATCCACTGTGCGACTGGAAGAAAGGTGTCATACTTTGTTGCTCTTTCAAAGGATTGTTTAACAGTCAATTATTTTCTGAAATTACTACTAGTAGTCTTCTTGGTCCCTACTTGGATGAAGATCCACCCCAGCAGCAGCAGCAGCAGGTCTAGCACTCAAGGATTGTTCTGAGGAATCATAGAAAGGGGAGTTATCACCTAGCCTTAACAAATTGGATGCAGAACTACCTCTAATCATTGTTGAGGATATTGAGGATGAAAGTATTGGTGGTGGAGACTGCAGGTGCTGGGATCTAGTTGAGAAAAGGTAGCTAGCTGATGCTGGACTGCTTGTTGTTATTTTTTTAGCACCAGTTTCTAATGTTATCAAAACCTTGTCATGAGTTCACTGTAAATTACGTAACAGGGTGGAGATTCCTAGATGCTTAAAATCCATACCTTTACTTACTGTGGTTCCACAAAGTCTACAGATGGCTTGACAAATGTTGTCAGGATTTAGGTAAAGATAATTCCACACATAAGAGGTGGATTTGTTTGTCCTATGCCAAGGCATGACAATGGCCTTTTTCTTATCATGCAACAAATTCAAGCCTATTATACACTCTGGGTGCTAAGAAATTATAATAAGACCAAATGTGGTATATATCAGCTCTTAGGGTGCAGAAGAAGCAGCTGGTTTGGATAGTGAAATAGATCGCTTACAGTTTTAAAAGGTGTACCCAAAACCCACAGAAAGAGAATGGGTGGCAAAAGCATCAAGGTATCTTTGAGGTATACAGGATTTTATATACAGGATACCCTGACTCACAGTTAGGAATGTTGTATTGCTCATATAAAGGTATCTTTGTGTAGCATCCAATTGGTTCTTTTCCATAAATCCCTTTGCGGGGAAATCAGATGAACTCTGCACATTGGTTTTTTTGTCCATTTTATTTTTCATGTTGGAGTCAATCCACTGGACATCTATCATCAAAGAGAGGATCCAAATTGAGATACACTCCACATAAACCTCAAGGGATGTATTGATATCATCATTTCTTAGTGCCCAGTGTGTATAATAGGCTTGAATTTATTGTTTGATATTATGTATTGTAAATGTGGTGAGTGACAGTTATACTTAAGCCTATAACACCCGAGCTGCTTTGTTCCACTTTGGTACACTCTCCAAAACCCACAATTTCTTCTTATTATGGCCAAAAGCTGCTTCCACTTGTGCTTGTCTTACACAAACAAAATCCTTATCCTCAACATCCTCATTAGCACCAGCGTCACCTACACAAGTATCCCCCTCATCCTCTTGCACTTACATGGTGGCATCATCAATGTCTATGGCATCAGCCATACTTCTGCTGCTCATCCCCACATTTGCAGAAGAAGCAGAAATGGTGGAAGGTGGTTTCTCTGTGAGTACAGTATCAAAAAGTTCATGCTCATGCATAGCACTCAAGGACACACTTAGGTTCTCCTTAGGGATTTGTGACATTTCTGTTACCGAATGCACAGTTTATGGCTTAGTGGCTTTTATTCTTGCAGACAAAGAGTGGTAGCTGTTCAATCATCCCTGGAGATAATTATATATCAGGTGCTAGAAAGATGGAGCGGTCACAAACAGCACACAGAGGGGGTGGGGGGTGCTTTTCCCCCCTGGTATCCCCAGCACACTAAAAATTACCTGTAACAATACCTAACCTATCTGGTAATAGAATTAGCTGCTGGCCGCTTAAAGGCTTCTCCGATATCAGCAGTCCTATGTGGCCCGAGGTGCGACAGAGGCTGGTAGACATGACCCTATGTGGGCACTGCTATTATGTAGTGTTAGGACTGTTGATATCGGAGAAACCTTGAAGCAGCCAGCAGCTAAGCAAGTCTTTGCAAATGCCTGTGACCAATTCCTCTGAAATTCTATTACCAGATAGGTTCAGGTATTGTTACAGGTAATTTTAAGTGTGCTGGGGGGATACCGGGGGGATGGGTGGAAGCACCCCCCTCTCTGCCTGCTGTTGGTTTTCATTCTTCTAGGCTTTGAGTGAAAAGGACTTGCATCATCATGAGAGACAGAAGATGCCTCACTGACAGTTGCAGAATCACCACTCAGAAAAAAATGTTATGGCCTGAGTCATTGTGGGCCTAATTCTGAGTTGATCGCAGCAGCAAATTTGTTAGCAGTTGGGCAAAACCATGTGCACTGCAGTGGGGACAGATATAACATGTGCAGAGAGAGTTAGATTTGGGTGGGGTGTATTCAAACTGAAATCTAAATTGCAGTGTAAAAATAAAGCAGCCAGAATTTACCCTGTACAGAAATGAAATAACCCACCCAAATCTAACTCTCTCTGTAAATGTTATATCTGCCCCCCCCCCCCCTGCAGTGCACATGGTTTTGCCCAATTGCTTTCAACCTTGCTGCTGCGATCAACTCAGAATTACCCCCTGTGTGCGGTGAATGGCATGTTACCAATTTTATGACTTTCTGCAGCAAACTTTCCTTTTATTAGAATGTTGTTGTTTTTTACCATTATATTATTTTTTTTTATATAGGTCCCCTGACTTCAACCCTCTAGGCCCTTGAGCATCAGCTTTAGTAGATGATGTTGAAAAATTAGTATGATGATCATGACTGGTGGCAGCAGCTGCAGCAATGCTTACTCTTCTCTAAAGTGATTGCTGACCATTTTTTAATTTTGAATTTGCAGATCACTGCATGGAGTCATGACTTTAAGCCTCAATCTGTTATCTGAGCATGGTGGGAAACCCTTAGCCAGGACTTGGACGCGGCTCTGATTAAGAAGTTCAGAGCAGTCCAGATTCAAGATAATCCAGACCTTGCATCTCTATGCTAACCAATAGTGGTTTCATCAAATACACAATGTAACAAATTATCTACATCTTTCTGATCAATTAGAAGTTGAGGAATCACAAAACAGTTATAATAAGGGTAAACACAAACATGCATAACATTACTTGTTGGCCTATGTATTTGAGGGAACCTAATATTGTAAGGCAAGTCATTGTAAAAAGAGCCAAGATGGTTAGCACAAGGACAGCTGAGCAAAGGACAAAGAGTCTTGTAGACCTTTTAGCAGGGGCGCAGGGATGTTTTGGGGTTGGGGGGGCATAGAAAACTAACCATTTTGGCGCTAACCCTATTCATCCCCCCCATCCTGTGTAAGGAGTGCTTACCTCCAGCTCCCCACGGAGACTCCTATTGTAAAAAGGCTGCAGCCAGCGCCACATCCTGCTGTCCTGGTCGGCTCTTGACTCTACAGGGATGCATTACTGGGAGGAGCTGTGACCATGTTGGGCCTGCTGGGACATTACCGCCTCCTCCCAGTAGTGCATCAGTGGTGAAGAACTGGCTTGGAACGGACAGGGGGCAGCACACTGCGGCGCAGATGGAAAACCTTTAAAGTAGGCGTCTCAGTGGAGATCCAGAGATAAGCGCTCCTCCTCCCCAGCGCCTGTGCCTCTCTCATGTTTGGGGGTCATGTCCCCCATTCCGACGCCTCTGCCTTTTAGTCATAAAATAGGGAGAGGTAAAATGATTGCTACCTCTATCCTGAGATTCGTTTTGTTTCTCCAGCTACTATCACAAGGTGAATAAGCAACTATACCTTTCAGTGCGGAGGGCTTGATTACAATTTATAAACAGGCCTGTCTTACAATTCTTCTTGACAATTCTTTTGAAAATAATCCAATATAGCAGTATATTTTTGTGGATTTTCTAAAATGGATGCAGAACTATCTATCTATCTACAGATGGAGCCACGCTAATTGTGGCTCCGTCTGTGCCTGGGTCGCACATCCGAAATGCACACGTGCCCCATTCACTTTGATGGGAGCGTCTCTGTGCACTCCTGTAGTGGAGTTAGGCGCCGGAACGCCTAGTCCCGTCGGGAGTGCATGCCTGTGACGGAGCCTCACTGGATGAGTGTGGCTCCATCTGTATCTATCTATCTATCTATCTATCTACATATATATATATATATATATATATATATATATATATATATATAGTACACACACACAAACACATATTTATACATATATCCACACTTTTATTTCTAGATCCTTTCTTTCTCTCTTTCTTTCTTTCTGTCTGTCAGTTTTGATGTGGTAAAAACTGAATGGGTTTTGGCAACCTGATGAAATCTCAGGAAATTGTTGAAAATTCTTTTGCTGGCTGTATATCAGGCTTACAGTGAAAAAAGGGAAAGAAAAGCATAAAAGAAGGGCAAAAGGCGAAATGGTTTGTGTCCATTTAAGAAAAAATCAATAATAGCATAAAATTGATTTACCGCTTGTCATAAAACATAAGTAAGTGCTGGAAAATAGAGAAAATTGAGTCTCAATTTAATCTGCTCAAAAGCCACACTGTACTGATGAAGTGATCTGGGGAGAATAGCTACATAAAACGCAAAGACAGATACTTAATTGTCATATTAAAGACTCTCTCCTTTCCACGTATAAGTCGAGGGGCAAGATCTATTAATCATGTGGATAAGGGGCACTGAAATCAAATCTCAATTAAAATCTGTTCAATAATGTCTCTAATATGTTTTTGAAGCATTAATTTTTTTCCCATCGATTCTACACCTCATAAATCAGATATGTTGCAGTGCATGTAATAGTTTATGGAGGAGAGGATTATGGTTTTATGAAGTTAATGCAGCAGAACCATTTAATTTACACAGGAGAAAGTTTTATAGTGGTTTCTGATTTCTATTATTCTATCAAAGTAAAAGCTATCCAATTTAGTAGGAAAAGAGGCAAAAATACTCCTGTATATTCTACATTATATAATATAAATATTTTATAATTTATGTCATTTCCTGGATTTTTTTTAAAGAGTAATGATAAATAAATCTAATCTTGATCTAAATGGCAAAGTTGGTTCATAATATTTATAGTGGTGCAATGGACAAGGTTAAAGTGTATGTTTATGCTAAGCATTTATGTGACATAATTATTGAAGCTGCAAATACCTGTTAAAATATTATGAATTGATTAAAAAGTGATATTGGTGTTAAAGGATTGTGTACAAGCATGTACTAAGTGACTGAAACTGATAGTTCACTTTATACTGTAGTTTTCATGTTATACTTACCGTGTATACTCGAGTATAAGTCGACCCGAATATAAGCCGAGGCACCTAATTTTACCACAAAAACCTGGGAAAACTTATTGACTCGAGTATAAGCCTAGGGTGGGAAATGCAGCTCTACCCATACACTGACCTCATAGTGCCAGATATGCCCCACAGTGCCAGATATGCCCCACAGTGCCAGATGTGCCAGATATGCCCCACAGTGCCAGATGTGCCAGATATGCCCCACAGTGCCAGATATGCCCCACAGTGCAGATGTGCCAGATATGCCCCACAGTGCCAGATGTGCCAGATATGCCCCACAGTGCCAGATGTGCCAGATATGCCCCACAGTGCCAGATATGCCCCACAGTGCCAGAAATGCCCCACAGTGCCAGATGTGCCAGATATGCCCCACAGTGCCAGATGGGCCCCACAGTGCCAGATATGCCCCACAGTGCCAGGTGTGCCAGATATGCCCCACAGTGCCAGGTGTGCCAGATATGCCCCACAGTTCCATGTGTGCCAGATATGCCCCACAGTGCCAGATGTGCCAGATATGCCCCACAGTGCTAGATACTTACCCTCCGTCGCTGCCACGCTGTTGTCAAAGTCAGAAAAATATCACGATGCACACTGCCATATTTGCACCTCATATGTGTCCCTGCTGCGCGTGCGTGCGCTCTCCCGTGCGTGCGCATACTCGCTGTTGCGGGTACCCGCAGGCGCACGGTATGCGCATTTACGGTAGAGATTGTATGCGTCTAGCGGGCGAATCTTTCGTTACATATTTTCACCATATAATGTATTTTGTAGATTATGGTCCCTTTGATAGAATCTGAAAGTTTGGTTAATGTAGCATGTTTGTGGACAGAGAAATCCCTCTTTGTTTGATACGAAGGGTCAGACAGGAATAATACAGTGGTGTTTAGTATCCATCGGAAGAATATTTAATTAGCAATATTCCGGTGTTGGTTTGAAACAGATTAATCGCTCGTGCGAATAGTTATGGACATAAGAAGTTTATGTCCATTACTATTATTTGCACTTACTTATCCATGCGGCGGGAAACCTAGTTTCCCACCCACCTGAGCAATTGGAAATTGTCACAGCCCACCTGTATGAATCAACCTATGACCTTTTGTTATAATGCGAAGACGAATTCCTGTGTCCAATAAACAATGAGATTGTAGGGACCATTGAATTGTATTGTGTGTGGGGCATAAATAGACAAGCCGATCACATCCAGCTCACTCTTCAACGGTTCTCATTGCTGATAATCGGGAGCTGGATGTCCAGAGGCGCATGCGATCATTCCCCTTTGTGCGTAAGTTTTCTCCGCAATCATATTGTCTTTCTAGCTATTGTGGGCCATATCTCTCTCTCTCTCTCTTCTCCTCTTTCTCTCATTTTCCCTTAAATGTAATTGTGTTGTATTGTATTCACTGTGTAGTTATCTGGTTAGTTAGTCTATGTTATATTGGTAGTGTATGACTTGTATTGTATTATTCTTTTCTCAAGTATAACAATCACATAAGGCGTTAGACCCTAAGTACGGTATCTGTGTACTTCTTATAGTGTTAAGTATTCTCAGAGCGCTTTTAAAGTTAATAAGGTTACTCTGTGTCGCATCCTCACCCTATCTCTACACCAAGGTTTACTGCATAATACACTGTTTTATGGTATAGTTATAAAGGTTTAACATTGTGAGCGTCTGCGCCGCTGGTGATCTCCTCGTGGTCCCGAGCGTCCGCAACGCTATAGCGAATCATTACGTTAGTCGGCAGCCTATAGCGTGCCTGCCTGTGATCCCTTGGCCGTAAGCGAACGTGACGCTCGAGCGTCTCGACTACGGCTAAGCGATTGTTACGCAACGTGCGTACCCTTACGGTATACCATACGTCAATAGCGTACAGTGTTCTTAGACCTCTTAAAGGGTTTTAAATAAGATAAATATTCAGCTTTATCAATTGGCGGCTCGTCCGTCCTTCACATATCTCTGCTAAGTAATTTCAGCAGACATTATCCATCAGCAAAGGGCGGGAGATCATATTCCTCGTAGTGCTGTCTGGATAAGCGTCTGCTTCGCTTAGTAAAGGGGGCTGAAGGAATCCGGAACCGGAGGTAAGAACAACACACTAGTGTCTTTTAAAACTGTTTATTTCTGTCTTGCGTACGCACGCACATATCTGCATTTCCTTTTCAGTCGTGTATTTTTCATATATCACTCTCCTGTTTGCCATTTTTATAATTGATAAAACGTGCTAAGAGAGATTTGTCGCTATTTTTATAGTTAAAGTGTAAAAGTAATACATTAAGGGATAAAGTGAAAAGCACACACGCAGCTCTGCCTAAAGATACAAGGAGAGATTGGTGTGGGGTTCGGTAGATGATCGAGGATCATCTACATTGATAAACGTGTACATTGTGTTACGGTGGATATTTGCTTTGCGTACACGTGTCTCTAACAAAGGGTGAGACTCGCGTACGCAACTCAAAGGCCGACGCATGCAGCATATATTACGCAACGGAGCGCCCGGGTACGCCCACGTAACTCAAATCACACGCTAGTGTTATTTTAACAGGCGAAAAGGTGGCAACGCGATAAATAGCGCAAGTTTATTTTAGTGTCCGAAATTTAGACTAACAGATCCTTCTCCAAATTTACAACACATCTGGTTTAAAGAAAATTTCTGCGCAGAAATAGAAATAGAAACAAAAGTATACATGTGGTGAGTGAGTGTTTTGTATATATAAGTTTATACAATTTTCAAGGTTGAACCACAAGAAGTCGAGTTCTCGCAGGAGTACATGCATGTAAGTGACGTACATGGTGGCTAGGGAGGCATCCCTTGTTAAATATAAAATTTGAGCAGTAGAGTGTAGTAGACCAGGAGGTCATACTGTAGCACAGACCAGGAGGTCCATAACAAGACCAGGAGGTCCAGGTACAGCAGACAAAGAAGTCCGCTATAAATAAGAGAAAAGGGCACAACCCAGGGGGTTGGTGCAAAACCCATATAGGCCAATAAAGCTCTGGCTGAAGGAATTCACAGCCAAAATTTTCGATTCCACTGGTTGCTCAGCACATAAGATTAGTTGCTTATGTGCTGAACGATTGTACCGCACGTAATTGTGTGCATTAGTTAATCTGACAAGTACCATTTGTGTACGAAACAGGTCATAAAACTATTTGTACATTCTGACGTGATTTGTGTAATTTTTTATTTTCTGAAGGGAAGTTCGCTGGTCACTCAGGAATTGTCCAACAACCAACAGTTACTGGAAAGGGTCAATGCTCTGCGGAACACACTCACATGTTCCAGTAAACGAAGGTTCATAGGGGCCCTGGGTCGAGTACGCCAGCGCTAAGGCAGTGTGTAGGTCGTATTGGTCGGCGTGGGCGAGTGAGTGGGGTACTCGGTAAACCGCCACCGTCAGCCTATCGTGAACATTTTGTTTTTTTGTAAGGGTTCGCTGAAGACCCTGATTGAAAGTCAGAGGTGGTGAAAGCAACGCCTGCAAGTTATGGGGGCCAATTGTTCAGGAAGGGGGCGATCAACCTCGGTTCGGGTTGATTCAGTAAACCGACCAGTCGGGTCGGCAAGGTACGTAATGTGTGAAAAATATGGTTCACACACAGAGGTTTTATGTGATGAATGGGAGAGAATGACTGTACATGACGGGGAGAAATTCCCAAGAGTAGGTAGCTTTAGCCCAGAAGTGTTACAAAATTTAAGGAGGAGGATATGTCTCATTAAATCAACAAAGAGACGAATCCAACATTATGATTATTTGCAGTTATGGCAACAGGAGGGTCAAATACAGAGAGGATTGGCTCTGGCGGCGGGATCTAATCCTATCAAGAAATTGATAGCAACGGCCCCGCCGCCACCATACATATCAGGAGAGAAATTGGTTGCGGAGAATGACGCACTAGGGTGTAACAAACAAACACTTAGCAACTGTGTAAATGTTAATAAGTTAACCAATGCAAGTACTAACCCGTGCAAGTTGTACCCTGTTTTGAACTTTCCCCAGGAGTGTGATCAAGAGGACGAATCGGCAACAATATCGGCGCTCTCTCTAGCAGCCACCATATCAGAAACAACAGTAGGCACGGCCCAACCCATAAGATTAGTAACAAAGGCCCCTAGCGGAGGGACAGGTGAGGTCGTATCTACGGGTAAGTACGGCACCATACACTATGCTGAAACTATTTCACCACAGGCTGTAGAATCTACACAGAATGATGTTAGTAGACTTAATCCTGTGAGGGTAATAGCAGTTCCAAATGGGAAAACTGACACAACAGGAATCACTCCTGTTAGGAACATTGCCATGTACAGCCCATTTTCCCGAATGGAATTAAGAACCATAGTGTCTGAATTCCCTGACCCTAGGAAAGACTTAGTTGCCAGCCAGAAATACATCAGAGACCTAGGGAACACTTTAGAGCCCAATAACAAAGACTGGCAGATATTGCTGAGGGCATGTTTACCCTCCAATGTCGACGCAGCTCAATTTTTAGCTGACTGTGGATTGGATCAGGATGTACCTCTTACAGATGTGTACAACAAAGATAATGTAAAAAGAATAAGTTTACAATTAAAAGAGTATTTTCCAGCGGTAGTTAAATGGAACAAGATTTTCTCCATTAAACAAAAAGAGTCAGAAACTGCTGCAGAATAATTTCACAGGGCATTATTAGAAATGGCAAAATACACAGGTATAGAGGACATTAAAACAAACATAAACCATCGAGAAGTAGCAGTATCTGTACTGATGGATGGTTTAAAAGAGACATTAAAAACAAGGGTAAAGACCACGCAACCATGTTGGCGAGGTCTGTCGGTGGCTACTTTGAGAGAGGCAGCTGTGGATCACGATCGGAATATCACCAGACACAGGGAATCACAAGGTGATAAGTTAATGGCCGTAAGTATACAGGCCCTGACCACAAGGCAGCCTTTGTATAAATCACCAAACCCTGTGGATAAGTCAAATGTGGTAACTTGTTTTTCTTGTCATAGACAGGGACACATGGCACGAGACTGTAGAGTGAAACATTCACAAAACTCATATCAACCCTTCTAGACAACGACACGACACACGACATTGGGAGCAGGGTCCGCAGAAACGGAGTTATGAGCCACATGCAGGGGAAACAAAAAGATACCCCCCGAACAGAGACTGGCAAGCCTCTGGTAGTTCCCATTTAACCCCTTCACAAGTAGTTGCTGCCAGCGGGATTCAGGGAGGTCACCATACCCAATAGGGGTGTGGCCATACCTGTAATCTGCAGCCAGTAAAATTGATTGCAAGTCTTGGGAGTGAACCCGAAATTGCAATTAATGTAGCTGGTAAATCATTAAACTTCCTTGTAGATACGGGGGCGGCCAAGTCAGTGATAAATTCGACAGTGGGCATGAGAACCACTGGTAAGACAATTCCAGCCATGGGAGTAACGGGAGTAGTCCAGCACTACCCTGTTAGCAAACCAGCCGAGATTACAGTAGGGCCTTTACACACCAAGCATTCCTTTTTGCTGGCTGCATCGGCACCGACTAATCTCCTGGGAAGAGACTTATTGTGTAAAATGGGGTGCGTCATTTATTGTACTCCTGAAGGTGTATTCTTGGACATACCTGAGAATCACGCTCAGGAAGTGCGAGACATGTTAGACTCCCCATCAAAATTAATGTCACATACCATTATGACAAATAGGACTCCATCCCAAGTAGAAGAAATGACATCCCAGATACCAGAGTCACTGTGGACTAAAGACGGACAAGACACTGGATTGATGGCAAACGTAGCTCCAGTAGTTGTGCAAGTAAAAGATGGTAGGATAGCTCCAAAAATCCCACAGTACCCTCTGAAGCCAGAGGTGGAGTTAGGAGTTTACCCAGTAATAGAGCGCTTGCTACAACAGGGCATCCTGGTAAGAACATTCAGCACAGCCAACAGTCCCATCTTCCCTGTTAAAAAGAGTGGGGGGAGGAGTTACAGGCTAGTGCAGGATCTAAGGGGGATTAACAAAATAGTTGAGAGTCAGTTCCCCGTAGTGCCAAATCCAGCTGTCATCCTTATGCAAATCCCTCCCACTGCGAAATTTTTCACTGTTATTGACCTCTGCTCCGCTTTCTTTTCGGTACCTCTGCACCCTGACAGCCAATATTTGTTTGCATTTACATACAGAGGAGTCCAATACACATGGACTCGATTACCACAAGGTTTCATAGACAGTCCAAGTATATTTTCCCAGGCTTTGCATGATTGTTTACAGTCTTTCCAACCAGAGAGTGGATCAGTATTGATACAGTACTACTGTGTTCTGATTCATTGGAAGCATCCCTGAAGGATACGAAACAGCTCCTGTTTCATCTTTCAGACACAGGACACAAGGTTTCCAAAGACAAGTTGCAATTATGCCAAGCTAAGGTAAAATATTTGGGACACTGTCTAACACAAGGACTGAGACACCTGACCGCTGATAGAATTCAAGCAATTAGAGACATGACTCTGCCACAAACCCAGCAACAGATCAGAACGTTTTTAGGAATGTGTGGGTATTGCCATAACTGGATCCCAGGATTTTCCATTCTAGCATTACCTTTGCAGGAGATGGTTTCCTCAAACAAGCCTGATCGGATTTCGCACACAGACGAGTCCGAGATGGCATTTGAGAGACTTAAACAGTGCCTAACGCAGGCACCAGCATTAGGTATGCCAGACTATGGGAAACCCTTTGAGCTGTACGGAACAGAAAGTGCTGGTTGCGCAGCAGGCGTCTTAACCCAAAAGCACGGTGATGCCAGCAGGACGGTAGCATACTATAGCGCTCAGCTAGATACGGTAGCGCGGTCCCTCCCCACATGCTTGTGAAGCGTTGCTGCGATAGCATTGCTAGTAACGAAAAGCGAAGATGTAGTGCTAGGTCACAACCTCACAATTCATACACCACATGCAGTGTCAGCCTTGCTAAATTCTGCCCAAACCAGGCACGTCTCATCAGCGCGGTTTACAAGATGGGAATTGGCACTAATGGCCCCCGTAAACATCACCATAAGGAGATGCAGTGCATTAAATCCTGCAACATATCTCCCAGGTATGCCTGGACAGGCACAAAGGGTGGAGGATGAGAGTGGTGGGGAAGGAGAATTTAATACAAAGGAGGACACACATGATTGTATGGAATATTTGACCCAAAATTTTACCGCAAGGCCTGACATCAGTGACAACCCACTGGAAGATGTAGACCTAACTTTCTACACGGACGGTAGTTGTCACAGACAGTCAGACTCGGGAGACTTGTGTACTGGATACGCAGTCGTAGATGACCAAGGCACCATAGAAGCAGAACCGCTAGGCCCACCTCACTCAGCCCAGGTTGCTGAACTGGTCGCCCTAACCAGAGCATGTGAATTGGCTAAGGGCAAATCAGCCAATATCTACACCGACTCTAGATACGCATTCGGGGTAGTCCATGATTTCGGAGCCCTATGGCGCCTCAGAAATTTCATGACAGCAGCTGGTACACCGGTAGCGCATGCAGCTCACATAAAAAGGCTTCTAACAGCGATACAGGAACCCGACAGAGTGGCTGTTATCAAGTGTAAAGCACACACATATAGCCAGGACCCAGTATCACTTGGTAACAGCCGAGCAGACGAAGCAGCTAAGTTAGCAGCTGGTACCCCCAGACAGACATACACCACACAACTGATGGTATTTAATACCATCAACACACAGAAGTTGTGTGAGATGCAAAATTTGTGTTCCACACAGGAAAAGGCAGTCTGGAAGGCAAAGGGATATGGCCAGGAGTCCTCAGGACTCTGGACGGATGGACAAGGTAAACCAGTGGCCCCCAGAGCATATCTTCCATGTTTAACTGAGGCAGCTCACGGGCTGACTCATCTGGGCAAGGAAGGAATGTGCAAGTTGGTAAGAGCATATTGGTGCGCCCCAGGATTTTCATCCCATGCAAGTAAGAGAGCAATGTCATGCCTTACATGCTTGAGAAAGAATATCGGAAAGGCAATACCAACAGAACCATCTCATATCCCACCTACAGGCGGTCCTTTTCAGGTAATACAGATTGACTTTATACAATTACCCCCTTGTCGAAATTTGAAATATGTACTTGTTTGTATAGATGTATTCTCAAATTGGGTCGAAGCATTTCCTGCGGCCACAAATACCGCTATGTTTACTGCTAAGAAAATTGTGCAGGAATTTGTATGTAGATATGGTATCCCTAGAATTATCGAAAGTGATAGGGGTACCCATTTTACAGGTGATGTCTTTCAAGGAATGTGTAAGTTGATGGGAATTGATAGCAAGCTGCACACTCCATACCATCCACAGGCGAGTGCGAAGGTGGAAAGAGGGAACAGCACTATTAAAAATAAACTGAGCAAAGTTATGGCAGAGACAGGATTGACATGGCCAGAAGCTTTACCCATTGTACTGTACAGCATCAGAACCACTCCCAGGTCCCCTCTTAATCTGTCTCCCTTTGAAATCTTGTTTGGTCGACAACCGCATGTTATGATTAACCCTCAGGATGATTTGAAGTGTAACAATGAAGTGACTGTAAAATACTTGATTAACATGAGTAAACAGCTAAGGAATCAAAATGATAATTTGAAGTTGGTGATTCCTGATTTACCAGATAGTAATTGTCATGACATTGAACCTGGGGATTATGTAATGATACGGAATTTTCTACGCTCAGGTTGCCTTATTGACAGATGGGAAGGACCATACCAGGTCTTATTGACTAGCACTACAGCATTGAAAGTTGCCGAGAGAGAGACTTGGGTTCATTCGTCCCATTGTAAGAAGGTTGCTGATCCAGAGAGGTCCCGTGATAAGGAACAGACGGTAGAGGAAGTTGTATCACTGGAGTGTCTGTTCCAGGAGGACTGAGGCGGCACCTGAGCATTGAAAATCACAAGATCAAAAGCAGTTGTCGATCCCCCGTTTCCCTTTTATTGTTTTTCTCCACTTCCCATCCCCTCTCCCTCAAATTATTTTTCCCCCTTCTCATTCTTCTTCATTTCCTCCTATAAGATGGACTTGCCTCAAAAGACTGTGATCCGGATTTTCCTGTTGACCATGATGTTGACCAGAGCAGTCTGTTCCGGCGAGAGTACCATGGAGGTCGAGAAAGGTTCTGGAATGGGTTCTGATGACAGAGATGGAGGCGTAGTTTTCCGAGAACAGTACAATCAACAAGCAAAGGCGAGTATCAGAAAACGATCCGATAACATAGACCATAGAAGGAATTGTGAAGGATTGTTAGCTGAAGAAAACTGTATCTGTAGGCTCTGTGACAATGTAGTTGAGGATGGGTGCATCAAGAAATGCCAATCCAGTTTTAATATCCACATGGACCGGCATCCCTTGAGTGACTATCACTCCTTAGTGGGTAGTGTGTTAAATCAAACAGATTGTTGGGTATGCTCTCAAGTACCTCAAGGTCATAGCAAATCAGGACTAGTACCATTTCCTTTAACGATAGGGGAGGTACTTGAGCTAAGTGGTGGGAGTCCGGTGGACAGGAGGTTTAATATCTCCAGTCCTCCTAGTTTGAAGCTCCATCAATATCATGTGGATAGATCCCTAATATGTTTTAACATTTCCAATCCCCGAAAGCCGGGAAATTGGGAAGTGTCATGGAGTAACCAAACCATGGCCTTTTCATATAGAGCAGATAGAATGCCGACAGATACAGAGCTTATACGCCACATAGCCAGTAGAGGAAAATCTTTCCGATATAGGTATACCCTAGGAAGTAGGATTACGAGAGTTGGAGAGGTATCACCAGGATACTGTGCACATATCGTACAAGCTGATACGTGTACTAGACAGATGGGAGAATTAGGGTTAGGAGATTTCACATGGAAGATGTGTAATATGGTTATGTCCTACTCCGTCCCATATGTTCTCCCCGATGATGCATATTTCATATGCGGGAGGAAGGCGTATAAGTGGCTTGCCCCAAACTCTGAAGGATTGTGTTATATTGGAAAAGTACTGCCTGAAGTAATGACTGTATCACATGCCAAAATGAAAGATATACACCGTGTTGCCCAAGCTCCTTATACTCACACCCACTACGAGCACGTAATTAAACGGCACCTGATAGAAAGAACAGAGCATCCGGCCTCTGACATGATCCATGAATCCACCGGGATTCAGTTTCTACTTGCGTTAGACATCACTCGCACCGCCAGAGGAGTGTTGAATTATAAATACATATCTGCGCTCGCAAATTTGTTAGACAATATCACAGAAATGTATGATGACACGTTTAGGTATACTGGAAGAGAGCTTCAAGCTTATAAAACAGAACTGGTTCAGCATAGAATGATTCTCAATTATCTCACGGCAGTGACAGGTGGATATTGTGTCACACTGGCAACGCAGTACGGCGTGAAATGCTGCACATATATAACGAATAGTACCGAGGACCCGGTCGAGGTCATAGACCAAAAGATGGACGATATTCTCCAATTAAAGTGGGAATTTCGCAGGAGACACAATCTCACCCTTGCTGCTGTGAGTAATGAGCTGACTAGTTGGGTGTCATGGTTGAACCCGCGAAATTGGTTCTCTGGTTTAGGAGAATGGGCTCAAGGAGTCCTAATGGATGTAGGGAAGTTTCTCCTATGTATCTTAGGTGTTGTCATAACGATTGGCTTGATATTTAGATGCGGTCAGGCTTTAATGAAGTGCTAACGTAGTACCAGGGTAATGAGTCTAAGGAGTGAGGAAATTGTAATTCCAATGGATTTGATTTATGACCCAACTGTAGAAACAATGATGTGATGAAAATGCGATTTCTACGGTCCGTTTCTTTCACCTGTTTTTCCGGTTTTTCCAAGGTAAAAAGACCCACTTTTGACGAGGAATTTGATGATCCTGTATACAGACAACTGATGGATTAAAGAAGAAGTTTTGACAACCTTATACACAGATATTTGATGAACTATGCCATAGACCCCCAGTTTCCCTAGAAATTTTAAAATTACGCTAGCCCAACACTTTTGTAAGTCTATGGACATTGACAAAGATTTTTGCCCACACCATTTTGGCAAAAGCACAAAGAAGACTGCATTCAACAGACACCGAACAAGACTTCAACCGACAAATGTTCATTAACCTGACATAGAATACCATTGCATTTACCGTAATTATGTCTTTTCTTCATCTCTACAACCTTCAGGTAATTACACACATAGTCGATAGAGAATCCCAGCACAGATATCAGCAATCACATATCCCCCCATTCATGTATCATCAACTAAAATGTGCTCCCCATTTTGTTACAACCACAGCCGAAAAGAGCTCGGTAAAGTTTGACAGCCCATCCACAGACCCGTACCACGGGATAAGAAGGAATTCAAATGTATACTTCGCAATACCTCGAAGCTTGATTTAAAACACGTACGGCACGATGATACATGACCCCCAAACACGGATTCATACACACATGCTTCTGCTATCTCACTAGGTCATACCCTTTTCCTACCTTCTCCTCTCCTCCCCTACCCAACCATGTAAATGTATTTACACTTGACATATATTTTTCTCTTTTTGAAATGTTTTAGGAAGTGGCAGTTATTGTTGACTGCCAAAGGGTGGACTGTCAATGTCAGAAAAATATCACGATGCACACTGCCATATTTGCACCTCATATGTGTCCCTGCTGCGCGTGCGTGCGCTCTCCCGTGCGCGCGCATACTCGCTGTTGCGGGCACCCGCAGGCGCACGGTATGCGCATTTACGGTAGAGATTGTATGCGTCTAGCGGGCGAATCTTTCGTTACATATTTTCACCATATAATGTATTTTGTAGATTATGGTCCCTTTGATAGAATCTGAAAGTTTGGTTAATGTAGCATGTTTGTGGACCGAGAAATCCCTCTTTGTTTGATACGAAGGGTCAGACAGGAGTAATACAGTGGTGTTTAGTATCCATCGGAAGAATATTTAATTAGCAATATTCCGGTGTTGGTTTGAAACAGATTAATCGCTCGTGCGAATAGTTATGGACATAAGAAGTTTATGTCCATTACTATTATTTGCACTTACTTATCCATGCGGCGGGAAACCTAGTTTCCCACCCACCTGAGCAGTTGGAAATTGTCACAGCCCACCTGTATGAATCAACCTATGACCTTTTGTTATAATGCGAAGACGAATTCCTGTGTCCAATAAACAATGAGATTGTAGGGACCATTGAATTGTATTGTGTGTGGGGCATAAATAGACAAGCCGATCACATCCAGCTCACTCTTCAACGGTTCTCATTGCTGATAATCGGGAGCTGGATGTCCAGAGGCGCATGCGATCGTTCCCCTTTGTGCGTAAGTTTTCTCCGCAATCATATTGTCTTTCTAGCTATTGTGGGCCATATCTCTCTCTCTCTCTCTTCTCCTCTTTCTCTCATTTTCCCTTAAATGTAATTGTGTTGTATTGTATTCACTGTGTAGTTATCTGGTTAGTTAGTCTATGTTATATTGGTAGTGTATGACTTGTATTGTATTATTCTTTTCTCAAGTATAACAATCACATAAGGCGTTAGACCCTAAGTACGGTATCTGTGTATTTCTTATAGTGTTAAGTATTCTCAGAGCGCCTTTAAAGTTAATAAGGTTACTCTGTGTCGCATCCTCACCCTATCTCTACACCAAGGTTTACTGCATAATACACTGTTTTATGGTATAGTTATAAAGGTTTAACATTGTGAGCGTCTGCGCCGCTGGTGATCTCCTCGTGGTCCCGAGCGTCCGCAACGCTATAGCGAATCATTACGTTAGTCGGCAGCCTATAGCGTGCCTGCCTGTGATCCCTTGGCCGTAAGCGAACGTGACGCTCGAGCGTCTCGACTACGGCTAAGCGATTGTTACGCAACGTGCGTACCCTTACGGTATACCATACGTCAATAGCGTACAGTGTTCTTAGACCTCTTAAAGGGTTTTAAATAAGATAAATATTCAGCTTTATCACTGTCGTCTGAAGGAGGGACACGAAGAGCGCAGCACGCGGCTCTCCTGTGTCCCTCTTGCGTCTCCGGCAGCAGCGGCGTGTGCTAAAGGAAGTGCCGGTTCGTGCACTTCCTTTACCACACAGACACCGCTGCCGCCGGAGATGCAGGAGGGACACAGGAGAGCCGCGTGCTGCGCTCTCCGTGTCCCTCCTTCAGATGAGAGCGCGGGAGCGACGGAGGGTAAGTATCTAGCACTGTGGGGCATATCTGGCACATCTGGCACTGTGGGGCATTTCTGGCACACATGGCACTGTGGGGCATATAACACTGATTCGAGTATAAGCCGAGGTGGCTTTTTCAGCACAAAAAAAAGTGCTGAAAAAGTCGGCTTATACTCGAGTATATACTAGAGATGAGCGCCTGAAATTTTTCGGTTTTGTGTTTTGGTTTTGGGTTCGGTTCCGCGGCCGTGTTTTGGGTTCGAACGCGTTTTGGCAAAACCTCACCGAATTATTTTTGTCGGATTCGGGTGTGTTTTGGATTCATAGAATCATAGAATTTGGGGGTCATTTTGATCCCAAAGTATTATTAACCTCAAAAACCATAATTTACACTCATTTTCAGTCTATTCTGAATACCTCACACCTCACAATATTATTTTTAGTCCTAAAATTTGCACCGAGGTCGCTGTGTGAGTAAGATAAGCGACCCTAGTGGCCGACACAAACACCGGGCCCATCTAGGAGTGGCACTGCAGTGTCACGCAGGATGTCCCTTCCAAAAAACCCTCCCCAAACAGCACATGACGCAAAGAAAAAAAGAGGCGCAATGAGGTAGCTGTGTGAGTAAGATTAGCGACCCTAGTGGCCGACACAAACACCGGGCCCATCTAGGAGTGGCACTGCAGTGTCACGCAGGATGGCCCTTCCAAAAAACCCTCCCCAAACAGCACATGACGCAAAGAAAAAAAGAGGCGCAATGAGGTAGCTGACTGTGTGAGTAAGATTAGCGACCCTAGTGGCCGACACAAACACCGGGCACATCTAGGAGTGGCACTGCAGTGTCACGCAGGATGTCCCTTCCAAAAAACCCTCCCCAAACAGCACATGACGCAAAGAAAAAAAGAGGCGCAATGAGGTAGCTGTGTGAGTAAGATTAGCGACCCTAGTGGCCGACACAAACACCGGGCACATCTAGGAGTGGCACTGCAGTGTCACGCAGGATGTCCCTTCCAAAAAAACCTCCCCAAACAGCACATGACGCAAAGAAAAAAAGAGGCGCAATGAGGTAGCTGTGTGAGTAAGATTAGCGACCCTAGTGGCCGACACAAACACCGGGCCCATCTAGGAGTGGCACTGCAGTGTCACGCAGGATGTCCCTTCCAAAAAACCCTCCCCAATCAGCACATGATGCAAAGAAAAAGAAAAGAAAAAAGAGGTGCAAGATGGAATTATCCTTGGGCCCTCCCACCCACCCTTATGTTGTATAAACAAAACAGGACATGCACACTTTAACCAACCCATCATTTCAGTGACAGGGTCTGCCACACGACTGTGACTGATATGACGGGTTGGTTTGGACCCCCCCCAAAAAAGAAGCAATTAATCTCTCCTTGCACAAACTGGCTCTACAGAGGCAAGATGTCCACCTCATCTTCACCCTCCGATATATCACCGTGTACATCCCCCTCCTCACAGATTATCAATTCGTCCCCACTGGAATCCACCATCTCAGCTCCCTGTGTACTTTGTGGAGGCAATTGCTGCTGGTCAATGTCTCCGCGGAGGAATTGATCATAATTCATTTTAATGAACATCATCTTCTCCACATTTTCTGGATGTAACCTCGTACGCCGATTGCTGACAAGGTGAGCGGCGGCACTAAACACTCTTTCGGAGTACACACTTGTGGGAGGGCAACTTAGGTAGAATAAAGCCAGTTTGTGCAAGGGCCTCCAAATTGCCTCTTTTTCCTGCCAGTATAAGTACGGACTGTGTGACGTGCCTACTTGGATGCGGTCACTCATATAATCCTCCACCATTCTATCAATGTTGAGAGAATCATATGCAGTGACAGTAGACGACATGTCCGTAATCGTTGTCAGGTCCTTCAGTCCGGACCAGATGTCAGCATCAGCAGTCGCTCCAGACTGCCCTGCATCACCGCCAGCGGGTGGGCTCGGAATTCTGAGCCTTTTCCTCGCACCCCCAGTTGCGGGAGAATGTGAAGGAGGAGATGTTGACAGGTCGCGTTCCGCTTGACTTGACAATTTTGGCACCAGCAGGTCTTTCAACCCCAGCAGACCTGTGCCTGCCGGAAAGAGAGATCCAAGGTAGGCTTTAAATCTAGGATCGAGCACGGTGGCCAAAATGTAGTGCTCTGATTTCAACAGATTGACCACCCGTGAATCCTTGTTAAGCGAATTAAGGGCTGCATCCACAAGTCCCACATGCCTAGCGGAATCGCTCCGTGTTAGCTCCTTCTTCAATGCCTCCAGCTTCTTCTGCAAAAGCCTGATGAGGGGAATGACCTGACTCAGGCTGGCAGTGTCTGAACTGACTTCACGTGTGGCAAGTTCAAAGGGCATCAGAACCTTGCACAACGTTGAAATCATTCTCCACTGCACTTGAGACAGGTGCATTCCATCTCCTATATCGTGCTCAATTGTATAGGCTTGAATGGCCTTTTGCTGCTCCTCCAACCTCTGAAGCATATAGAGGGTTGAATTCCACCTCGTTACCACTTCTTGCTTCAGATGATGGCAGGGCAGGTTCAATAGTTTTTGGTGGTGCTCCAGTCTTCTGTACGTGGTGCCTGTACGCCGAAAGTGTCCCGCAATTTTTCTGGCCACCGACAGCATCTCTTGCACGCCCCTGTCGTTTTTTAAAAAATTCTGCACCACCAAATTCAAGGTATGTGCAAAACATGGGACGTGCTGGAATTTGCCCATATTTAATGCACACACAATATTGCTGGCGTTGTCCGATGCCACAAATCCACAGGAGAGTCCAATTGGGGTAAGCCATTCCGCGATGATCTTCCTCAGTTGCCGTAAGAGGTTTTCAGCTGTGTGCGTATTCTGGAAAGCGGTGATACAAAGCGTAGCCTGCCTAGGAAAGAGTTGGCGTTTGCGAGATGCTGCTACTGGTGCCGCCGCTGCTGTTCTTGCGGCGGGAGTCCATACATCTACCCAGTGGGCTGTCACAGTCATATAGTCCTGACCCTGCCCTGCTCCACTTGTCCACATGTCCGTGGTTAAGTGGACATTGGGTACAACTGCATTTTTTAGGACACTGGTGAGTCTTTTTCTGACGTCCGTGTACATTCTCGGTATCGCCTGCCTAGAGAAGTGGAACCTAGATGGTATTTGGTAACGGGGGCACACTGCCTCAATAAATTGTCTAGTTCCCTGTGAACTAACGGCGGATACCGGACGCACGTCTAACACCAACATAGTTGTCAAGGACTCAGTTATCCGCTTTGCAGTAGGATGACTGCTGTGATATTTCATCTTCCTCGCAAAGGACTGTTGAACAGTCAATTGCTTACTGGAAGTAGTACAAGTGGGCTTACGACTTCCCCTCTGGGATGACCATCGACTCCCAGCGGCAACAACAGCAGCGCCAGCAGCAGTAGGCGTTACACGCAAGGATGCATCGGAGGAATCCCAGGCAGGAGAGGACTCGTCAGACTTGCCAGTGACATGGCCTGCAGGACTATTGGCATTCCTGGGGAAGGAGGAAATTGACACTGAGGGAGTTGGTGGGGTGGTTTGCGTGAGCTTGGTTACAAGAGGAAGGGATTTACTGGTCAGTGGACTGCTTCCGCTGTCACCCAAAGTTTTTGAACTTGTCACTGACTTATTATGAATGCGCTGCAGGTGACGTATAAGGGAGGATGTTCCGAGGTGGTTAACGTCCTTACCCCTACTTATTACAGCTTGACAAAGGGAACACACGGCTTGACACCTGTTGTCCGCATTTCTGGTGAAATACCTCCACACCGAAGAGCTGATTTTTTTGGTATTTTCACCTGGCATGTCAACGGCCATATTCCTCCCACGGACAACAGGTGTCTCCCCGGGTGCCTGACTTAAACAAACCACCTCACCATCAGAATCCTCCTGGTCAATTTCCTCCCCAGCGCCAGCAACACCCATATCCTCCTCATCCTGGTGTACTTCAACACTGACATCTTCAATCTGACTATCAGGAACTGGACTGCGGGTGCTCCTTCCAGCACTTGCAGGGGGCATGCAAATAGTGGAAGGCGCATGCTCTTCACGTCCAGTGTTGGGAAGGTCAGGCATCGCAAACGACACAATTGGACTCTCCTTGTGGATTTGGGATTTCAAAGAACGCACAGTTCTTTGCGGTGCTTTTGCCAGCTTGAGTCTTTTCAGTTTTCTAGCGAGAGGCTGAGTGCTTCCATCCTCATGTGAAGCTGAACCACTAGCCATGAACATAGGCCAGGGCCTCAGCCGTTCCTTGCCACTCCGTGTGGTAAATTGCATATTGGCAAGTTTACGCTTCTCCTCCGACAATTTTATTTTAGGTTTTGGAGTCCTTTTTTTTCTGATATTTGGTGTTTTGGATTTGACATGCTCTGTACTATGACATTGGGCATCGGCCTTGGCAGACGACGTTGCTGGCATTTCATCGTCTCGGCCATGACTAGTGGCAGCAGCTTCAGCACGAGGTGGAAGTGGATCTTGATCTTTCCCTAATTTTGGAACCTCAACTTTTTTGTTCTCCATATTTTATAGGCAGAACTAAAAGGCACCTCAGGTAAACAATGGAGATGGATGGATTGGATACTAGTATACAATTATGGACGGACTGCCACGGTTAGGTGGTATAAAAAAACCACGGTTAGGTGGTATATAATACAATTATGGATGGACGGACTGCCTGCCGAGTGCCGACACAGAGGTAGCCACAGCCGTGAACTACCGCACTGTACACTGGTTGATAAAGAGATAGTAGTATACTCGTAACAACTAGTATGACGACGGTATAAAGAATGAAAAAAAAACCACGGTTAGGTGGTATATATTATAATACAATTATGGTTGGACGGACTGCCTGCCGAGTGCCGACACAGAGGTAGCCACAGCCGTGAACTACCGCACTGTACACTGGTTGATAAAGAGATAGTAGTATACTCGTAACAACTAGTATGACGACGGTATAAAGAATGAAAAAAAAACCACGGTTAGGTGGTATATATTATAATACAATTATGGTTGGACGGACTGCCTGCCGAGTGCCGACACAGAGGTAGCCACAGCCGTGAACTACCGCACTGTACACTGGTTGATAAAGAGATAGTAGTATACTCGTAACAACTAGTATGACGACGGTATAAAGAATGAAAAAAAAACCACGGTTAGGTGGTATATATTATAATACAATTATGGATGGACGGACTGCCTGCCGAGTGCCGACACAGAGGTAGCCACAGCCGTGAACTACCGCACTGTACACTGGTTGATAAAGAGATAGTAGTATACTCGTAACAACTAGTATGACGACGGTATAAAGAATGAAAAAAAAACCACGGTTAGGTGGTATATATTATAATACAATTATGGTTGGACGGACTGCCTGCCGAGTGCCGACACAGAGGTAGCCACAGCCGTGAACTACCGCACTGTACACTGGTTGATAAAGAGATAGTAGTATACTCGTAACAACTAGTATGACGACGGTATAAAGAATGAAAAAAAAACCACGGTTAGGTGGTATATATTATAATACAATTATGGTTGGACGGACTGCCTGCCGAGTGCCGACACAGAGGTAGCCACAGCCGTGAACTACCGCACTGTACACTGGTTGATAAAGAGATAGTAGTATACTCGTAACAACTAGTATGACGACGGTATAAAGAATGAAAAAAAAACCACGGTTAGGTGGTATATATTATAATACAATTATGGTTGGACGGACTGCCTGCCGAGTGCCGACACAGAGGTAGCCACAGCCGTGAACTACCGCACTGTACACTGGTTGATAAAGAGATAGTAGTATACTCGTAACAACTAGTATGACGACGGTATAAAGAATGAAAAAAAAACCACGGTTAGGTGGTATATATTATAATACAATTATGGATGGACGGACTGCCTGCCGAGTGCCGACACAGAGGTAGCCACAGCCGTGAACTACCGCACTGTACACTGGTTGATAAAGAGATAGTAGTATACTCGTAACAACTAGTATGACGACGGTATAAAGAATGAAAAAAAAACCACGGTTAGGTGGTATATAATACAATTATGGTTGGACGGACTGCCTGCCGAGTGCCGACACAGAGGTAGCCACAGCCGTGAACTACCGCACTGTACACTGGTTGATAAAGAGATAGTAGTATACTCGTAACAACTAGTATGACGACGGTATAAAGAATGAAAAAAAAACCACGGTTAGGTGGTATATATTATAATACAATTATGGATGGACGGACTGCCTGCCGAGTGCCGACACAGAGGTAGCCACAGCCGTGAACTACCGCACTGTACTGTGTCTGCTGCTAATATAGACTGGTTGATAAAGAGATAGTATACAATACTACTAATATACTGGTGGTCAGGCACTGGTCACCACTAGTCACACTGGCAGTGGCACTCCTGCAGCAAAAGTGTGCACTGTTTAATTTTAATATAATATTATTTATCATGTACTCCTGGCTCCTGCTATAACAACCTGCAGTGCTCCCCAGTCTCCCCCACAATTATAAGCTTTATATACAATACATTGATGTGCAGCACACTGGGCTGAGCAGTGCACACAGACTGAGTCACTGTGTGACTGTGTATCGTTTTTTTCAGGCAGAGAACGGATATATTAAATAAAACAAACAACTGCACTGTCTCTGGTGGTCACTGGTCACTGTGGTCGTCAGTCACTAAACTCTGTCTGCACTCTCTTCTAATCTACAGTATCACAGCAATCTCTCTCTCTCTCTTCTAAATCTAATCTAAATGGAGAGGACGCCAGCCACGTCCTCTCCCTATCAATCTCAATGCACGTGTGAAAATGGCGGCGACGCGCGGCTCCTTATATAGAATCCGAGTCTCGCGAGAATCCGACAGCGTCATGATGACGTTCGGGCGCGCTCGGGTTAACCGAGCAAGGCGGGAAGATCCGAGTCGCTCGGACCCGTGAAAAAAAACATGAAGTTCGTGCGGGTTCGGATTCAGAGAAACCGAACCCGCTCATCTCTAGTATATACGGTATTTTGGCAGCTGATGAGTCTCATTCCATTTTTGTTCAAATTCTCTTGATGAGTCTGTGATCTTACTTGTATATGATATATGTAACCAGTGGCGGAACTACCGGCAATGCAGATGGTGCGTTGCACCGGGGCCGCGGCGATGAAGGGACCCACCACCTGCAGTACACAGTGGCATTGTCAGCAGTACTGTAATGAGACAGACTGGCTCTTTACCATAAACCACTGCCGGACATGGGCACAGAAGGAGGTTGCCACTGCAGACCTGGACGGAGGAGAGGGGTGCAGTACACAGTCTTGACAGAGGATGGAGAAGTGAAGGAGGGCCAATCCCCTTCCCGAAGATGCAACTACAGGTCCCGCCCTTCCCCCCTGTGAAGAGGAGCAGGCTGCCAGCATCCAATTACAGAAAAGGCGGCCCGTCTGCTGAGATCAAAGAAACAGATGTGCAGGCGCTGATGGAGGTGGGTAGGTGTCCATTAGTGCTTTAAGGGGGAGGGGGTAGCTGTGAAGGGATCAGTCAGTGTTGTGCTGTGAGGGGATCAGTCATTGTGGTGCTGTGAGGGGATCATTCAGTGTTGCGCTGTGAGGGGATCAGTAAGTGTTGTGCTGTGAATGAATCAGTCAGTGTTGCACTGTGAGGTGATCAGTTACTGTTGCACTGTGAGTGGTAGGTGAGCTGCAATGGGGCAGTGTACTGTGATGGAATCAGTCAGTGTTGCGCTGTAAGGGGGAGGCGAGCTATGATGGGAAGTGAGCTGTGAGGGGGTCAGTATGAGTTTAGATGGGGTAGTAAGCTGTGTTGGGATCATGCGTTTGTGTTTGTCATCCTCTCAGGAGATTACAAATGTAATTTGTGTTTCATTAACTATACTATAGGTGTCACTTAAATGCAAGCGAAAAGAAATGTGTAATCTCCTGTATCCACAGTCCACATGTTATTTTTTATTTTTGGCATAGTAGTGGTGGTGGTGGTGGTGGCAATATTTTTGCACCTGGTCCCATCACCAGGGGTAGATGTATGGGTGAGGGTGCCCCTAGGCACAACAGTAATGACCGCCCCCCACCTGCCTAATTTTATTATTTGTATTGGTTGGTTATAAACCCTCATTTTAGGATAGCCAATATAATAGAATAATAAAAAAGCCACTATCACTTTTTTATTATTTTTATTATGTATACATTTTTAGTAAATAGAAAGCTTACAGGGGCATTATGTGCATGTCCTACCTGTTAACACTCCATTCAAGATGGAATATGGTATAGAACAGTTGAAATATTTAGCAGTTACTGTTACTTTTTGGGCTCACAGTACCAACACAAGCATTCTAGTGACGCCCCCAAACAAATGCCGCCCCTACGCACGTGCCCATTGCAAAATTCGCCATTACCCATCACTAGTTCTGCCCCTGTATGTAACCCCTCATATTTATGGTACAATGTATGTATAAATGCTATTTATTGCTACTTAATATGCTGAGGAGGCTCTTTATGTTTGTATATGTATACATTACCTAAGCAGGAGTCTGGTGAAGGGCTCAGTACCAGGGAGAGAACTGCATGTGACAAGTGATAGAAGCTGGACCTGTCATGTATTATTTATTTATTTTATTAACAGTTTCTTATATAGCACAGCAAATTCTGTTGCGCTTTACAACTGGACACAATTAGAAGACAAAACTGGGTGAAAACAAACAGTCATAGAGGTAGGAGGGCCCCGCTCGCAAGCTTACAATCTATGGGGAAATAGGCATGGATGTAGCAAAGGATTGTCCAAAGGGGTGGTCTTCAGTTTGCCGGCAGCCAGGCTCCCGATGACCAGCATCCCGGCGTCGAAATCCCGACAGCTTTTCTCCATCTTGGGTGTCCACGATCCCTCTGGAGGTAGAATAGATAGCGTGGAGAGTGCAGCGAGCCCACAAGGGGCTCATTTACGCTCGCCCCAGCTGTCGATATGCCGGCGGTCAGGATTCCGGCTCTGGTATGCTGGCCGCCGGCATACCATACTACACCCGTCCAAAGGGGCTGAACTGCAGTGAGCAAGAGGACGGTACATTTGACAGGAATACCCTCCATTCCCCAGAGTGTGGCTGTGAGCAGGAGTAGTATTTGAATACAGGGGGTAATTTAGAGTTGATCGCAGCAGCAAAGTCGTTAGCAGTTGGGCAAAACCATGGGGCTAACTCCAAGTTGTTCGCAGTAGGAAATTTTTTAGCAGTTGGGCAAAACCATGTGCACTGCAGGGGAGGCAGATATAACATGTGCAGAGAGAGATAGATTTGGGTGTGGTGAGTTAAATCTGCAATCTAAATTGTAGTGTAAAAGTAAAGCAGCCAGTATTTACCCTGCACAGAAACAAAATAACCCACCCAAATCTAACTCTCTATGCAAATGTTATATCTGCCCCCCTGCAGTGCACATGGGCCCTCATTCCGAGTTGTTCGCTCGTTATTTTTCTTCGCATCGCAGCGATTTTCCGCAAACTGCGCATGCGCAATGTTCGCACTGCGTCTGCGCCAAGTAAATTTGCTAAGAAGTTTGGTATTTTACTCACGGCTTAACGAAGAAATTTCTTCGTTCTGGTGATCGGAGTGTGATTGACAGGAAGTGGGTGTTTCTGGGCGGAAACTGGCCGTTTTATGGGTGTGTGTGAAAAACGCTGCCATTTCTGGGAAAAACGCGGGAGTGGCTGGAGAAACGGGGGAGTGTCTGGACGAACGCTGGGTGTGTTTGTGACGTCAAACCAGGAACGAAACTGACTGAACTGATCGCAGTGGCAGAGTAAGTCTCGAGCTACTCGGAAACTGCAAAGAAATTTATGATCGCTATTCTATTTGCTATTTTGCGAATCTTTCGTTCGCTATTCTGCAAAGCTAAGATTCACTCCCAGTAGGCGGCGGCTTAGCGTGTGCAAAGCTGCTAAAAGCAGCTAGCGAGCGAACAACTCGGAATGAGGGCCATGGTTTTGCCCAGCTGCTAAAAATTTCCTGCTGCGATCAACTTTGAATTACCTCCCATGTGCACTGCAGGTGTGGCAGATATAACATTTGTAGAGAGAGTTATATTTGGGTGGGTTATTTTGTTTCTGTGCAGGGTAAATACTGGCTGCTTTATTTATACACTGCAATTTAGATTTCAGTTTGAACACACCCCACCCAAATCTAACTCTCTCTGCACATGTTAAATCTGCCCCCCTTGCAATGCACATGGGGGGTCATTCTGACCTGATCACATGCTGCCGTTTTTTGCAGCATAGCATTCAGGTCACTACTGCGTTTGCGTATGCACCGCAATGCGCAGGCGCTTTGTATGGGTACACAGAGGATCGTTGCTGGGCAATTGCAAGAAGATTGACAGGAAGAAGGCATTTATGGGTGTCAACTGACTGTTTTCAGAGAGTGGTTAGAAAAACGCAGGCATGTCCAAGCGTTTGCAGGGCGGGTGTCTGACGTCAAATACGGGACCAGACAGGCTGAAGTGATCGCAGTGGCTGAGTAAGTTCAGACCTACTCAGAAACTGTACAAACTATTTTTGTAGTGCTCGGCTACATAGGCGTTCGCACACTTGCAAAGCTAAAATACACTGCCCTGTGGATGGCGACTATGCGTTCACATGGCTGCTAAAAACAGCTAGCAAGCGATCAACTCAGAATGACCCCCATGGTTTTTCCCAACTGCTAACAAATTTGCTGCTGCGATCAACTCTGAATTAGGCCCACAGACCGAACTGGAGAATGCAAGGATACTTACCCAGGGACACTATCAGAGATTAATGATGCTGTACTGCCATTTTGAGAAAGACGGAGACTATGATTAACAGGTCTGTAATTAGCATCACTCCACGTTAGGCAGCACCAGTTCTGATCCAGCAACACTCCACATAAGTAAAGTTCCTACAGCTCTGTAATTTGCAGAATGCCTGACATCAAATGTAGATAGGATGAAGTTAGATTGTATGTTAACTAATTATGGAGAAGAAAGGGTGCAGCACTTGAGAACAAGACCAGCAGCAGCTCTAATTAAAACTGGCCAGTCTCCTTCAGGAAAAAAAGAAAAGTAGTGGAATAGTTCTAGTTAGTTGTACTGGGCAGCTAAAACAAGACAAATTACTTAATAAAAAAAAAAAAAAGTATACAAATATATTATGTTAATAATACAATTAAAACAGGCAGTACAAGCAAATAAACCAAAATAACTAGATGCAACCATATCAAGCTTATAACCAAATACAGTATTGAGGCATAACTTAATCTTTCGGAAACAGTGTTAGAATATATTACAGATGAGCGGGCTTGGTTGTCACAGAACTAAGCCCACCCAAACTTCTGGGATCAGAGGGAATTTGAGCCATGGCTCGGGTTTTCCCTCCAGACTCGGATTCCAAATCGGGGCAAAAAGTCAACATCCCAGCTACGGATCTCCTGGGTTTTGGATTCTCTATAAGTCCCTTCTGCTGTGATTTGGGTACCATTTCACACAGGACTGCTGGGGGGCAGAGTCAGGGCACTGTTTGATGGGCATCCACATGTCCATAGTTAATAGTACTGGCTGAGATACAGTAGATAGATCATGTAGGCAGATAGCAAAACATTATTTTTTTATTTTCTATAGTCCAGGAAGGAACATCTCATCTATTTTCACTTGCATTTTGGCTAAGTGTGTCACACTAGTGCTGTAACTTTACTGCAGCACCTTGGTGCACAGCCCAGAGTTCCTAATACATACACGGGCAGCATTAACCCTTGGTGCACAGTGCACACTGGTGCTTTTTTGGCACTGCCCACAATGCAACATTTACCCATTATTGGTACACACTTGTGCATGCTACCATTACTAGAATATTTTTTTTGTGTTCAATAAAGCTCAATAGGTGCCATGCCACACTGTGATCATAAATATAAGCACTGTGAGTTTGCAATGTGAGTTCTCATTTGTGGAAAAAAATATATATTTTTTGTACAAGTTGTGTTCAATAAAGTGCCATAGGTACTGTCCCGTGCTGCATTCATAAATATAAGCAAAGTGACTCAGCAGTATGAGTTGTCATTTCTGAAGAAACTAAACAAAAAATATGTTATTTTTTTGTACAACTTGTGTGTTCAATAAAGCTCAGTTGTTGCCATGCCACTGCACTAATAAATACAGTATAATCACTGAGTTGATGGATCATGATCAGTCAATGGAAGAGAAGGAACGGCGACCAAGTACTAGTACTGTGGCTGCTACCAATCATGATAATAGATGTTGTAGTACTAAAGGTAGTCCATGGGGCAGGAATTTTAGAAAATGGCACCTGAAATCAAAATCTTTCACAGTGTTAAAAAAGGGGTAGAGGTGTCACATTAAAAACTGACAAATTAGTGCCCAAAATAAAAGAACACTAAGGTTAAAGAACTAATGGTGTGTTTACAAATCACTGATTAGAGTCTAGGGGTGTCCATGTTAGCGATATGTGAGTCTGACATTTCTCACTTCTTTGCCTCCTTCCACCATTTCTGCACCATCTGCAAATATGGGGATGAGCAGTACAAGTAAAGATGTTGATGATGATGACATAATATAAATTGAGGATGCTCACGTGGAAGTGGAACAGGATGAGGAGGATAATTGTGTACTATCTTGCATGTGATAAAAAGAAGCCTGAGCATAAGATAAATGCCTGGGCATAAAATGAAAGATTGTGATGCCTGGGTATAAGATGAAAAAGCTACTTCTTGGGTGTGGGATTAATTTTACCCAAATCCTGACAATGTTTTGAAGGCATTTGTTCCTTTTGGGAGGCCAAAGTTAGTAGAGGTAAGGGCATTAGCTATCTAGGCACCATCCTCCATGTTATATCATTTGCAGTGAGTTCACTAAAACAATTTGTCATCATCAACCATCTCATTAGTGATTGGAGGTAATTCTTCCCCTCAAAATTTGGGGGGCCCAAAGAAACTAAGCACTTCGGCCACAAAAGTGGCAGTCCCTGTCACTGATGTGCTTGATTTGTTAAACTGCACGGAATTTTTAATATCCAACATAAGGGTGGGTGGGAGGGCCCAAGGACAATACCATCTTGCACCACTTTTTTTTTCTGCCATTGCTGTGTGACAATGTCTCATAGATGTGTTATATCCTGCCGTGTCTTTGTGCTGTTTCTCTTCTGCTTAACAACCAGCCAGCTTGCTGCAACCTGTGGCCAATATCGATGAAAACAAATTTTTGAGCTGTGAGGTGGTCAAAATTGACTGGAAATAACTGGAAATATTATTGAGGTTAATAATACTGTAGGAACAGAAATAGGCCCAAATAGCATGATGTTAGCAGTTTTTAGCATTTTTTAAATAAAAATACAGAACCAAAACCAAAACATGTGAGGGCTGTTTTGGTAAAACCAAAAACAAACCCGGTGATGAGTTAGAACCAAAACACAGAGGTGGTGCACACATCTCTAGTGCATATATATACTGTATCACAGCTCGAAGTGGGCTGGTATACAGTGGTTTGGTATACTGGCAATTCTTTGAGAACTGTGTCCCGCCAGAGCGCCACCACACCGAGCTGACCACGGCGCTACTATTTCAAATCTGCCGTGGACTGGCAGCCAATCAGGAGCAATCCTGATTGCCTGTCAGTCCGCTGGCAGAATTGAAATAGTAGCGCCTGGTCATAGTAGCCAGTGCTGCACCACCAAAGGCCACCGACCACAGCCTCCTCCTTTGCACCACCGCCACCCTCTGCCTCCTCCTCCGCTGTACCGCCCTCAGCCTCCTCTGCAGCCCTCAGTCCTTCTCTGCCACCCTCAGTCCTTCTCTACTGCTCTCAGTCCTTCTCTGCACCAACTCTGAGGCCCACAGCCTTCTCCGCCCTGCGATGACCACAGCCTTTTCATGCACCGCAGACCACAGCATCCTCAGCACCGCACTGCTAAATAGGTAATCTTACCCTGCTGCCTTTCTCTCTCCCTAGTCACTACTGTATGCCCTTGCTGTTTCTCTCTCTGTCACTCTCCCTGTCCCTATGTCCCTGCTGTCACTTTCCCTGTCCCTCTGTCACTCTCCCTGTCCCTATGTATGTGCTGTCACTTTCCCTGTCCCTCTCCCTGTCCCTATATCTGCTGTCACTTTCCCTGTCCCTCTGTCCCTCTCCCTGTCCCTATGTCCCTGCTGTCACTCTCCCTGAATTTTGTCTTATTCTATGTGGCATAATGTGAATTTCTGCTCATTCTGTACGTTATAATGTGAATTTTGGCTCATACCATGTGCTGTAATGTGAATTTAGGCTCATACCGTGTGCTATAATGTGAATTCCAGCTCATTCTGTGTACTATAATGTGAATTTTGGCTCATTCCATGTGCTATAATGTGAATTTCGGCTCATACCGTGTGTTATAATGTAAATTTCGGCTCATACTGTGTGCTATAATGTGAATTTCGGCTCATACCATGTGCTATAATGTGAATTTCGGCTCATACCGTGTGCTGTTATAAGAATTTTGGCTCATACTGTGTGGTATAATGTGAAAGGGGCATTAGTACTAGATAGTATATGAGGTCCTACTATTGTGATGCATAATGTGTATAAGGGATATATAGTGTGGTAAACTACACTAAAGGACACCCCCCCATTTGAGTGGCCATGCCTCCTTTTCCGGAGCACTCTCACCTTAGGCGTGTGCATAATTACAATCTTCACTTTTCCATACCTCCACTTCAAAATTTCTATTTCGATCACTGTACTGTATATAAATATATTGCATTGTAGTCAATTCGGAAGGTACAAGAATAGGACCATCATTTTAAGGCAAAAATTATGTCACAAAATAGGTAGGACAATTCACTTGGGATCCATAACCCTAGAAGGAATAAATGTGGATATAGAATGAGGGGATTTTCCTGTAGACTGAGATAATGCCTAATAACAGTCAGTGATATATTTCTGTATAAGATGGTAAAAGGCAGAATAATTATGCTTGAAGAAAGGTGCTGATTATTCCTAAAGGGACTGTATATAGAGAACATTATTCCATGTAAAATCTGCAAATGGATCAAAAATTATGTGTGGAATGTCCAGATCCTGATTGAAGTAGGTTCAACTATATCCAGTTGGACCCAAAATTGTATTATCAATGCCCAAAACAGCTTATTGTGTGAGAGAAAATAGAGAGATGATTTGTAGTCCTAATATACTGTACATATATAAAGCAAAGGGATCAGATATCAATGTATGGGTCTCATTGGATTACAATGCTTTGTTGTGGGTGAGCAAATAATGATTTTACCAGATGAGTAATTTGCTTGAAGTCTCAAGACCTGCTGGTACCAGATGTAGGTCTTTCTAGATGTCCGTCTGTACAGCGGCAGACGTTAGGCATCCAGCTAGTAATGTGGGTTCAATGTACAGTATAGGTCTAGTTTGCAGGTAATCACACTGAGATTCAGAAAGACTGTCACTAGATATGGGGTCATCAGGGCGCGTTTCTCTGGCTTTCCTAATTTGTCAGTTTCTTCAGAGGTGTAGGTTAACTTTACATAAAGAGGTTAGTACCCAGACAAAAAAATGTAAGTAATATATTGAAAGCCAGAAAACCTAATCCTAGGAGATAAATTAAGAAATAATATCAAGATACAGTTATTCCCAGTGTACAGTATTTAAGCACCTTTAGAATCTGTGGCGTCAATCTAATTATTGACCTCTGTGACTTAATTTCAGTACCCTCAATTAGCAGTCAAATAAAGCCTAACTGGCTCAGAGACCCTATCAACTGCTCTTCATAATTAATACCAATAATAATTAGAAGGACACAGGATTCCAGGAAGTATATATTCCTTCTCCAGCATTTACTATCATCCAATATAAATAGTATACATATTTATTCATCCACTTCATTATATGGACAGTAGCACTATTCTGATTAATGAGTGTCAATCATTTATGTCCTAGAACAGTGGTCCTCAAACTCGGTCCTCAGGACCCCACACAGTGCATGTTTTGCAGGTCACCCAGCAAGTGCACAGGTGTATTAATTACTCACTGACACATTTTAAAAGGTCCACAGGTGGAGCTAATTATTTCACTTGTGATTCTGTGAGGAGACCTGCAAAACATGCACCGTGTGGGGTCCTGAGGACCGAGTTTGAGAACCTGTGTCCTAGAAAACCAGGTTTGCAGTGGAACACTCCATGCACCAACTAGGGATCAATATACTGTAGTATTGATACATCTATTATAAGCAAGAGCAGCTCTGTATATTAATACATTTGAGGTGTGAATGTGATCAATTTGAATGACTGTGAGGATCTAAGAGCAGGCAAGTAAGACTCTTAAAGTGGTTAAATATATATACAGGTTGAGTATCCCATATCCAAATATTCCGAAATACCGAATATTCCGAAATACAGACTTTTTTGAGTGAGAGTGAGATAGTGAAACCTTTTTTTTGTGATGGCTCAATGTACACAAACTTTGTTTAATACACAAAGTTATTAAAAATATTGTATTAAATGACCTTTAGGCTGTGTGTATAAGGTGTATATGAAACAAATGAATTGTGTGAATGTACACACACTTTGTTTAATGCACAAAGTAAAAAATAAAATATTGTCTAAAATTCCCTTCAGGCTGTGTGTATAAGGTGTATATGTAACATAAAGGAATTATGTGCTTAGATTCAGGTCCCATCACCATGATATCTCATTATGGTATGCAATTATTCCAAATATACAGAAAAATCCAATATCCAAAATACTTCTGGTCCCAAGCATTTTGGATAAGGGATACTCAACCTGTGTATATATATATATATATATATATATATATATATAAAACACAATTCCCAAGTGCGCTATATTCGTTAAGTGTTTATTCTTCGAATCTTCCTAAATGGACCCAATGAGTATGGACTGTAAATTGGAGAGTTCTTTAAAAAAAAATTCCCAGGATCCTGAAACAAAAAAACCCTCACCAGAAAAGCACCCAAAACTAAAGTCCCAAAGGCCAATTAGTACCAATTATTGGTTTATTAACACCGTTTTTGATATACACATTAACAATGTTGTACAGAAATAGAATTTGTACATCAATGAGAAATAACCAAGCTGTGTTGATGGCAAGTTAGATCCTCCCTCAGCTTAGGAAGGTGTGAGCTCAAAAGGGAGAATCTTCACAAGATTTATGACTCATGGCTGACAGACCCTACGTGTTTCGTCTTAACAACTTCATCAGGGAAAATTCTTTAAAGGTGAGGAAATGTATTACTTTAATAGTTAATACTGAATATAGTGAAAAAAAGAGTGGATTTTAAAATGATACGCACCTACCAACAAAAGGCAGGACCAAGAGGTGGAGTTAAAGTTGTGTAAACCAATGGTCATATAGCTACCTAGAACAAAAGACATAGGGGGTCAATCCGAGTTGATCGCTTGCTAGCTACTTTTAGCAGCCGTGCAAACGCATAGTCGCTGCCCACGGGGGAGTGTACTTTCGCTTTGCAAGAGTGCAAATGCCTGTGCAGCCAAGCGATACAAGACCAGCCCTGTAGTTATTTATTCTGTGCGATGATTGCAGCAACGAAGGTCCCGGAATTGACGTCAGGTACCCGCCCTGCAAACACCTGGACAGTGGACACACCTGCGTTTTTCCAAACTCTGCGCCACATACGCGTGTATTTTTACCATTTTTTTTAAAAGATCGCTACGCAGCGAACATCGGCAGCTAGCGATCAACTCAGAATGACCCGCATACTCTTTTTTTGGTTTCACTAACACAAAAAGGGCTTAAAATATATATATATATATATATATATATATATATATATATATAAATGTCCATGTAAAAAGGCACTCAGGAGACATCAATAGTAGCAAGAAAATCAAAGTGTATTTTACGGTCATGGTCGAGTACTTTCGGGGACAGCATTGCTGTATTGGTGTGGTCCTGAGGACGGGGTGCTGTCCCCGAAAGTACTCGACCGTGACCGTAAAATACACTTTGATTTTCTTGCTACTATTGATGTCTCCTGAGTGCCTTTTTACATGGACATTTATCTGAATTTGGATATGGCACCGGAGCAAGCTGTCCTGTGAACAGAGTGCCGGCAGTAGATGGATGTATATATATATATATATATATACACTAACATGTTGGGGCGGCACTCCCATTAAATTCAGTACTGTACCAGTGCCTTCCTAGGTACCTTGGCAGGTCCAAAATAGCATGCTGTCGGCGGCACTCGAATAAGATACCATCAAGGTAGAGATATAAGCAACATTTCAGTGATTTTTATTTACTCCTTCATCAGGCAAAGTACAAACAAACAATATCATACCTTATAAAGTCTCCCCACCACGTGCATTAGCTCCGGCGTGCAGTCCCAGTGTGCAGACGCCCACAAATTACGTCAGCACCCGTCGCCACATCACCACAGCTACCAACAAACATAACCAAAATGTTTTAACTAGCATGCTACATATATATATATATATATATATATAAACCTATGAACGAGGCGGCACTCAGAGACTGCAAATTCAAAAGTGTATTGGTGCAAAAATCGGCATCAACGTTTCGGGGACCTAATCCCCTTCTTCAGGATAACACTCAGTGACAGACAAACGTGTTTAAATAGACAAAGAATTACTTACCCCCCACCACAAACGATCACTCACATCAGCATTTCAAGCTGGCCGCGGCGCCCGCACTTCCGCCAGGCTCTCCTGGCAGAAGTACTGTAAAATTCGCAGCAGTGGCACTCAAGGACATCTTGTCAAATAATTAAAACTCTATCACTCTTTGAAAGTATGTCCTTGAGTGCCACTGTTACGAATTGTGTATACATATTAGAGATGAGTGGGTTAGGTTCTCAGAGAACCAATTCCTCCCGAACTTCATGCTCCGAGCCTGGATCTGAGTCTGACTCAGGACTTCCCACCAGACTCAGAAACCAGAACGAGGCAAAACATCATCATCCCGATTTCGGATTCTTGCAGGATTTGGATTCCATATAAGGAGCCGCACGTTGCTGCGATTTTCTCTCTGGACTTGGAGAGTAAGGGAGACAGACCTCTGTCTCTCTCTGTGGGTGGTGGCATCAGGTGGGGTCAGTGTGTGCTCTCTAGGGGTGCTGTTCCTGTCACTGTGGTGTCCCTGTGCTATTAGGGGTGCTGTCCTAGCTGTCACTGGTGTTTCATGTGCTGTTAGGGGTGCTGCAGCTGTATATGGGTGTTGCTGTCCTGGCTGTCACTGTGTTGTACAGGGGCATTGTCATCCTGAATGCAGTGAAAATACAGGGGTGCTGGCTGTAAAATTTCAGGGGTGCAGTGAAAATAAATGTACACTGGCCCTGTCTTTGTATGCTGTAAAAATTCCTGGGTGCTGCTGTGAAAATAAATGTACACTGGTCCTGTATGCTGTAAAAATACAGGGCTGCTGCTGTTAATATAAAAGTACACTGGTCCTATATGCTGTAAAAATACAGGGGTGCTGCTGTTAAAATAATAGTAAACTGGTTTTGTATGCTGTAAAAATAAAGGGTGCTGCTGTTAAAATAAAAGTACACTGGCCCTTTATGCTGTAAAATACAGGGGTGCAGTGAAAATAAATGTACACTGGCCTTGTTTTGAATGCTGTAAAATTACAGGGGTGTTGTGAAAATACAGGGGTGCTGGCACTGTTCGCGATTGCGATGTCTAGGCCTGACCTTCACAACACTGTATGTGAAGAGGAGGCTCCTACCACCATTTGCACACCTTCTTCAAGTGCTGGGAGGAGCACCACCAGTCCAGATGCTGATATTGAGATTGAAGATTGAAGAACTCACTGTAGAAGTACACCAGGATGAGTAGCATATGGGTGTAGCTGGCTCTTAGGAGGAAGTTGACGATGAGGATTCTGATGGTGATGTCATTTGTTTTAATAAGGCACCAGTGGAGACAGTTGTTGGCCATGGGATGAAAAAGCTCATTGTCATGCCTGGGAAAAATGCCAAAATACCAAAAAGCCACCTCTTCGGTGGGGAATTATTTCTCCACAAATCCAGACAACAGGTGTCAAGCCATCTGTTGCCTTTGTCAATACATAATAAGTAGGGGTAAGGACGTTAACCACCTAGGAACATCCTCCCTTATACGTCACCTGCAGCGCATTCATCATACGTCATCGTCAAGTTAGAAAACTTTTGGTAATAGCGAAAACAGTCCACTAACACCTGTCGTTTGTTTTAATATTATTTCTCTGTGAGGATGAGGATGTAAACACTGAACACTCCTTTTCTTTGCCATATCATGCCAAGGGTGCTGCCCTATATGGGGTGCTGCCCCTCTGCCTTATCAGTCCAGGGGTGCTGCCCCACTGCCGTTTAAGTCCAGGGGTGCTGTTGAATGTCTGCTATGCTATGTAATTCTCCAGGGGTGCTGCCTATGCTGTATAAATCCAGGGGTGCTGCTGTACTTGATCCTAGGTTTAAATTAAAGCGTAGAGAAGATAGGAAACAAGCTTCAACATCACAAACAGATTTGTGAAAAAATAGCTGCAAAGGTGGAAATGGAAATTACAATTTTGATTAAGTGTTATCCAATGAGACCACATTTGTGGCCAAAGTCAGTGTGACCAGAAGAGACTGAATCATAATCCAGAACAACGGCTGGAGAGGTAAAAGTGAGATTTTCTGCAGGAGCATTAGAGAGAGGATCTTCTCAATTATTTCATGTTAGGGACTCACTCAAATGAATGGCTACAATTAGTCATCCTTAATTTTGATTTATTATTGATGTTCCACATTTTGGGATTAATTATTTACAAGATGCGCATTTGTTGTACAGGGTTCTTTTCCTAAGGGCTGCTAGGGTTATCGCAAGACCTTGGGTTGTGTTGGAAGAATGGGGTTCAGTGATCTTGCATTGCATCAGCTTTCCATTGCACTGCAGCACTGGGCAAGGAGCTCCTGTGAGGCACAAACGGTTACTGAATAGGGCCTAGTATGGAGTTAGATGTCTGGCTTGCCAGGCTGAGGCATGCTGTGGGCACAGAGGTTAGCATTACTTCCTCCCACAGTCCTACTAATAGTATGAAATGATTTTCGACTGTAGAGTGGTAAGCTCCACTAGGGCAAGGGCTCAATATAAAATAAATCACTGCACAGTCCTGCTTAGTACTTTACCGAACCCACCCAAACTCAACTTGCCCCATCCGGGGCTGCTGTGGGGGCTCAGGAGGGGCTGCTAAAACATCTATGGGGCTGCTTTATTTAAAAATTAAATATGAATAAAATAAACAAGACACATATGTATGTTCACATGCGTGTAACTGGGACACACAGGTATGCTCACATGCATGTAACTGGGAGCTGTGAAAAACAAAAATAAGGCATCTGCAACAAAATATGTAAATAAAAATGCAATAAAAAAATGGAAAATAATGAAACCCGCAAGATTTTCACAAAATAAGTCTCCAGAATTTGTGGAGGGGAAAATATCCAATCTTGATCCTGTGGTATACACCAGTTTATTTGCATCCCTGCATTAAATCAGAGATTATCGTAATCCCTGAAAATGGAGAAGGGGGTAGAAATTTGGAGACTTTAGCCCCCAGTTTTTAAGTTTGTCCAGTAATGTGGTAATTATATATTTGCTTGGTTGAAGTCCTTTTCCGTTCCACACCAATATAGGAGTGGAGGTGAAAACCTGTGTGTTGTTCCTGATCGCGTGTGCCTCTCTGATTTTTAATCACCTTCTTGACACTGTCCATTTCCTCTTGCCTATTCTCATAATGTGAAAAGTCATCAAAGAAGGAGGTGGTATGTTTGTAGCTAGCTATGATTCGGAGAACTTGGTGAACTTTTCCAGGAGGACCACCTGTCGCTGAAATTATTGGTTTATTAAACTGTGCAGGTCCTGTTTTAACAACATAAGGGTGAGTTGTAGGGCCTAAGACAATTCCATCTTGCACCTCTTTTTTTTCTTTGCATTATGTGCTCTTTGGGGCCTAGTTTTTAAAACTGCCATCCTGTCTGCCACTGCAGTGCCACTCCTAGATGGGCCAGGTGTTTGTGCCACATACTTGTGTCCCTTAGCTTAGTCATACAGCCACCTCGGTACAACCTTTTGGCCCATAAACAATATTGTGAGGTGTGAGGTATTCAGAATAGACTGGAAATGAGTGTAAATTTATGTTATTGTGGTAAATAATACAGTAGGATCAAAAATACCCCCAAATTAAGTGATTTTAGCTGCTTTTAGGTTTTTTAAAAAAAAATATCCAGATCCAAAACCAAACACAAGAGGGTGGTTTTGGCAAAACCAATCCAGATCCAAAACCAAAACACAAAAGCCGAAAAGTTTCCGCGGCTCACCTCTAATATATATATATATATATATATATATATACATACAGGTTGAGTATCCCATATCCAAATATTCCGAAATACGGAATATTCCGAAATACGGACTTTTTTGTATGAGACTGAGATAGTAAAACCTTTGTTTTTTGATGGCTCAATGTACACAAACTTTGTTTAATACACAAAGTTATTAAAAATATTGTATTAAATTACCTTTAGGCTGTGTGTATAAGGTGTATATGAAACATAAATGAATTGTGTGAATGTACACACACTTTGTTTAATACACAAAGTTATAAAAAATATTGGCAAAAATGACCTTCAGGCTGTGTGTATTAGGTGTATATGAAACATAAATGCATTCTGTGCTTAGATTTAGGTCCCATCACCATGATATCTCATTATGGTATGCAATTATTCCAAAATACGGAAAAATCCGATATCCAAAATACCTCTGGTCCCAAGCATTTTGGATAAGGGATACTCAACCTGTATATATATATATATATATATATATATATATATATTTATACCCTGCTCAAAAAAATAAAGAGAACACTTAAACAACACAATGTAACTCCAAGTCAATCACACTTCTGTGAAATCAAACTGTCCACTTAGGAAGCAACACTGATTGACAATCAATTTCACATGCTGTTGTGCAAATGGAATAGACAACAGGTGGAAATTATAGGCAATTAGCAAGACACCCCCAATAAAGGAGTTGTTCTGCAGGTGGTGACCACAGACCACTTCTCAGTTCCTATGCTTTCTGGCTGATGTTTTGGTAACTTTTGAAAGCGGTGCTTTCCCTCTAGTGGTAGCATGAGACGGAGTCTACAACCCACACAAGTGGCTCAGGTAGTGCAGCTCATCCAGGATGGCACATCAATGTGAGCTGTGGCAAGAAGGTTTGCTGTGTCTGTCAGCGTAGTGTCCAGAGCATGGAGGCGCTACCAGGAGACAGGCCAGTACATCAGCAGACATGGAGGAGGCTGTAGGAGGGCAACAACCCAGCAGCAGGACCGCTACCTCCGCCTTTGTGCAAGGAGGAACAGGAGGAGCACTGCCAGAGCCCTGCAAAATGACCTCCAGCAAGCCACAAATGTGCATGTGTCTACTCAAACGATCAGAAACAGACTCCATGAGGGTGGTATGAGGGCCCAACGTCCACAGGTGGGGGTTGTGCTTACAGCCCAACACTGTGCAGGACGTTTGGCATTTGCCAGAGAACACCAAGATTGGCAAATTCGCCACTGGCGCCCTGTGCTCTTCACAGATGAAAGCAGGTTCTCACTGAGCACATGTGACAGACGTGACAGAGTCTGAAGACACCAAGGAGAATGTTCTGCTGCCTGCAACATCCTCCAGCATGACCGGTTTGGCAGTGGGTCAGTAATGGTATGGGGTGGCATTTCTTTGGGGGGCTGCACAGCCCTCCATGTGCTCGCCAGAGGTAGCCTGACTGCCATTAGGTACCGAGATGAGATCCTCAGACCCCTTTGGAGACCATATGATGGTGCGGTTGGCCCTGGGTTCCTCCTAATGCAAGACAATGCTAGACCTCATGTGGCTGGAGTGTGTCAGCAGTTCCTGCAAGACAAAGGCATTGATGCTATGGACTGGCCCGCCTGTTCCCCAGACCTGAATCCAATTGAGCACATCTGGGACATCATGTCTCGCTCCATCCACCAACGCCACATTGCACCACAGACTGTCCAGGAGTTGGCGGATGCTTTAGTCCAGGTCTGGGAGGAGATCCCTCAGGAGACCATCTGCCACCTCATCAGGAGCATGCCCAGGCATTGTAGGGAGGTCATACAGGCACGTGGAGGCCACACACACTACTGAGCCTCATTTTGACTTGTTTTAAGGACATTACATCAAAGTTGGATCACCCTGTAGTGTGTTTTTCCACTTTAATTTTGAGTGTGACTCCAGATCCAGACCTCCATGGGTTAATAAATTTGATTTCCATTGATAATTTTTCTGTGATTTTGTTGTCAGCACATTCAACTATGTAAAGAACACAGTATTTAATAAGAATATTTAATTCATTCAGATTTAGGATGTGTTATTTCAATGTTCCCTTTATTTTTTTGAGCAGTATATATATATTCATATTTTTTTTTATTAAAGCAATGTATAATTTACTCTGTGAATTTTATCAATAATATTAACCTAAATGGTTAAGTTAGGAGTCAAATTAAGAGACAATTGTTTCCCTTCTATAATAGGAAGTCATTCCGAGTTGATCGTAGCTGTGCTAAATTTAGCACAGCTACGATCGTTAACTCAGACATGTGGGGGGACGCCCAGCACATGGCTAGTCCGCCCCGCATGTCAGTGCCGCCCCCCCCCCCCCCGAACAAATACAAAAGCATCGCACAGAGGCGATGCCTTTGTATTTGAGGATTAACTCCCAGCCAGCGCTGCTCCTGCGTCTGGCCGGGAGTTGCTAGGCTGTAAGAGTAAGATAGGGGGGCAGATGTATTAACCTGGAGAAGGCATAAGGAAGTGATAAACCAGTGGATATGTGCAAAGTGATAAAGGCACCAGTCAATCAGATCCTAACTGTTAATTTACATATTGGAGCTGATTGGCTGGTGCCTTTATTACCTTGCACATATCCACTGGTTTATCACTTCCTTATGCCTTCTCCAGGTTAATACATCTGCCCCAGTGTTCTTTAAAATAACACCAACAGCAAAATCCCGGCGCCTTTATTGCCCAGAGAAAACCTAGCAGCCTTCCCAGGGGTAATTGGTTTAAACACCCCTTTTTTAAACCAAGAAAAAATAGAAAAAGACAATGGGAGGCGCAGATTTAATCTGTTTGCAGATTTTATTATACGATTATTATATATTAAAAGACAAATTCATACCGGCCGGTATGCGTAAATTACATATATTTAAACATCTCAATAAAATTAATATCCTTAAAACCCCCACAGTATATATTCCTCTCAAACTTACATACAATTAGATGTGCTTCAGGTGATACTTTATATTGCCTCACTAGTAGCTCACTTGCTACCTAGTGGATAAATACCATGGTAACAATTAGAAGTGCACTTCAGCAACTCTTTCTTGTGTATTTAATATGAGTCTGTGATTTAAATACTGCAGTTGAATATCTTGTTTGTCAAACAGTGCCAATGTTCCATGCAATAATAGTATGTATTCCTGTATGTCCATACAATGTGTTTATGGAAAGTTCAAAGCTCTTGTGCACATATCCAAATCACAGCGTGATATTACTTATTTGGCAAACCTGTCACGACTCCCAGCAGGGTAAGCTATTTGTCCTCCCGGCTATTGGTCTCACATACAGCCTTGTCTGGAGTTCATGGAACAACTCACTTCGGATGTTGTCCCTCCCGGCTGTTTGTGTAGCCTCAGCCTTATCCGGAGTATATGTACCCTTCTGCTCCTCTAATCACTGTTTAGCAATGGGTCACTCATCAGCCGGCCGGCTTGTAGTTATGCAGCACTCGATCCCGTCAGTGGGAGAAAAACACAGACGCGTTTCCCTGCCTTCCAACCTCGGCAGCTTCCTCAGTGTGAATGGCTCTCCCTGGCCACACGGCTTTTTAAACACAGATATTTTGCACAGCCCGTACTGACATTAGCATAATGCCGTTCACGCCTCATTTCGACAGCTGTCACCTGTACTTGTATATAATTACTTCACTTCTTGTATAGATCACAGTGTCCCATCTAATTTCATCCAAATAGCCGCATCAATTGCACTTATTACCGGTTATAATCACTTAAACCTCCAGGTACTTATATATGGCTATTCAAATGACACTAAAAAACAATAAATATTACTATAAATAAATATAAATATATACATACAGGTGATTAGACTTATTTATTCTGCATCACTGGTTGCTATCCCCTTTATTCAATTTACATAAAATTGGGATATGTATTCCCCTTCAAATTTAAAGATAGAAATCATTTGTCATTATTCATTTTTCATTTATTCATTTTTATAATTATTTCATACCTGTTACATTATGCAACAATAGACTAATACAATAATAAAATCTCCTGACACATAAGATCCTATTTATATAACCATCCATTTACTTTCTCCATTGCAGTCTTTCTATACTTTAATTGCACAGAAGTTCTTCTAAAATGGATGGTGTATGATGATCAGTTCAGATCTTTATAATTGTACCTTCTTATATAAATATATCTATATCAATGAAGTATAGGGTATTAATATCCTTGTAATTCTAGATTTGATATTCATATCAATTTTCATTTTTATTATTATTATTATTACTTTCTATTATAATTTTCTAGATCCATTTACCATACATATGATTACATTATATCTACATTCCTATACTCCATTAAGTTATATCATGTCATTAAGACCTGAAGGGACCATTGTATCCATTCTAAATGTCCAATATGCTTCTCTCCTTCGGAGTCGGTCAAATCGATCACCCCCCCTATTTGTTACCTTAATATGTTCTATACCAATCATTGTGATATTTTCTACCTTAGAATTCTGACAATTCACAACATGATCTGACAATGGATGTTTTGCTCCTTTAACAATATTTCTCCTATGCTCCATATATCTAACATGAAGGGTCCTAATGGTTCGACCAATATATTGTTTCCCACATTGGCATGATATAAGGTATATAATGTAAGTAGACATGCAATTCATAAATTCATCTATGGGGAATATTTCCCATGTTCTAAAGGACTGAAAGCTAGAGCTTTTCCTAGGTACATTTTTGCAGGATAGACAATTTGTTTTTCCGCATTTATGATATCCTACTGGCGATGCCTTTGTATTTGAGGATTAACTCCCAGCCAGCGCTGCTCCTGCGTCTGGCCGGGAGTTGCTCGTCGCTCCCGCTGGCCACAGCGGCCCGCCCCACAACGGTCCAGCCATGCCTGTGTTGGCCGGACCGCTCCCCCTAAACGGCAGCTTAACGCCGCCGTTCAGCCCTCTTCCGCCTAGCGACCGCCTCTGTCTCAGAGGTGATCGCTAGGTAACGAAAGCTGCCATGCGCAGGCGCACTGCGGCGCCGGTGCATGCGCAGTTCTGACCCGATCGCTGCGCTGCGACAAACTGCAGCGAGCGATCGGGTCGGAATGACCCCCATAGGCTGTAAGAGTAAGATAGGGGGGCAGATGTATTAACCTGGAGAAGGCACAAGGAAGTGATAAACCAGTGGATATGTGCAAAGTGATAAAGGCACCAGTCAATCAGATCCTAACTGTTAATTTACATATTGGAGCTGATTGGCTGGTGCCTTTATCACCTTGCACATATCCACTGGTTTATCACTTCCTTATGCCTTCTCCAGGTTAATACATCTGCCCCAGTGTTCTTTAAAATAACAAGTGTTTTATTTTATTGGGAATGGGAAGGATTGGGCTAAGGGTCTCTATAATACCTATATAATAAGTGTTACCTGTACAAATATTTACTATTATATTTCAAGTTATGTTATCAATAAATATGTTAAATAGTATTGTATAGTAATAGTTGACCCTTACTGACCATCCTAATTGCAGATTTTCCTGAGCAAAAAATGTATCTACATTTTGGCCCATCTGGTATAGTTGTAGTTTAGTTCATCTGGTGTAGTTGTGTCAGATTACTTGAGACATTGATGGGAAAAAGAAAAGTGAGTAATTTACCGACCTATTAAAAATTATTTGAGGGTTATCTAAGCCATACATTGGTGGATTACCAACACAGTGGTAGGCTTGTTTGAAGGCACCAACTGTTAATGAGACGAATGAAGACAGCACTTGAGGACAAAATTCTTAGGGTGAAATTGAAATTATATATCACGCCCAATCTCATGTCTAAAATTAACCCTGTTATCGTGCATATTGTGCCCATAGTAATCAAGTTTAGCCATGTAAAGGGCAGCAAGCTGAAAGAATGATATCATGCCCCAAAGGGCAGAAACAGAATGGGTGTGGAAAGGGGTGAAAAGAATTGAATCCCGCCCTTATAGTTTATATATGGAAATGCATACCCTTTTTAACCCACCAGTTGCACAGTATGTGGTTGTTTTTCTGTAAAGAAATATCTATATTGAGTAGTCATAATTGTTCACTACTCTAACAACTTTAGAGCAAAATATGATCTGGATTTTAACAGTTTCTGAAGCTAGATTGTAAACAGTGGAATAAAGCATCTATAAAAGGTACATGGGCTGAGGTGTCCCCATCTGATCCATCATGCAACCAACACTGTGATAGCCAGCATATTTATTGTGTCCTCTTCTCTGGTGGTAAAGGGACTCAGACCAAATCTGTAGAGTCTTTAGAAATATGCCCCTGATTGCTGTGCAGTTGATAAGAAAAATACTTTTCCAGAGTTTTTACTATATACTTTGCAGTCAGCAGCAAATTTTTTCTGGAAAGGGGCTGCAGAAAACTTAAACATTTGCTGATAAATTCTAAAACTCGCTATGATTAGACACACTCCAGGTACCTTGGGGAAAACTTAAAAAGTTCCAGAAAGTCATTCCATTTTCTTCAAAGTGGTTAATTTTTTTTTACCAAATGTACACCTGTGGCTAATATTTAGTTAGTTTATATAGCCATCTTGCCTGAGGGCAGCTGACTCTATTGCAGCCAGTCACAAAGACCTTACTGCTCACATGACTCCAGTGTCCAATTCAGAGGCAGACTGCCCTATATAAATCATATTCCTAGTCACCTGTGCTTGGCAAGTTCAACTTGTCTTAAGCCCCCAGTTCCCCTGTGGAAGAAACTAGAGATGAGCGGGTTCGGTTTCTCTGAATCCGAACCCGCCAGAACTTCATGTTTTTTTTCACGGGTCCGAGCGACTCGGATCTTCCCGCCTTGCTCGGTTAACCCGAGCGCGCCCGAACGTCATCATGACGCTGTCGGATTCTCGCGAGGCTCGGATTCTATCGCGAGACTCGGATTCTATATAAGGAGCCGCGCGTCGCCGCCATTTTCACACGTGCATTGAGATTGATAGGGAGAGGACGTGGCTGGCGTCCTCTCCATTTAGATTATAAGAGACTGAGAGAGATTTACTGGAGCTGACTAGGAGGAGTACTGTTACTGTAGAAGTGTAGAGACTGAGTGGAGAGAGTTTACTAGTGAGGACAGTGCAGTTTACTTTATAATCCGTTCTCTGCCTGAAAAAAGCGATACACAGCACACAGTGACTCAGTCACATACCATATCTGTGTGCACTGCTCAGGCTCAGGCCAGTGTGCTGCATCATCTATTATCTATATATAATATTATATATATCTGTCTGACTGCTCAGCTCACACAGCTTATAATTGTGGGGGAGACTGGGGAGCACTACTGCAGTGCCAGTTATAGGTTATAGCAGGAGCCAGGAGTACATAATATATTATATAGTGAGTGACCACCAGACACACAGTGCAGTTTATTTAATATATCCGTTCTCTGCATGAAAAAAGCGATACACACAGTGACTCAGTCAGTCACATACCATATCTGTGTGCACTGCTCAGGCTCAGGCCAGTGTGCTGCATCATCTATTATCTATATATAATATTATATATATCTGTCTGACTGCTCAGCTCACACAGCTTATAATTGTGGGGGAGACTGGGGAGCACTACTGCAGTGCCAGTTATAGGTTATAGCTGGAGCCAGGAGTACATAATATATTATATAGTGAGTGACCACCAGACACACAGTGCAGTTTATTTAATATATCCGTTCTCTGCCTGAAAAAAGCGATACACACAGTGACTCAGTCAGTCACATACCATATCTGTGTGCACTGCTCAGGCTCAGGCCAGTGTGCTGCATCATCTATTATCTATATATAATATTATATATATCTGTCTGACTGCTCAGCTCACACAGCTAATAATTGTGGGGGAGACTGGGGAGCACTACTGCAGTGCCAGTTATAGGTTATAGCAGGAGCCAGGAGTACATAATATATTATATAGTGAGTGACCACCAGACACACAGTGCAGTTTATTTAATATATCCGTTCTCTGCCTGAAAAAAGCGATACACACAGTGACTCAGTCAGTCACATACCATATCTGTGTGCACTGCTCAGGCTCAGGCCAGTGTGCTGCATCATCTATATATATTATATATCTGTCTGACTGCTCAGCTCACACAGCTTATAATTGTGGGGGAGACTGGGGAGCACTACTGCAGTGCCAGTTATAGGTTATAGCAGGAGCCAGGAGTACATATTATATTAAAATTAAACAGTGCACACTTTTGCTGCAGGAGTGCCACTGCCAGTGTGACTGACCAGTGACCTGACCACACTGACCACCAGTATAGTTAGTAGTATACTTATATTGTGATTGCCTGAAAAAGTTAAACACTCGTCGTGTGACTTCACTTGTGTGTTTTTTTTTTTTTATTCTATAAAAATAAAACTCATTCTGCTGACAGACAGTGTCCAGCAGGTCCGTCATTATATAATATATAATATATACCTGTCCGGCTGCAGTAGTGATATATATATATTTTTTATATCATTTATCATCCAGTCGCAGCAGACACAGTACGGTAGTTCACGGCTGTGGCTACCTCTGTGTCTCTGCACTCGGCATGCAGTCCGTCCATAATTGTAATACCACCTAACCGTGGATTTTTTTCATTCTTCTTTATACATACATAGTTACATAGACATCTTCTCTTTATCAACCAGTCTATATTAGCTGCAGACACAGTACAGTACGGTAGTTCACGGCTGTGGCTACCTCTGTGTCTGCACTCGGCAGGCAGTCCGTCCATAATTGTATACCACCTAACCGTGGTTTTTTTTCATTCTTCTTTATACATACATAGTTACATAGACATCTTCTCTTTATCAACCAGTCTATATTAGCTGCAGACACAGTACAGTACGGTAGTTCACGGCTGTGGCTACCTCTGTGTCTGCACTCGGCAGGCAGTCCGTCCATAATTGTATACCACCTAACCGTGGATTTTTTTCAGTCTTCTTTATACATACATAGTTACATAGACATCTTCTCTTTATCAACCAGTCTATATTAGCTGCAGACACAGTACAGTACGGTAGTTCACGGCTGTGGCTACCTCTGTGTCTGCAGTCGGCAGGCAGTCCATAATTGTATACTAGTATCCATCTCCATTGTTTACCTGAGGTGCCTTTTAGTTGTGCCTATTAAAATATGGAGAACAAAAATGTTGAGGTTCCAAAATTAGGGAAAGATCAAGATCCACTTCCACCTCGTGCTGAAGCTGCTGCCACTAGTCATGGCCGAGACGATGAAATGCCAGCAACGTCGTCTGCCAAGGCCGATGCCCAATGTCATAGTACAGAGCATGTCAAATCCAAAACACCAAATATCAGAAAAAAAAGGACTCCAAAACCTAAAATAAAATTGTCGGAGGAGAAGCGTAAACTTGCCAATATGCCATTTACCACACGGAGTGGCAAGGAACGGCTGAGGCCCTGGCCTATGTTCATGGCTAGTGGTTCAGCTTCACATGAGGATGGAAGCACTCAGCCTCTCGCTAGAAAACTGAAAAGACTCAAGCTGGCAAAAGCACCGCAAAGAACTGTGCGTTCTTTGAAATCCCAAATCCACAAGGAGAGTCCAATTGTGTCGGTTGCGATGCCTGACCTTCCCAACACTGGACGTGAAGAGCATGCACCTTCCACCATTTGCACGCCCCCTGCAAGTGCTGGAAGGAGCACCCGCACTCCAGTTCCTGATAGTCAGATTGAAGATGTCAGTGTTGAAGTACACCAGGATGAGGAGGATATGGGTGTTGCTGGCGCTGGGGAGGAAATTGACCAGGAGGATTCTGATGGTGAGGTGGTTTGTTTAAGTCAGGCACCCGGGGAGACACCTGTTGTCCGTGGGAGGAATATGGCCGTTGACATGCCAGGTGAAAATACCAAAAAAATCAGCTCTTCGGTGTGGAGGTATTTCACCAGAAATGCGGACAACAGGTGTCAAGCCGTGTGTTCCCTTTGTCAAGCTGTAATAAGTAGGGGTAAGGACGTTAACCACCTCGGAACATCCTCCCTTATACGTCACCTGCAGCGCATTCATAATAAGTCAGTGACAAGTTCAAAAACTTTGGGTGACAGCGGAAGCAGTCCACTGACCAGTAAATCCCTTCCTCTTGTAACCAAGCTCACGCAAACCACCCCACCAACTCCCTCAGTGTCAATTTCCTCCTTCCCCAGGAATGCCAATAGTCCTGCAGGCCATGTCACTGGCAATTCTGACGAGTCCTCTCCTGCCTGGGATTCCTCCGATGCATCCTTGCGTGTAACGCCTACTGCTGCTGGCGCTGCTGTTGTTGCCGCTGGGAGTCGATGGTCATCCCAGAGGGGAAGTCGTAAGCCCACTTGTACTACTTCCAGTAAGCAATTGACTGTTCAACAGTCCTTTGCGAGGAAGATGAAATATCACAGCAGTCATCCTACTGCAAAGCGGATAACTGAGGCCTTGGCATCCTGGGTGGTGAGAAACGTGGTTCCGGTATCCATCATTACTGCAGAGCCAACTAGAGACTTGTTGGAGGTACTGTGTCCCCGGTACCAAATACCATCTAGGTTCCATTTCTCTAGGCAGGCGATACCGAAAATGTACACAGACCTCAGAAAAAGAGTCACCAGTGTCCTAAAAAATGCAGCTGTACCCAATGTCCACTTAACCACGGACATGTGGACAAGTGGAGCAGGGCAGGGTCAGGACTATATGACTGTGACAGCCCACTGGGTAGATGTATGGACTCCCGCCGCAAGAACAGCAGCGGCGGCACCAGTAGCAGCATCTCGCAAACGCCAACTCTTTCCTAGGCAGGCTACGCTTTGTATCACCGGTTTCCAGAATACGCACACAGCTGAAAACCTCTTACGGCAACTGAGGAAGATCATCGCGGAATGGCTTACCCCAATTGGACTCTCCTGTGGATTTGTGGCATCGGACAACGCCAGCAATATTGTGTGTGCATTAAATATGGGCAAATTCCAGCACGTCCCATGTTTTGCACATACCTTGAATTTGGTGGTGCAGAATTTTTTAAAAAACGACAGGGGCGTGCAAGAGATGCTGTCGGTGGCCAGAAAAATTGCGGGACACTTTCGGCGTACAGGCACCACGTACAGAAGACTGGAGCACCACCAAAAACTACTGAACCTGCCCTGCCATCATCTGAAGCAAGAAGTGGTAACGAGGTGGAATTCAACCCTCTATATGCTTCAGAGGTTGGAGGAGCAGCAAAAGGCCATTCAAGCCTATACAATTGAGCACGATATAGGAGGTGGAATGCACCTGTCTCAAGTGCAGTGGAGAATGATTTCAACGTTGTGCAAGGTTCTGATGCCCTTTGAACTTGCCACACGTGAAGTCAGTTCAGACACTGCCAGCCTGAGTCAGGTCATTCCCCTCATCAGGCTTTTGCAGAAGAAGCTGGAGACATTGAAGGAGGAGCTAACACGGAGCGATTCCGCTAGGCATGTGGGACTTGTGGATGCAGCCCTTAATTCGCTTAACAAGGATTCACGGGTGGTCAATCTGTTGAAATCAGAGCACTACATTTTGGCCACCGTGCTCGATCCTAGATTTAAAGCCTACCTTGGAACTCTTTTTCCGGCAGACACAAGTCTGCTGGGGTTGAAAGACCTGCTGGTGACAAAATTGTCAAGTCAAGCGGAACGCGACCTGTCAACATCTCCTCCTTCACATTCTCCCGCAACTGGGGGTGCGAGGAAAAGGCTCAGAATTCCGAGCCCACCCGCTGGCGGTGATGCAGGGCAGTCTGGAGCGACTGCTGATGCTGACATCTGGTCCGGACTGAAGGACCTGACAACGATTACGGACATGTCGTCTACTGTCACTGCATATGATTCTCTCAACATTGATAGAATGGTGGAGGATTATATGAGTGACCGCATCCAAGTAGGCACGTCACACAGTCCGTACTTATACTGGCAGGAAAAAGAGGCAATTTGGAGGCCCTTGCACAAACTGGCTTTATTCTACCTAAGTTGCCCTCCCACAAGTGTGTACTCCGAAAGAGTGTTTAGTGCCGCCGCTCACCTTGTCAGCAATCGGCGTACGAGGTTACATCCAGAAAATGTGGAGAAGATGATGTTCATTAAAATGAATTATAATCAATTCCTCCGCGGAGACATTGACCAGCAGCAATTGCCTCCACAAAGTACACAGGGAGCTGAGATGGTGGATTCCAGTGGGGACGAATTGATAATCTGTGAGGAGGGGGATGTACACGGTGATATATCGGAGGGTGAAGATGAGGTGGACATCTTGCCTCTGTAGAGCCAGTTTGTGCAAGGAGAGATTAATTGCTTCTTTTTTGGGGGGGGTCCAAACCAACCCGTCATATCAGTCACAGTCGTGTGGCAGACCCTGTCACTGAAATGATGGGTTGGTTAAAGTGTGCATGTCCTGTTTTGTTTATACAACATAAGGGTGGGTGGGAGGGCCCAAGGACAATTCCATCTTGCACCTCTTTTTTCTTTTCTTTTTCTTTGCATCATGTGCTGATTGGGGAGGGTTTTTTGGAAGGGACATCCTGCGTGACACTGCAGTGCCACTCCTAGATGGGCCCGGTGTTTGTGTCGGCCACTAGGGTCGCTAATCTTACTCACACAGTCAGCTACCTCATTGCGCCTCTTTTTTTCTTTGCGTCATGTGCTGTTTGGGGAGGGTTTTTTGGAAGGGACATCCTGCGTGACACTGCAGTGCCACTCCTAGATGGGCCCGGTGTTTGTGTCGGCCACTAGGGTCGCTAATCTTACTCACACAGCTACCTCATTGCGCCTCTTTTTTTCTTTGCGTCATGTGCTGTTTGGGGAGGGTTTTTTGGAAGGGCCATCCTGCGTGACACTGCAGTGCCACTCCTAGATGGGCCCGGTGTTTGTGTCGGCCACTAGGGTCGCTAATCTTACTCACACAGCTACCTCATTGCGCCTCTTTTTTTCTTTGCGTCATGTGCTGTTTGGGGAGGGTTTTTTGGAAGGGACATCCTGCGTGACACTGCAGTGCCACTCCTAGATGGGCCCGGTGTTTGTGTCGGCCACTAGGGTCGCTTATCTTACTCACACAGCGACCTCGGTGCAAATTTTAGGACTAAAAATAATATTGTGAGGTGTGAGGTATTCAGAATAGACTGAAAATGAGTGTAAATTATGGTTTTTGAGGTTAATAATACTTTGGGATCAAAATGACCCCCAAATTCTATGATTTAAGCTGTTTTTTAGTGTTTTTTGAAAAAAACACCCGAATCCAAAACACACCCGAATCCGACAAAAAAAATTCGGTGAGGTTTTGCCAAAACGCGTTCGAACCCAAAACACGGCCGCGGAACCGAACCCAAAACCAAAACACAAAACCCGAAAAATTTCAGGCGCTCATCTCTAGAAGAAACCTGGACAGTTACCTGTATTGTTTCCAGAGGTTAGCATGTACTGTACACTCTGACTGGCCTGCAGCCATGCAACCCCATACACATTCAGTTTTCAATGCACTCAGAGCTGGATTAAGGGGGAAGGGGGGGTCCCGGGAATATGTACCCTTGGGCCCCCCTTTACAAAAGGGCCCCCTGCCACTCTACAGATCGGATCTCTCTTCCGATCCGATCTGTGGTGCTGTACTCCCGTCCGCACTGCAGTGGCAGCCATACAAACAGGACAGCTGAGCGCCGGCTCAGCTGTCCAATAACGTATGAGTGAAGTAGGCTGCCCCAATGGCTGAGCGGCAGGCTGCTTCATTCATACATGATTGGAGAGCTCAGCCGACGCTCAGCTGTCTGTGCGGTTGGCGGGGACGGGAGCGCAGTTCGAACGTTGGCTGGTATGTGACCCTCTCCTCCACGCCCTCCTCCTCTCTTGAATAGTGGCCCCACTGTCTTAAGTACCCCGGGCCCCCCATGGACTTAATCCGGCTCTGAATGCACTTTGTAATGACACAGAACTTCATCACCATCATTAACATTTTATGCACTTTGTGCCACATCAGCCCTTCTGTTTGCCCATTTTATTTTGGCCCTTCTCAAAGTGACTCAGGTTTTTGTACGTGACCATTTCTTCTGCATTCAGTGTGGCTATTATAAATACCCAATGTCTGTTCATCAGCTAATATATCCCTGACCTTGAAATATGGGAATGTTACATGAAAGTCAATGTCATTTGGTTCATATGGGAGTAGCAAAAATGTTTTGGCTCATTTGTGCAGGGGTGGACCCCGGCCTGCAGCAGTAGGGACAGTATGGCCAGTCTACGGCACTGCTCCTGCCTCTTAGCTCTGCCTCCGGCTCCAGCTGCCACCCCAGTACTAAGTGATCAGGCTCAGCGCATCCTGGTTACCATGGCAATGCCTTTCTGTCTTCTTCCGCCCCTCCCTGCACAGCCATGCCAAACACTGATTGGCTGCTTCACAGGGAGACAGGGCATAGCTCCGCCCTCAACATCTCAGCAGCAGCTGCAGAAGGGAGAGGTGTAGTATAACCGGGCTATGTGTGCAGCCTATGCCCACCACAGCACGACCCCCTACCTTTAAGGAGACATTCCTCCCCTTTACAGGGCCCTCCCAGGGCCACCCGCCACCAACTGTCACACAGACAGCACTGGCCATGCTCAGGGCACTTCTCTGAATTTCTGTGGGCTGAGCTGCTGAGCCAGTGCAGCCTGTATTACAAACACTGGCTTGGACATGTGATGGGGCGGGCAGCCAGGCATGGAAGCTTTGAGGAGCCTACATGTGCAGCTGGTACGAAAGTGCAGCACTCCAACTCACCCCTCCCCCAAGCTCAGGCAATGTCTGCCCCAGTGTCCAAGCACCCCTAGACCACGCAGGGAAAAGACAGTTGTGGGCTGCTGGAAGTGCAGGATGCTTCACTTAAACTCTGCAGCTGCAAAGAGGAGATCCTTGTTCAGTTTATTTTAACTTATGCCCACTGAGTCCCTTCCACTCCCATCCTCGTCACTTCTTCCTACCACTTCTCCAATCCTGCCTCTCCTTCTATTACTCCCTGCCTGACTACTGCACTACTACTACTCCAATCTTGCCCCCAATTCCCACTACTACTTCCATCCTGCCCCCTGCACCCCATTACTACTCCCAGCCTGCAGCCTTCTCTCCACCACTCTATTACTTTGTCCTTCCCCCTGGTCCCCACCACTACTCCCAGCCTCCCCCCACCCCGCTCCCCACTACTACTCCTAGCCTGCCCCCTGTTCCACACCACTACTTCCAGCCTGCCCCCTGTTCTCACCATTGCTTCTCTCAGTCTTCTCCCCTGCTCCCAAATACTACTCCCAGCCTGCCCCTGCTATCCACCACTGCTACATCCAGTATGTTCCCTGCTCTGTACAATGTCTACTCCCATCTTACCCCCTTCTCCACACTTCTACTACTCCTGTTCAGTAACACCCCCTCCCAGGCCAGCAGGAAGATACACTCCCCACACTACCACCTCCACCCCTGGCCACAGGGACATACATTCCCCACACTGCCCTCTAGCCCACTACACACAGTACTCCCCCCACAACCCAGGGACACATTCTATCCACCCTATTTTTTCTTGTGGAGGCCAGCATGGTTTTTTTGTTCTGTGGGGGTTAATGTGTTTATATTTTCCTGTCAGGGATCAATGTGTTTTTTTTGTGTGAGGACCAAAGTGTTTTGTTGTATTCTTGTAGGGGGCCAATGTGTTTTGTTCTTTTGGGGCTAATGTTTTTATTTAGTTTTCTGTCAGGGTCAATGAGTTTGTTTATTTTACTGTGGGGGACAATGTTTTATTTATTGTTTTCTGTCGGGGGTACAGTGTTTTATTTTTTCTGGGTGCCAAAGAGTGTTTTTTTTCTTTGTGAGTCAGTGTGTCTACATATGTGTTTGAATTGCACGACGCATATGTCCCATTTATTATTATTATTATTATTATTATCATTATTAACAGCCCACCAGACTCCATATGCCATGAGTCACATACAGTTTTTCTCAGACCTCTCCACATGCCCTGAGTCCTCCTACATGCTCCCAATATTTTCTAACAAGCCCCTTACAAGTTCATCAGATCTGTCCACATGCCTTCAGACCTCTTCAATTTCCCTTACATGCCAATCAGACCTCCAATATGTGTCTAACATGCCCACCAAAAATTCCCACAAACAGTATGCTATCCTAATTATCAGACCTCAACACATACTGTATCACTAGACTTTCCTGCATGTCTACTGTACTTCGCTAATGCCAATTACATGCCCAACAGATCTCTCTACATGCCATGTACATGCTCATTAGTCCTCCCTGCATGTCTTTCATGTCTAGCAAACCACCCAACAAGCTCAGCAGACCTCTCTGTATGCCCCTTACATGTCATGCGATCTTTTGTAAACAGACACAGATCCTGGAGTTGATGAGACGATATAAGTGTGAGTGTGATATCACAAGAGCAGATACAGATGTGTGCTCATGCACTGTGACTCAAGTCATGCCAAATAGCCTCTTGCGGCACGTCAGGTCTCTTGTAATTTGGCCACACTCTGTTTCACTCAAAATGTACAACTTATTTGCATAAGTAAAATAACTAGAAGATTACAAACGACATTGCTAGCATACACCAACAGTGCCGGCTCCAGGCCTACTAGCACCATGAGCGAGAAAATTTTGAAGTGCCCCCCCTCCCCCCCCCCCCCCGACCAGGCGCGCGCTCCTGGAAAACTAGGCATGGCCTTGCAACTTCATATTGTCAAACTATAAATAAATATATTTTCACACCCCCTCTACACACACAATTAGCAGCCTTACACATAACAGCCACCGTGGTGTTCCTTACACATAATGTCTTCAGTATAATGTCAAATACACATAAAAACCCCAGTATGGAAGTGCAAATACACATGATATTCCCCACAGCAGTGCCAGATACACATGATATGCCCCCCAGCAGTAGCAGATACACATGATATGCCCACCAGCAATGGCAGATACACAGGATATGCCCTCCATCAGTGCCAGATACACATTATATGCCCCCCAGCACTGCCAGATACACATGATATGCCCCCCAACAATGCCAGATACACATGATATGCCCCCCGGCAGTGCCAGATACACATGATATGCCCCCCAGCAATGCCAGATACACATGATATGACCCCCAGCAGTGCTAGATACACATGATATGCTGGTCAGCAGTGCCAGATACAAATGATATGCCCCCACGGTGCCAGATACACATGATATGCCCCACAGTGCCAGATACACATGATATGCCCCACAGTGCTAGATACACATTATATGCCCCCACAGTGCCAGATACACATGACATGCCCCATAGTGCCAGATACACATGATATGCCCCACAGTGCCAGATACACATTATATGCCCCCACAGTGTCAGATACACATGATATGCTCCATAGTGTCGGAAACACATGATATTGCCCCTACAGTGTCAGATACACATGATATTTTCCACAGTGCCAGAAACACATGATATTGCCCCCACAGTGTCAGATACACATGATATCACCCACAGCACCAGATACACGTGATATTGCCCCCACAGTGCCAGATACACATGATATGCCCCACAGTGCCAGATACACATGATATGCCCCCATGGTGCCAAATACACATTATATGCCCCACAGTGCCAGATACACATTATATGCCCCCATGGTGCCAGAAACACATTATATGCCCCCACAGTGCCAAATACAGATGATATGCCCCCACAGTGCCAGATACACATGATATGCCCCCACAGTGTCAGATACACATGATATGCTCCACAGTGCCAAATACACATGATATTGCCCCCACAGTGTCAGATACATATGCTCCACAGTGCCAAATACACATTATATGCCCCACAGTGCCAGATACACATTATATGCCCCACAGTGCCAGGAACACCATATGAGGAAAAATGTGGACCCTTAAAAGAGAGAGAGAGCAGCGCTGAAACCCAAGAGCCAGGACAGGGGACAAGCACTGCTGGATGGAGGGCCACTCACCTGAAAGAAAGATAGGGGTGGCTGTGTGACCAAGAGTTGCGCTGGGAGAGCCAGGGTCCCGCCGTAAGTGGTGCGGCTGCCGTGGTAAGTCTCACCAGAGGAGGATCGGAGCACCTGATGTCAGACAACTGCACCGCACAGCATGCACATAGCTTTTAATCAATAAAGTGTATCAACGCTGGCTGTAATAATTGTATAGAATTGACGGTTTGCTTCAAAATTTAAAAATTACAATTTATTGACATAACACATATTAAAACCACAGGAATTGATTCAAATTTACGCTAATAGCAGCAAACTCAGATGATGACACCTCTCTGAATAGAATCACTAGTATGGATCCACTCTTGTTCAAACAGATTGTCAAATTCTTATTGGCTAGGACAGTCTCCAAAATGCATTTCACTGTAAGGCAATTATATTTACCGGGTCCACAGAATTTTAACACTCGATGACATCAGCTTTAGGAAAAGTCCATTTAGAGCTGCAAGGGTGGACCAGAATGATGTTAGATGTAGATTATCCAGTGATAGGAAAGTGTCCAATAGTGGCCAAAGGTTGACAAAATTCCAATAGGTGCAAGTAATGGAGTGGAATCCAAGCAGTTGTCTGGTGGTGGGCTCAACGCGTTTCACTGGCAACAATAGAATCCAGCTTCCTCAGGAGCATAAGCCTAGTGTGTACTGAATCGTCTATTTATACCTTTCTTAATAACATAACAATCAACACCTGTTAAGGTGCAAAATGATAAAGAAGCAAACCGTCTTAAAGTAATACAAAAAGCATAACATTAGTATGTTAAAAATACACTTAGTCAATAAAGTGAAATTTATATAAAAAATATATCAACAATAAAATTAGTTTATTATGTCCGATCACTTGATGTATCCCATCACGTGATTTGCGCTATTTGTCAATCCCATTGGTCCATTTGGTTATTCAATTCATATGACCTAATGCTCCTGTCACGTGATGCCACTCACATGACTGGAGTCTTAGTATATTCCCCTTATAAGATCACATGTTGTTACCCATGTGACCAAAGCCGTACCATGATTATTGGAAACTTCCTAGCATGTGACCCGGGAACTTCGGTCACGTGACCTACTTTGCTGAAATAAAGTCTATGTCTATCCTCTGACGGTCATGTGATGATACTCACGTGACCGGGACCTACAATACATTGATAAGACATTTTAAAACACGTGAACCGGAGGCACGTCTCAGAGAGTATGTGGAAATGTATCCCTCTTATAGAAACATTGTGATACAAGGATACATAAAACTGATCGGTCACCATGGAAACTTATACAGCTAGTTGAGCTGATCGGGCTTTGATCTTTCCCTTATGCTTTAGAACAATCAGAGACAGGAAATGTACATATATGCATTACTTCCCATTTGCTGCATATCAATCTACAGCCCACAGTAAAATATGCATTGAAATATAAATCTACACATGTAGATAAACACACACACACGTACATGCATATCTGAATGCATGCATTTACATACGTACCCCTCACGTCTTATAAACGGATATATTTCTACATGTTGCCCCCACATAGGTAAGAGAAAAGATGGTTTCTAAAATAACCTAAAAACAGTCTAATGTATAATTTCAATCCTACTCCTTTTATAAAAAAGATTATGAAAGATAAGGACGATCATAGTAAAATGAATATCAGTAAATATAATTCAAAAATATTATATACAATAAGTGATTCATGGTGACAGTGATCAGTGAGGGGGCATCACCAGCGGGATCGCATGTGTGAAACTAACCCTGCTAAACCCAGCCCATACATTTACATAATCCCTTAGTTACTAATATGTGACAAAAGTGACTAAAGACCAAAGATCTACTATAAAACTGAGTTCAATTCAATGGCTTCATTGAGTCCATCTGGACGTAAAGAATTAAACTTAAGCATCCAAAAGACTTCCCTACGACATAACCGATTAAATCTGTCCCCCCTTCCCTCTATCGGTGGGAGCAATATGTTCTAGACAGATTATTGAGAGACATGCAGGATTACTCACATGTTTGTTACTGTAATGTCTTGATACACTGTGAGCCATATGTTTATGTAATATATTGCATCAATGTTCCATAAACCGTGTGTGTAATGTTCTCGTGGTTCTTCCAACATAGTTTAAACCACTCCCACATGTTAACACGTATATCACGAACTTGGAATCACAGTTCATAAAAGATTTTAAATAATATTTCTCATTTGAGAATGGTAAAGACACGCAAATAGTCTTACGTTCCATATATTGGAACATGGTGCATCTGTTTTTCCCACATCTATGGAAACCCAAAGGTTTATTAGTAAGCCAATTAAAGCCATCTCTGTCTTTCTTCACTGTCGGAGTTTTAAAATAACCTGTGGTTTGTTTGGTAAAAGTTCTCCCAAAATATTGTCTTGTTTCAATACCCTATAGTTTCTTCCAATTATCGTTTTAATTTCTTTGGCACAACTATTATACTTACAAATAAATGCCAATTCTCTATCTTTTGTATTATATGTATCGTTCTTATTTAAGGAAGATGGGTGAAGAAGATCTTGTCTGTCCATAGTTATAACTTCCTCCAAAGCCCTATTAAGAAGATGTTGGGGATAGTCTCTGTTCCTTAGGGATTCTATGAGTTCATTGGCCTGTGACAAAAAAGTATCAAAATCGGAACAGTTACGCCTAAGACGCATTAGCTGTCCTTTGGGTATGTTATTCTTCCATGGTGTGTAATGAGCACTCTTATAGTGCAAATAAGAATTTGTATTAACTGGTTTAACAAAATTGGATGTGATTATTTGATTTCCTTTGGTCTCAAGGGTCACATCCAGAAAGTCAACCCGGCTTCTGCTGTATGTGGATGTGAAAGTTAGGTTGTGTGAATTGGAATTAAGACTAGTGACAAAGGAAGTGGCAGAAGAAAGATCCCCATCCCAAATTATAAATAAGTCATTTATATATCGACCATAGAAGACCAGGTTTGCATCCCAGCAAGCACACCACACATGGGCGTCATCAAGAGCTGTAATGAACAAGTGCGGTTGAAGATAAAATAGTTGTGTGATAGAATAAAAGAAATACATTGTGTAAGAAAGGACTGGTCCTGTTCTTCGAGAACATGTGTCCTCTCCAACATTTTAGAGATAACCCTTACACCAGTGGTATGAGGGATATTGTTGAATAATGCCTGCACATTCAATGTCAGGAAAGCATAAGTTTCCTTCCATTGAATGTTCTGTATTTTATAAAAAAAATCTTTAGTGTCTTTGAGATAGGATTTCAATGAGGGTACATGTGGTTGAAGAAAAGCATCAATGTAAAAAGAAAGATTAGAGGTGAGGGAATTTATGCCGGAAATGATGGGACGACGGAAATTATGCACATAACTTTGGCCTACCCACAGCACTCCCACTCGTCATCACAGCCATCAGCCACTGCTAGGTGGCCGCGGGATGGACGCTGCTGCTTGCTCCAGGCTCCAATATGGCGGCGAGAATAGCAGCACCCATTAAGTGTGGCACCCTGTTCGGCCACTCTACTGGAACGTGCCTGGAGCTGGCCCTGTACACCAACCACTGGGACCTGCAGTACTTGCACATCTGTGAGCAACTGTCTGATTCTGTATAAAAAGGGCTCCAAAGTGAGCAGCCATGGCTTTTCCTCATACCATGTTCCGTTGTGCTTCAGCTGTGACTGTAGATGTGTTATACCAATTCCTTTTCAATTAAAGTCACAGCCTAACATCTCTGATACACTGTGAGCAGCTTTTTTTTTGCTGCATCTACGATGTGACTAAGATACAAAATTGCTACTTGTCTTGGAGCACCTCAGTCATGTCAGGTGTCTCATGCCACACGGTGTAAAGATACTCAGTGTACGTGAATACATCTGTATCAGCAGATCTACACTGTCAACAGTGGGGCATGTACTGTATGCAACATATCTAAGTTCTCACACCATTTTGGCTTATGAATACTTTCCATATGTCCCATGCCCCCGGTGCTAATGGTTCTAGAAACAAACTATTTTTTATTTACAGACAGTGATGCTGAGGCAATATGCCTCCTACTAAGTTCAACGCACCAGATAAATGCTTAAACTAGACTGTATTGCCTAACAATATTTTTTTTTTTAAATAACCCCCATTAAAGTGCACTCTCTTAACTCAGATGCTGATTTTTGGACCCACTTTAAACTGGGAAAAGTATTTGCCAGTTTGGATAAGCTCCCTTATCCTACCCAGTGCTGTAAGATGCCATGAGGATAAAGCTATCAACATGTTCTAAAGCAGCTGTAATAATATTTTGCTCATAGACTAGTGGTAAGGTACTCATCTTGACCAAGGCCATAAGTAGGAGGTATGTGACCAATGCCCAGGGTGAATGCTGAGGCGGTGGCACCATCACTGTCCCAGTGGCACTCTTCTCTTGTTTATGGGGTGTTTAGAGTGGTGCATGATTTAATGATTTTACATGTTCTGGGGATTGACACAGGGCATGTAAGTGCCGTGCTATGGCCCTGTACTTGATCTTTTCTAGGAGTAGTGGTTGGGTGTTGCTTACAAAGAATTAAGGATCAAATAGGGGTGAGGTTAGAAAAAGGATAATTAAAAAGGGGCAGACTAGATGGACCAAGTGGTTCTTATCTGCCTTCAAATTCTCTGTTTTTTTATGTTTCTATGTTATTAATCATCAGACAGAAGTGAACAGAGTAAACTTGTAAGTAATTATGGAAATGGTCCTAAAGTGATAGTAGGCAGGATTTTGGAGTGACACTTTTACTTTTCAGGCATGCTCATTTAATCTTGTCCTTCAATTCTGCAAATGGTAAAATAAAGTGTTTACATGGAGACCCTTTCTAAAAGCAACAGTGACTGTGCAACTTTATTCATATCTACCCAAATTTGTATTGCCATATTTCCAGAAAAAATAACATACCCTCTCTTCTCTATTATCACTAGGCTTTTTGCATGGGACATGTATTCAAAATTAGAAAGCGATATTGTTTTGCATAATATATATTTCTTTGATGAAGCCCCTGTAGGAGGAGCGAAACGCGTCAGAAGCTTTACGGTTGGACCCCTGCTGGAGTTAGACCCGTAACATACACCAGCTGCAGCATTCATCTGCTGGTCGAATTATTTTTGAGTGGAGAGGAGCCGCGCATCGGTGCTCGCAAACGGCACGTAGAGGTGGAGATCTGTGGAGCATTCAGATCGAGCAGGACAGGTTACAGCAGGCGCCAGTGCAGGTGCCGGTTTCCCCGCAGCCAGAAGCCAGCATGGCAGATGTCGGGATTTCTTCCTGCTGACATTACTTGCTTATACCTCACGTAAGATTCCGGTTGGAGCGGCTCTCATTTACTTTATTGTCCTGTGTTGGATTGTCACGTTTAAAGGAAGTCTGATACTAAGTGACTGATTATTGGAAACATCTAACATACGGGTTCCACCAGCAGCTATACTTGATTTAGTTTGACTTTTATATATATATTGAGTCATTTACCTATAGAGCTAGTCTATACACTTCTGTGCACAGAATATGCTCAAGTCCACCTCCTTTTAATGGAAAGCATTTACATTTGTTATCTTAGATGTTTAAATTATTAAGACCGGTCTTGTTTTATTATTTGTGATTATTCATGCAATATTAAATATTTTTAATTTAATAGGAGTTTGTTATTATTGTCAGCCATATCATATATTTTTATTATAGCACATAAAGTTTAAAATTGGAGTAATATATATTTATGATTATGTTTAGATGTCTAAAGATATAAACAATTTAGAAGTGAAATACTGTAGTTGTTTCTATAACATATCAAATCTTATATAAGTAAATATACATTCTTCCATTCATTCCAGGATGTTTCTTTCATTTCTTTTTAACATTGTCAGCAACACTTCAGTCAGCACTATACAGCCTCTGTCATCACTCATTTTCAGAGCGCAAAGGGGAGCAATTGTCGTGCATCAAATCATCATCAAGTAAACCAGCATTGACACTAGTTAAAAAGAGAGATGAATGGTCAGCTGGGTTTTGCAGAAAATATTCCTCTAAGTATCTGACCTAATTCCCCTGGTACTGGACTAGAGCTTTTGTATGGAATTCAGTGCAATTGTCTGTATTTTTTATCAATCACATTTCATGGCATAATATAACATATAATGGCATGATAAACATATATAAAATGCTATATACTAAATAATTAATGTAAGCAAATCAATTGAAATCAGAAATCATTAATGTAAAATATTTTTTTTAGGGCATAACAAAATGATTTGCTTTCTGTTATTAGAAAATTAAAAATCTAAAATGCATTTACTGTTAAAAAAGTCACAAACACATACAGTATTGTTCTATATCAGTTTTAGTCTTCAATTTATTAAACTAAGTTCCCTGAAAATTATGAAACAACAGTTTCTATATGATTTACAGTAAGTAACTTGTCCATTCAGCAAAGCCAAACTAATGTTGCTTTTTTAAAGGGCACTGCAGCCTTACACTTCAGGGGGCAGTGGTCTCTACTACCCATCACACTTTATATGAAGTAATTCACATAATATTATAAAGTGGGCTAGCCTCACCAATATAATGTTACCAAATTGTGTGGTATGATATTTTATGTGTTATTATTGCCACAGCTAGACATATTTATTGTCTTAATTATGGTTTAATAAAAAGAACATTTGATTGGCCATCCTGATTGTTCTTTATATAAAGCTCGAGACATACATTCTCAAATCTATAGTATCTATAGTATCTTTGAGGTCTTATAACAGTTTCTTCTGAATAGTTGTGAACATACAGTACCTGTATACTTGGTCAGGGAAAATGTAGAATGGGGTCCCCATTTGTAGTGGGACAGTTCTGCAAACTCAGGGACATTTTTTGGGTTTTGGTTTTGGATCTGGTTCTCCTTCGTTTTTTGGATCTGTATTGGTTGTGCAAAACCGCCCTTGCGCCCTTGAAAAAATCATAAAAACAGCTAAAATAACAGAATTTTTTTTTTTGTTCCTACAATATTATTAACCTCAATAATATTCATTTCCACTCATTTCTAGTCTATTCTGAACACCTCACAGCTCACAATATTGTTTTTATCCAGTTTAGGCCAAAAGGTTGTACCGAGGTAGCTGGATGACTAAGCTAAGCAACAGCAGCGGGCAGCAAACACATGGCAGTTAACAATATATTTTTAAATGCTGTCATCATCTATTAAAATCATTTTAAAATTCGGATCAAGTTTTTCTGTTCCTCAAAGATATATTCGACATGGAGAAGGTTCGCCAATCATACGTTAAAAAGTATTTATTTTAAGTTTTATGGGAGTGTTTGAAAAAACGCTACCGTTTCTGGGAAAAACGCGGGAGTTTCTGGAGAAACGGAGGAGTGTCTGGGCGAACGCTGGGTGTGTTTGTGACGTCAAACCAGGAACGACAAGCACTGAACTGATCGCACTGGAAGAGTAAGTCTCGAGCTACTCAGAAACTGCACAGAGAAGTCTTTTCGCAATATTGCGAATCTTTCGTTCGCAATTTTGATAAGCTAAGATTCACTCTAAGTAGGCGGCGGCTTAGCGTGTGCAAAGCTGCTAAAAGCAGCTTGCGAGCGAACAACTCGGAATGAGGGCCTAAGTTCTTCTGTTCTTAAAAGATATATTTGGCATGCTGAAGGTTCGCTATTCAAGTGTGGAAAGTTTAGTTATATTAATAAAATTTTTAGTTAATTTATAATTATTATTAATAATATTAATTTGAATGAATCACAATAATAAGAATTATGTGAATACAGATACAACAGACAGAGCACCCATTTTCAGATACAGCACGCAGTGCACCCCTGGACTGATACAGCAGACTTAGTGCACCTGGACTGATACAGCAGACAGGGCACCCCTAGGCTGATATGGCAGACAGGGCACCACTGGACTGATACAGCAGACAGGGCACCCCTAAGCTGATATGGCAGACAGGGCACCACTGGACTGATACAGCAGACAGAGCTCCCCACTTGGACTGATACAGTAGAGCACCCCTTTCATATACAGTAGACAGAGCACCCCTTTAAGAAACAGCAAACAGAGCACCCCACTTGGATTGATACAGCAGAGAACCCCTTTAAGATACAGCAGACAGAAGACCCATTTTTCAGATACAGCAGGCAGAGCACCCCTGGAATGATACAGCAGACAGGGTACCCCTGGACTTATACAGCATACAGGGCACCCCTGGACTAATACAGCAGACAGAACACCCCTGGCTGATACAGCAGACAGAGCACCCCTTTCAGATACAGCAGACAGAACACCCCTGGACTGATACAGCAGACAGAACACCCATGTACTGATACAGCAGACAGAGCACCCCTTTCAGATACAGCAGACAGAGCACCCGCCCCATGCCAGACAACACAGTACTAAGACGGACACATCTGTCCAGTTACACTCCCCACTGCCAGAGTGAAGATGGCTCCGATGCATAGAGACTTATATAAAATTCAAAACCCGCGGGAATCCGACAGCGGGAAGATGCTGTTCGGCCTCACTTTGGGATCCTAGTAAGGCGGGAAGTCCCTAGCCAGACTCGGATCCCGGCTGCCTAGGGGTGCTGACCTAGGAAGGTGCCACTGAATTCATCTAGCAAAAAAATGAAGAATGTCTCTATATGCAGCCTCCTCCTTTTACACTGCACTGACTGCTGCTGTGGGTCTAAACAGATACAGCCACCGCTATCAGGCTGTACTACATAGTGTCTCAGCGCTTCCTCCCTGCTGACACGTGTAACATCAAGTCATGTGAAGACATACAGAAGGCGGATGTAATTATGGCTCCCAAGGGGCACCCCCAAGGCCACTCCTCAAAGCCTTGATGCACCTTCTCCTGGACCCTGGATCCCGGCTCTCCAGGAGTAAGCAGCTCCTGACTACATGTCTGCATCTGCAGCATCGCTGTAATAATGCTGCCGCCTGTAAGAGGAACCATGCCATTTACAAGGAAAAACAAGAAAACAACTTTTAGTTAAGTAACCCTAAGAGGTTTCGACAGTACGAATATTGCACTCAGCATAAATCAGAAATTTGCTTCAGTGTCCTATACAGTTCCTAGCATGCCATTTAATATACATAGGCATAAATGATGGTCGTCACTCAAGGAATTGACAGTGAAAAATGTTGTGACTTTGTTTACAATATACTTTTTCACTTTAAAAGTCCTTTGGTGTTGTCCCTTTTCTCTGTATATGTATAATGATGTAATTCACCCCAGCCCACCTAGTGGCCCCCTGCATCTACCCTCCGAGAGGTGCAGAAAGCGGTGGATGCTGTCAGCTCCCACAGTCTCCTTCACTGGCTAGTGAAGTGGAGCCGCCGTCAGTGCTGCAGCGCGCCGGGGACTGAATGCCTACACCAGGTTAACAGTACCCGGAAGTGCCGCAGCCGCCGGTGGTCTCGTCGTCCCGGAGGTCCATTCATCGGTGTGCAGGCTTACACACAGAAGTTTTATACCCGCCGGGGACCGAGACAGTGATAGAAGCAAGCACAGCGGGGGACGAAAGACAAGGACGATCAGAAGAAGAAGGGTAAGTATATGTACCTGAGGGTTACGGGACGCCGCACCCCCAGAACATATATCCCCCACCACACACTTGCATTTTCTATTTATACTTAAATTTCTGCTGCGATTAGCAGTACCAAGGACGGCTCTGTTTAGGGCGAAATACCACCTTTAAAAAATACATTTTTTTGCGATCAGCATTTGAACCTATACTCTGTTAACTAGATCATTTAGGTGCATTAATTTTGCGGGACTATGGTAGTGATCAGAGATTTTTTAAATTAATTTCCATGAGAATAATTCACGCCATTTGCATGGACAGTATTAACCTTTAATTGTTAAAGGATAACTTAAAGCATTTAACAAGTTGACTGGGAGGAGCACTGTGACTCCTCATTAAAAGTTTAATTGTTACCTTAATTTGTGGTTTATCTGTTTGACACAAATCAATGAAACATATGATCCCATCTGTTACATATTAAAATTAAAATTAAGACTGCACATACAAAGTTAACACTGACACCCTTTACGGTCAGATATTAGGGGCTGAGCGCTGTGTTATACATACTCTGCAATTTACCTAGTAGGATAGATCACCTACAAACATTAGCAGCTCGCCAATTTCAATAGTTAGCATTGCCTCAGTGCGCAGGTGGTAACCCTCTGAAATTGTATTCCAAGATTTGTTTTAATTGCTGCCATTTGCCCTGACTAAGAGACATACAGTACTGTACCTCCTAAGATATAAAATGGGGGAGAGACCACACAGCTGGCATGTGTGTTCATCAGAAAAATATCAATGTTTGCAGTAGAATATCTCCCAACCCCCCTGATTGCACAATCGTACAAACGGCAGATCGGTAGCACTAGTTGATAGTTATGAAGATATTCTGTATACAGGACTCCAGCCAGACACAGAAAGTCTGTTTTTAGTTTTTGTTTCCACCATGTAAATTTCCATTGAGATTGGCATCTAAAAGGGGCTGCAGAATGGTAGTAGTCATATGGTGATGTGTGGTCAGGGTAGGCAGAGTAGGCAGAGCCTCACCTGTAATATTCCAGTGTATCCCAGCGTTTTGAATTTTAACACTATCATAATAATACTAGAGATGTGCACCGGAAATTTTTCGGGTTTTGTGTTTTGGTTTTGTATTCGGTTCTGCGGCCGTGTTTTGGATTCGGACGCGTTTTGGCAAAACCTCCCTGAAATTTTTTGTTGGATTCCGGTGTGTTTTGGATTCAGGTGTTTTTTTTCAAAAACTCCTCAAAAACAGCTTAAATCATAGAATTTGGGGGTAATTTTGATCCTATAGTATTATTAACCTCAATAACCACAATTTCCACTCATTTCCAGTCTGTTCTGAACACTTCACACCTCACAATACTATTTTTAGTCCTAAAATTTGCACCGAGGTCGCTGGATGACTAAGCAAAGCGACCCAAGAGGGCAGCACAAACACCTGGCCCATCTAGGAGTGGCACTGCAGTGTCAGATAGGATGGCACTTAAAAAAAATTGGCCCCAAACAGCACATGATGCAAAGAAAAGAGAAAAAGAGGTGCACTGTGGTCGCTAGATGGCTAAGCTAAGCGACACAAACACCTCAATATCACAGGAATTATTAATTCTAATCAATGGTATTATTGGTCCAAATCACTGGAAGAAAATTTCAAAATCACTGGAATTATTTGTAAACATTTGTAGAAAGTCGCTGCTTTCTGATTACAGAATTGCTCAGATATTCCTGCGAATCCACAATCCCTTCCCAGAGGAAAAATAAATTGAGAAACTGTTGTTTGAGAATGTTTGTTCTCTTTCCCTTACAAAGGAACAAACCACTTTCCAAGAAGACTGACGTTTTTGGGATTATGGAGACATAATGTTTTGAATATAAATCCTAAAGCAGGTGGTGTATTAAAGCAAAAGAGTGCAAGAGACCAGCCATGCAGTTTCTGAAATATTATGACAAAATGTTACTGTATTTCATAAGCACTCATTCCTAACTCTGCTAAGTACTGTTTGGTATACTGTATCTGGCTTCCATGAGGTAGTTGTCCATTATTTCAGCCTCCATTGACCTTTTTGAAAGCGGTAGAAGTTATTGATTCTTTTTTTTTATTTTTATTTTCCCCTATTTATAATTTTCTCCTGCATAGCCCAGTAAAATGTTGCAATGTTAAGTATTGACTTGTGCCATCTGGGGGTCCACTTCTTCACCAAACCCAGCCAAATCTCATCCTAACCCTCTGTTCCACGTTCTCTATGTACCCCTTCTGTGTCACCCATGTCTGTCTACCCCTCCCCTTTAGATTGTAAACTCTCATGAGCAGGGTCCTCTTCCCTCATGTGCTTATCCTTTGTCTTACTTTAATAATCTTCAACTGTACCACATCCAGCAGTCTTCTGCCACCTGATACTTATTCCAGTTTCATCTGCTGATGTAACTATGTAAATTTACCCTGTACTTGTCCTATACTGTCATCAACTGTAAGTTGCTGTTTTCCTGTTTGATTATTTATGTACTCTGAAATTGGGTGCTGCAGAACCCTTGTGGCCCCATATAAATAAGGGATAATAATAATAATAATAATAATATAGGGTGTATAATCCCCAGGTGTATCTCACACATCACACAGTACAGTATATAGGGTGTATAATCCCCAGGTGTATCTCACACATCGCTCAGTACAGATTACAGGATGTATAAAATCACCAGGTGTATAACACAAGTCGAAAGAACAAAGTTGTGGATCTGCACCAGCTTTACAATTAAGTGTTTGAGATTGTACGAAAAAATGAATGTATGTACCAAAATACTGACTATTATTTTACATTGTAAATAGTACTAAACTTTGGCGGTGCTCCCATGGATTTTGTAGTTAACCTACAGACAACAAACAAGAGAAAGACAAAATAACCTTGTGTGGAAGCACTCATTAATTGGATATAGAAAAGAATGTGAAAGGAGTATATGGTTGAGGAGGTGACCCCTTAGAGTCCTACCTCAAAAAGGATTAAAAATTAGCTTTTATTGATTATCTTATTAAAATTCGCTTGGGTGAACAAAAAGTGAATAATAGTATAACAATTGATTTTATCTAGATTGCCGTTGTACCAAATATGGTTCTAGATATAACAGGTGAAAATGTAGATGTAGATATAATTATGGTATAATTATTTGAAAGAAACAGTATATATGGGTCACAGACCAATCGGAATATCTAGTAAGCTTTGAGAAAACAAGAAGAGAGGATAAGATAGGATTTTCCTGATAGGAAAAAGGCCCACAGCACCTAGTATTCCCTGGAGGTCTCCCATCCACGTACTGACCAGGCCAAACCTGCTTAGCTTCCAAGATCGGACGTGATCGGGCGCATTCAGGATAGTATGGCCGTGGGCCAATTGTATCAGGAATTTAAGTATTTGTTGGGTTACTTTGAAAATTAAATAATCCACTAAGGAGTTCCAATCAATAGGACTGGTGTGATAATTGCTTAATGACTGTGGATAAATAAATAAATAAATAAATTGAAACCTGAAGGGTTGGGGGTTGCCACTTTGAGAGTGTCCACTGTAAATAGGCAATGAACTTTGATTGGGTTGCACAAACTTGATGACAAACGTTCTCTTTTCTCTAATTAGAGATAATTACAAATGATCATGCAATTCCTAATTGGTGGTAACCGTGGGTACTGGATTTGTCAAGTCCCACAACATAAAGGTATAAGTGTCCTTTTTTAATACTGACACGGTTAATAAAATTTCTACCTCCTGTGTGAGTTTTGCATCCTGTAAGCTTGCTGAAATAAATACAAAGTGGCAAACATTAAATGCGAACAGCAAAAATTGTTGCCTTTGTCCCCATGTGGGAATAATGATTGCAATGTTGGTATTGGCAACTTACAATTTAAATCCTTATGAAAAAATACGTAAAAAATGAAAAAAATTGAAAAAATAATAATGAAAAAGAATTGAAAAAGATGGAAAAAATTAGAAGGTATAAATGAAAGTCTTATTTTTCCATGTGCTTACAATGTTATTCCTTAATTAGAAATTAATAGGTTCATTCCTAAATATACATGTGGAGCAGGCATTTAGAGTAATTAGACCCAAATTAAAGGTCTTTAGCGCTACTGAAGTACAGATGTAGCATATACAGTACATATGGAGCAGGCATTAGAGTAATTAGACCAAATTGAAAGTCTGTAGCGCTACTGAAGTACAAATGTAGCATATACAGTTACCGCTTCCGGAGATGTGAGTGTCCCGGCAGCTGATCGGTGTAACCTGCTAAACGAAGCTGACCGTGCTCCGAGGTCTGAGACCGTGCGGCAGCCCGTTCCGGAGAGGGCGAAGCCGCAGAGACGTCACTGTCTGGACGTCCTTGTTCTGACGTACGTTTCACCTGTGGAACAGGCTTGTTCACAGAAGTCCTGTGTGGTCCGTAGCCCTGGTTTCCTTTATGTTGAATATGCGGACCAATAGACTGCTTGGGAATTGATGATCAGTAAATGTTGCTCAGCTGGACTGGAATCATTAACGGGATTGATAACAGAAATTTGTTTAATAAAGATGATGAATAGATAATGAATAAATAATGAATGGATTCACTAGCAATATAAGGAAAGAATGTGGTATTGCGGACATGCCAGTATATTAGGTGTCCTGAGCAATTGGAATGAGAAAGATAAAATGAAATTAGGAATAAGAATAGAGGTAAACTTGGAATCTAAATTAAATATGAATGATTGACTGAGAAAATCATATATTGATATAAACATATGATTAGAATGATAATGAAAATAAATATAAATATAAAATGAAGAATTGAATGTATATGAATGTATAAATAAAAAATAAACATAAAAATAAATATAAATATAAAAATAAAAATAAAAATAAAAAATAAATAATAAAAATAAAAATGTATATGGATATGAGATTGAGTGTATGATTTTGTTCTGGACCTTTGACAGTATTGGGATTTATGAATTAGTGGGAATTGATGTATGATAATGATGATGGTAAAAATATATAATATTGTGAAAGTTATATAGATTTGTGAAAATAAAGTTGTGAAAATAAAGTGGTAGGAGTGATGCTCAGTTGTGTGACCGTTGGTGAAGTGCAGATTTTGTAGATGATGAGGAGTGAAGGGTATAGGTGTGGTTGTGAGGAAGGGAAAAATAATGATTGGTTGGAGATTAGGGTGGGGTGGCAGGGAGAGAGAGGGAGAGGGGAAATGGATGTGGGGGGGTGCCAGAGTGAAGTGAAAGGGTGTTGTGGTGTAAGGTAGGGAGGTGAATGTGTGGCTGTCTGGGGAAGGAAATATTTTTTGTGAGTGTGGAAGATGAGGAGGAAAGGAAGAGAAATGAAAATGAGATGAAGTAAATTTGAGTAAAATGGAGATTGGTGTGAAAAAGAGAAAGAAAAAGAAGAAGAAGAAAGAGAGAGTGATTTGGGTGAGAGATGATTGGTTGCAAAAGAATGGATGTTGGAAAAAAGAGAAAAAAAGGGAAAGAAAGAGGGAGGAAACATTTTATGAGAATTAGGGGATGATGATTATATTGTGGGTGATGAAAGGACGTACCATGGGTGATAGCTAAGGAAGGTGACTCTGTGCTGCGGAAACCTGGAGTGAGAGAGGGAAAAGGGGGGGGGGGAGAAGAGGGGGAAAGAGAGGAAAGGGATGTAAAGGAAGGAAATAAGCGTGGGGAAGAGGGGAGGAAGGGGTTGGGGGATTGTGGTGAAAAAAAGGGGGGGAAAGGGGGGGGGGAATATTGGAGGGACGATAGAAAGGGAGAAAAGGTGGAAGAGGGGGAAAGGAAAACAGGAGAAAGGAAAGAGGAGGAGAAAATTACAAGGGAGAGACAGTAAGAAGAATGAAGAGAAAAAGAGAGAAGAGAGAAAGGAGAAAGGAGAAAAACAAGGGAAAATGAAATGTCTAAATAGCTGAAGGTCTATGATTGGTGAAGTGAGGGAAGAAAGAAAGGAAGAAAGAAGGAAGAGACAAAGATAGTGGAATGTGAGGGAGAGAAGTTGAGAGGTTTGTACATGGTGAATTGTGCCCTGTTATTTAGAATTAGAGAAAGACACTGTAGTTGATGTATTCGTTGAGGCCCTTAGGCATGAGGGTGTCCAGTTGGAAGATCCATTCTGATTCTTTCTTTTGTAGAGCTTCATTGATATCACCTCCTCTTAGTCCCAATTTAACATGTTCCAAGCAAAAGACACTAAGGTCATCAGTCTTACTGTTGTGATGGTGAAGAAAATGCCTTGCAACAGTAGTGAGTTTCCTGAATCTAGCTGTGTCCGATTTTGCATTTCGTACATTCCCTATATGTTCTAAAGTTCTCACCTTAAGCATACGAGATGTCATGCCCACATATTTGAGTTTACATGGGCATGTAATGCAGTAAATGACATTTACTGTTTTGCAGTTGAAAAACTCATCAATCTTGATCACTTGATTAAATTTATCTGTTATGTTCGTTTGATTCTTAACATGTGGACACGCTCGGCAGTCACCACATGGGTAGCTGCCCTTTAGGGTTGTTTTAGACTTTGATGGATATGAGAAGTGACTTCTGACCAATTTATCTTTTAGATTGGGTGCCCTTCGCCAACTCATGCTAACGTTATCTCCAATGTGTTTGGCAAGGTCTTCGTCCATTTTCAAAATATGCCAATGGGATTGTAAGATTCTTCTGGCTTCTTTCCAGTGGTTGCAAAAATCACCTATGAATCTCAGTGTAGATTTATCATCCTTGGACTTTTTTTCTTGAAATACCAAAGAGTCACGTGACACTTTTTCAACTTCAGATCTTGTTTTTTTGATTAAGCGATTGCTATAACCCCTATCTTTTAGTCTCTCAGAAAGTTCAAGGCTTTTGGACTTGAAGGTAGACTCCTCCGAGCAGTTACGTTTTAATCTAAGAAATTCACCTTTGGGAATGTTCCTAATTGTTGGGGGAAAATGACCACTTGATGAGTGTAAGAGACTATTAGTAGAAGTTTCTTTTCTGAAGATCTCCGTTGCTATGTTGTTATCAGTATCCCGGTATATCCTGAGATCTAAAAAGGGAATACTGGTTTTACTGCTGACATGAGTGAATTTAAGATTGATATTATTGTTGTTCAGAGATAAAATGTATTGTTCCAGTTTATGTTGTGTGCCGTCCCAGATCAGAAAGATGTCGTCAATGAAGCGTATCCAAATGACAATATGGTTGATGTATTCTTCTTGACTCTCATTGAAAACTATTTCACGTTCCCACCATCCCAAGAAAAGATTTGCGTAGGTGGGGGCACATGCTGCCCCATTGCAGTCCCTCTAATTTGGATGTGGAATTTGTTGTTAAATAGAAAATAGTTGTGGTTTAATACAAAGTGAAGTAGTTCCAATAGAAATTCATGGAAATCCCAAAGTCCTTCCATGGATAGAAAATACTTAACGGCATTTATGCCCAGGTCATGTTTTATGGAGGTGTATAAAGATTCAACGTCAAGTCCTACTAATAGGTGAGATTCTTCCAAATGTATGCCCTGAATTTTTTTAAGGGCATCAGTTGTGTCTTTGATGTAAGACGGAAGACTCAAAACATGTTGTCTCAGATGAACATCTAGAAAACAACTTGCTTTTTCCAAAAGGCCCCCATTACCTGAGATTATGGGTCGGCCAGGCGGGTTTTCCAAATTTTTGTGTATCTTTGGCAGTAGGTATAACGTTGGGGTCCTAGGATGTGGTGTGTTGAGGTAATCCCATTCCGCTTTTGTGATTGTTCCAAGTTGTAGATGTCGATTTAAAATATTGTTGTATAGGGTTTGGAAGTTGGATGTTGGATTAAACAGTGTGGTCTTGTAGCAGGAGACATCTTTTAGTTGTCTGTTGGCCTCTTTGAGATAAAGTGTTGTTGGCCAGATCACTATGTTTCCCCCTTTATCTGACATTTTAATTTGGACATCGTCCCATTTTTGAATTTCCTTCAGAGCTACTTTTTGGTTTATGGATAAGTTGCCTGCAATTCTCTGTACTCGCTGTTGTCGATATAGTGTATCAAAGTCACGGGAAACTAGATTAAGATAGACTTTAACCTCAGGGCATATATTGTCCTGGGGGTAAAAGGTGGAACGTTTTTTACAAATTGGCCTTGTTGTTGAGGGGATATGTTCCTCGGATAACTCTTCCAGGTTTAGCAGTGCTTCTTGTTCTTGAAGGGCTAGATCTGAAGATTCGTTAATGAATGAAGCTTGTCCCATGTCACTCTTACTAAAATGTTTTTTCAAAAGGAGTTTGCGGCCAAAAAGTCTGAGGTCAGTTTCCCATTTGAAACGATTGAAGTTGGTAGTGGGTGAAAAAGAGAGACCCTTCTCCAGAACCTCGGTTTGATCTTTTGTTAAATTATGAGTGGATAGATTGATTATTTTTAAACTTGAAGTGGTGGATTCTGTTATTTCCTCCTCCTGGACGGATATCGACGGGATTGGGGAGACCCCCATCTTTCTCTTGTATTTCTTCCTCCTGCCCCGCCTTGTTTTTGTTTTGCGGGGCGACCTCGGGATTGGCCCCTGTTGTCTTCTAAAAAAGAAGTACTGGAGGATGATGAGTGGAGACTGAAATCTCTTCTTTGTTGGTGGGGTTCTCTCAGATCGAGGTTTGATGAATTGCTATCTTCAGTGTCAGATGGTTCAATTTCTGAGGAAGATGGGGTATAATCTTGTCTTTTCTGTTCTCTCCTACGTGTTGGATTAGTCCATTTAAAGATATGTCCTGAGGTAAAATCCCGTTTATCTCTTGAGAATTTGTTTTTCTTCCGGTCTATAATGCCGTCCTCATAGGATTCCAAGTCTTTTTTTATTTTAGCGAAGCTGGTCTGGAAGGTGGCGTTTTTCTCCCACTGTTCTAATTTAAGTCCTAGTCTATCCACTTCTTTGGTGCATTCTTCTAGGACTAGGTGGTTGTGTTTAATCAACACGCTCATCAATTCCTGAGAGCATTTCAAGAGGCAGGTCTCCCATTCTTTTTTCAAATTGTCCGTGGAAAGTTCAAAAGAGGGAAAGAGCTTGGGTCGTAAACCCCTTGGAGTGATCTTTTGTTTGAGATAATGTTCAAGGCTAGTTACATCCCAATCAACTCTAATTCGACGTTGGAGGACTTTCTTTAAGTGAAATAAATCGTCCTCCCAATTATTGTCTGGAGCAGATTCCGATAATTGTATAGGAAAAATAGTGTCCAGATCCTCTGTTGGTCTTTTGCTTGATAGTTCTGTTTTCAAGCTGAAATTGCTCATTGCAATAATCGTCCAGAAAAAGATAGCTGTAATACTCTATTATAAAATGAAAACCAGGAGAATAGAAACACACAGGGAAAAGAGATAAATCTGTACAGTAAATAATGATAATGGCTGTTTAGAGCCTGAATGCTGTGCAAGATCCAAGAGCTGAGGAAAACCTCAGTACCAAGGTAAATCGAAAGAACAAAGTTGTGGATCTGCACCAGCTTTACAATTAAGTGTTTGAGATTGTACGAAAAAATGAATGTATGTACCAAAATACTGACTATTATTTTACATTGTAAATAGTACTAAACTTTGGCGGTGCTCCCATGGATTTTGTAGTTAACCTACAGACAACAAACAAGAGAAAGACAAAATAACCTTGTGTGGAAGCACTCATTAATTGGATATAGAAAAGAATGTGAAAGGAGTATATGGTTGAGGAGGTGACCCCTTAGAGTCCTACCTCAAAAAGGATTAAAAATTAGCTTTTATTGATTATCTTATTAAAATTCGCTTGGGTGAACAAAAAGTGAATAATAGTATAACAATTGATTTTATCTAGATTGCCGTTGTACCAAATATGGTTCTAGATATAACAGGTGAAAATGTAGATGTAGATATAATTATGGTATAATTATTTGAAAGAAACAGTATATATGGGTCACAGACCAATCGGAATATCTAGTAAGCTTTGAGAAAACAAGAAGAGAGGATAAGATAGGATTTTCCTGATAGGAAAAAGGCCCACAGCACCTAGTATTCCCTGGAGGTCTCCCATCCACGAACACAAGTCGCAAAGTACAGTATACATACTGGTCACAACAATGCAGCAGATATTGAGCACTGATCAGGATACTAGTAGTGACACAGAGCTGCAAGATACAGCAATGGCCTACTGTACTGTACTATATATGTATACTGCTGGTCACCAAAATGCTGCACTGTCCTACTATATACTGTTTACAATAATGCAGCACAGATATGGAATGGATACTTGCAGTGGCACAGAGCTGCAAGATACAGCAATGGCCTACTGTACACAACTATATACTGTTTGGTCACCAAAATGCTGCACTGTAATACTATATATACTGCTCACAAAAATGCAGCACAGATATGGAATGGATATTTGCAGTGACACAGAGCTCCAAGATACAGCAATGGCCTACTGTACACAACTATATACGGTTGGGTCACCAAAATGCTGCACTGTAATACTATATATACTGCTCACAAAAGTGCAGCACAGATATGGAATGGATACTTGCAGTGACACAGAGCTGCAAGATACAGCAATGGCCTACTGTACACAACTATATACTGTTGGTCACCAAAATGCTGCACTGTAATACTATATATACTGCTGACAAAAATGCTGCACAGATATGGAATGGATACTTGCAGTGACACAGAGCTGCAAGATACAGCAATGGCCTACTGTACTGTACTACTATAAGTATAATTATATACTGGTGGTCCCCATTCCCCACAATAAAGCACACTGAGCACAGATATTTGCTGCACACTGAGCACAGATATGGAGCGTTTTCAGGCAGAGAACGTAGATATTTTCAGCACACTGAGCACAGATATTTGCAGCACACTGAGCACAGATATTTGCAGCACACTGAGCACAGATATTTGCAGCACACTGAGCACAGATTACGGATCTTTTCAGGGAGAGAACGCAGCCACGTCCTCTCCGTTCAATCTCCAATGTATGAGTGAAAATGGCGGCGACGCGTGGCTCTTTATATAGAATACGAATCTCGCGAGAATCCGACAGCGTGATGATGACGTTCGGCCACGTTCGGGTTAGCCGAGCAAGGCGGGAAGATCCAAGGCTACCTCGGAACCATGTAAAATGGGTGAAGTTCGGGGGGGTTCGGATCTCGGAGAACCAAACCCGATCATCTCTAAATAATACAAAGAATACATGAGGCAGGCAAATAGGAGCGTTTGCGCAAATAAAAAGGGAATATAGAGTATATGTGTAAGTTAACTGTAAATGAAAACAACCAGTATGGCATCAACCCTGATTACCTCCAGACATACAGACATGTCCGCATAGAACTAGCCTCAGTACCCTGCAAGAGGTCAGACTCGACTGAGCCGCTCCAAGAGGTGTAGTGTCTTGTGTATCTTATTCATATCACAGAGTGAAATCCCACTGAAAGTGTACTACAGACAAGGCCGGTGCAAGGTCTCTCTGCACCCTAGGCAAAGCTTTAGCCTAGCGTCCGCAACCAGCAAACCCTCCCGCCACCCCCTCTCGGAGGGTAGATGCAGGTGGCCACTAGGTGGGCTGTAGTGAATTACATCATTATACATATACAGAGAAAAGGGACAACACAGAAGTGAAAAAGTATATTGTAAACAAAGTAACAACAGTTTTCACTTACAAATCCTTGAGCATCATTTATGCCTATGTATATTAAATGGCATGCTAGGAATTGTATAGGACACTGAAGCAAGTTTCTCATTGATGTTGAGTGCAAGATCTGTACTGTCGAAACCCCTTAGGGTTACTTAACTAAAAGTTGTTTTCTTTTAAATGGCATGGGTCCTCTTACAGGCGGCAGCATTATTACAGCGATGCTGCAGATGCAGACATGTAGTCAGGAGCTGCTTACTGCTGGAGAGACGGGATCCAGGGTCCAGGAGGAGGTGCATCAAGGCTATGAAGAGTGGCCGTGGGGGTGCCCCTTGGGAGCCATAATTACATTCGCGTCATATGTGCCTTCACATGACTTGATTTTACACGTGTCAGCACGGAGGAAGCACTGAGACACTATGTAGTACAGTCTGATAGTGATGGCTGCATCTGATTAGACCCGCAGCAGTAGCCAGTGCAGTGTAAAAGGAGGAGGCTGTATATAGAGACATCCTTCATTTTTTGCTAGATGAATTCAGTGGCGCCCTCGAGGGGCCAGCACCCCAAGACAGCCGCCTAAAACTGTCTAATGGTAAAGCCGGCCCTGACTACAGACGATGCACTGCGACTTTATTCGCACAGGAATTACTTTTAATCACATACAAAATCGCTGATAAAGCACAACAGGACTAGCAAGTGCCAGATGAACTAAACCTTGAAATGTAATAAACTGCAAGGTGATATAGTACCAACCAACAAGCTCCTAACTGTCATTTTTCAAACCCAGCCTGTGACATAACAGCTAGGAGCTGATTGGCTGGTACTTGATCACTTTTTAAGGCTTAGTACATCTGTTCCACCAGGTGTGAAAAAAAGCCACAGCAGATGTATTGTAGCACTTCGTATACAGATTCAGCCTCAGTCGCACATACAGTAGATTTTCAAATATTGAAATCAAATTGATCAGTGCAGTCTAGCTAAGTAGTTTTGTCACTTTCAGTTGTTTTATTTGTGTGAATAAGATACATATTTTGAGTGAAAAACACACTTAGGGGGACATTTACTAAGCAGTGATAAGAGCGGAGAAGTGAGCCAGTGGAGATGTTGCCCTGGCAACCAATCAGCACTGAAGTAATATCTATAATTTGCATACTATAAAATGATACAGAGCTGCTGATTGGTTGATGGGGCCACTTCTCCACTGGCTAACTTCTCCACTCTTATCATTGCTTAGTAAATGTACCCCTTAGTGCTTTTGAGTCACCTGGGACATGGTGCATAAAAGGCAGGTAACGTGTGGTGAGCTAAATGGCTCAGGAGGCACTGGCTAGCACCAGAACCAGATTTACACACAATATATGAGCCAAGGGTACATCTGGGCATAATACACATGTGCAACAGTATAAACTCCTGGAAATTTGGTGAGATTTGATCAGAGATGTGCGGAAAAGATAGACAGGGGAGTCACTGCCTCACGCGCCATAGACTTTTTACTCCATAGTTTTGGCTATAAAAATTATTAGAATAATGCAAAGAAGATATTTCAAGCAAATTCTTTGTATTTTTCATATACATTATGCAGTCAAAACTCTGGCACAAACAGTAGTCTGACAGGAAAGGCTCTGCCTCACCTGCCTCACGCACGTCACAGGTAAAAGGGACTATTTGGAACAAGTGAGGCCACAATTTATGATCTGTATAGTGCAGGTTTTCAGGACAGCAGTAAAAATAAGATAGCTTACTTTGACTGTGCAAAACCAGAATGCAGTACATTACCGTTCTCTGGGCCTGATTAAGAACTGATCACTGTGCTGCAAATGTGCAGAGATCTAAGATCAGATAGTCGCCGCCCAGAGAGAGTGAAAACTCGCCCCGTGCAATTGTGCGAATGCATGTGAACACCGTGCAAAAACTTTGCCAGGCGGCGGACATCTGCCAATCCGTTCACAACTCACTCACCATCGAATGATTTTTCCATACTGTGCTGTCTGTGCATAGCCCAGGACTTACTCCTACAGTGCGATACAAACAGGCTGGTCGGGGTCGGAGCTGATGTCACACACCCTCCCAGAAAACGATTAGGAACACCTGCGTTTTTCCTGACATTTCCAGAAAATGGACAGTTACCATCCACAAACGTCCGCTACCTGTCAATCACCTTGCGAACGCCTTGCAATCAAAATTTTCGCACCATCCTGTCGATGTTTGGCGTCATTGTGGTGCATACACATGCACAGTCATTCGATAATCGGATGCTGTACAATTTTGCACAACAGCGATCAGGTCTGAATCTGGCCCTCTGTGAGCAACATCGTGGTTCTCCAGTTGGTTGTTTTACTAAGCACTAAGGGCCTGATTCAGATCTGATCGCAGCAGCAAATTTGTTAGCTAATGTGCACTGCAGGGGGGCAGATATAACATGTGCAGAGAGAGTTAGATTTGGATGGGATGTGTTCAAACTGAAATCTAAATTGCAGTGTAAAAATAAAGCAGCCAATATTTACTCTGCATAGAAACAATATAACCCACCCAAATCTAACTCTCTCTGCAAATGTTATATCTGGCCCCCCTGCAGTGCACATGGGGGGTCATTCTGAGTTGATTGCACATAGCAACTTTCTGCTGCTCGTGCGCACAACTTGACACCACCTATGGGGGAGTGTATTTTAGCATAGCAGGGCTGCGATCGCTTGTGCAGACCTGCTATGCTAAAAAAGTTTCCTGCAAAACAAGACCAGGGTCGGACCTACTTACCCTGTGCAACGTATCCAACGACGAAGGTCCCGGAATTTCTGTCAGACATCGCCCTCCAAACATCTGTACACGCCTGCGTTCGGATCTCCATGCCTAGAAAACGGTTAGTAGACGTCCTGGATATGTGCGCATTGCGGCCGCCACGCATGCGCTGTTCTGACCCGTTTGCACCACAGCGAAGAACCGCTTTGTGCGAACGGGTCGGAATAACCCCCATGGTTGTGCCATTAGGTAACAAATTTGCTGCTGATATCAGATCTGAATTACCCTCTAAGTCATATCACACAGAATGGACTTTAATTCTATACTTCACTGCATCCCGAGCAACTTGATATTTGTACTGTATCTACTATCAGTACAAGTAAACCCTTTGACAGAGACAATCATAGCAGGTTGATTAAAGGTCTAAGGAGGCAGCTATTCTATATTAACAAAGCAATATTTGTCAAAGACAACTCGCAAATGTGCAGTAGCAGAATTGTCTTTATTTAGGTACTTCACATATGGACTTGTAAGCTTGGACCATCCATAGCTGTGTATTTTCCTTTGCAGTCAATTCCATGTATTAATATTTTGCATTTTATTTTAAACTATCAAGAAAGATCCTCTTAACTTGAATCCTTATTGGAAATTTAGCAGGTTTCAAAACAGATGCAGCTCAAAATCTAACTGTATTGAATTCTACTACTGCAATTCTTTCTTACTTTTAACGTACAGTGTGTAGCTGTTAAGGGAATTTCATTCCTACATATCATCTCTTAATAAAGAAACATGTCAATTTATTGCACCACTGGGTATCACAATAATCAATGTAATAGTAATAGTAATAAAGTATATACAGCCTAACATTTCTTTTTAACCAAATTTATATGATTAAAGTACTTGTTTGGGAGGATGCATTCTTAAGGTAAGAAACAGAATTATGTCACAAAACAATACTAAGTTATTGACGTGGAATTATCGAGAGAACAATATTTCATTGGCTAAACAGAGCGAGAGTTTTTTTTTATTGGAAAAATGCCTGAAATGGAAAACAAGGACATGCTATAGCTAAATGATGACAAATGGGTATCTTGCTAAAATGCTTTGAGGTACACACTAGGGATTACAACTCTTCAGCTTGGCCTTTTCCCATTCACTTTATGGTAACTTGACAGGTCTTTCATTCACTTGTCATTTACAAATTTGTTTCGGATACTGGTGCTATTCAAAAGCCATACCTTTAAATGACTATCTTTTTACATGCCTTTTACCAGTAGCATTAGCAATTCACATCTTGCTACAGTATATTTTATTTTGTACCTATTATATAACGCTCAATAGTTTATATTCTACAATGCATAATGTATGTTTGAATCATGTCTCCAATATATTTAGTCACATACAGTAGATGTTTAATCCAGATGATGAATGCATATGTATTACTATGGTTAAAACAGATTTAGCTTTATTTGGTTATATGCAGCATACTAGCTAAATTGATTTACATTTTTAATATTCCGTGCACTATACCTATTGGCAGACGCGGATTGGGAAAGAAAACCAGCCCAGGAAATTTATGGAAGCAGCCCTTATGGGGGCTGTGTCTGTTGAGGGGTAGGGCCTATCGAGGTGGCCGGATATCTCCTCATAGGGCCTGATTCTGAGTTGAATGCAGTTGCGGCCTCCTTGCATCTTTTGCTGCAGTTACATCTGTGACTTCATGCTAATACCGCTACAATGCACTTTCTTGATGTTCATCCATGCATCTGAATATCCAGTGACTGAGATGCCCACTTTCAGTGTCTACCGACATTGCAATCATGCTTTGAGTGTCTTTAGATGCCACCATTGGTTGCACTATTGAAACTTTCACTAGTCCTATGCTTGGTGCAGATCATCCATCTGAGTATGGCCTCCAATGTGAGCAATTCAGCTTCTCTTTCGAATACACTTCTCTGTGCGTGCATCTGAATCTGGACTGCAGCTCTATGCAAACACCATCAGGACCATGGGCGGTGCAGCTTAGATGCATGTGCAGACAAAAAGCATTGCACAATAAAAAACATAAAAAAATTGTCCTCCACTGGCTAAAAAAACACATTGGCCCCAATAAACAATAAAACACAGATTGGTCCAAACAGGAAAAAAAACAATTTGACCCCTGACAGGAAAAAAATCAAACACATTGCCACCCACAGGAAGAAGTAAAACACTTGGCCCCCACAAGAAAAAAAATGAACACTTTATCCCTAGAGGACAAGCACACAAACAAACACACTGGCCTCCACAATTAAAAAAGGTGAGGTGGAAAGTTTATGTCCCTAGGTTGAGGGGTACTGTGTCTAAGAGGCCAGGTGGGTCATGTACATCCCTAGGGTCAGGGGTGGAAGATCAGGTGTATGTCCCTGGCCTGGGGAGGCTACTCTATGTCTAGGGGGCCGAAAGTAGGGTATGTTCTGGAGGCTGGGGGGGTAGGGTGAATTACAGCTATGTTCCAGAGGCTGGGGTGGTGGTTTGGATGAGTACTGTACGGTGAGGCCTGGAGCACACGTTCCATACACTCTGCCTGCAGCTGGAGGCTGGATGGAAGTAATAGTGGAAAACAGGGTAAAGGCTGGTTGTAGTAGTAGTGCAGAGATTAAAATGTGACAGGCTGGGAGTAGAAGCAGTGTAGAGCAGGGGGGCAGGCTAAGAGTAGTAGCAAAAGTAGAGCAGAGTGGGGGTAAGATGGTAGTAGTAGTGCAGAGCAGAGGGCAGGCTGGGAGTAGTGAATGCAAAAGCGGTGGTAGGTAAAGATGGCGCTACCCGGTAGCTGTTATGGATATTAGGATACAACAGAGTAAAAATAACTAAATTTGTGAATTGTGGATATTACGGTGAACATCACCATAACTGGCTGAATGGTATACCAAAGAGCTAATTAATTAGGGTCAGTAGGAATTGTAGTGAAGACCCTATGTGCCATGAACAAATACAAGAAATGAAAAAAGCTTTTTTGGAGAAAGGTTACAGCAAAGAAACCCTTGAACGGACAGCCAATTCCGTATTAAATATGGAAATATCTTCTTTGCTTCAACAAAATTAAAAGAGAAGTTCCAACAACAATTCAAAATTTCACTGGTCATTTTTAACTGGATAAGACTACAGCCATACACAAATGGAGACAATAATAAAAAAGCACTGGCACATTCTACAGATGGATACAATCCTGAAAGAAAACATCACAGATCAGCCTACCTTTATCTATAAAAAAGCCAAAAACCTTAAATATGAATTAGTAAGGAGCACTTTACCGTTAAACCAATGAATCCGATCCAAACTAAAAGTTTTCATTGCTGTGGCATGTGTATAGCATGCAAACAAATAAAAAGTGAAGTTTCCAAATATACAGAAATTCGAGTAAATAATATTCCAATACAAATCAAAGACTTTATAACCTGTAACACCATGAATGTTATATATGTGATTGAGTGCATTTGCAATAAAGAATATATTGGGAGAATTTCAAGATCTTTAAAACCCCGTTTATGAGAACATTTAAGAAATATAAAAAAGGGCTTAAGTACACACAACTTTTCGGATCATTGTAGGTTGGAACATAACTGTTCAATCAATTCAATAAAATATTTTGCAGGATTAATTCATAGAAAACTGAATTGGCGCAATCGTAACACAGAGAAAATTTTAGCAAAGACTGAAATGAAGACAATATTTAAATTACAAACTCTGATGCCTACCGGTTAAATCAGGACTTTGAAATAAAATGGTTTCTGTAAAGTTATTTTTTTTTTTTAATATATTGCCTGTTTATATGTAATTTTTTTTGCAAAGAACTAATCACTACTATTTTTATCTTCCTTTTGAGGTAAATAAACAAATAAATTCTACAATCAAATATATTCACACAATTTTGAGTAACTTTAAGAATAGACGCCACCTGGAAATTAATGTATATGGCAGTCGCAGGACTTCCGATCCACAAGTCTATGTCTATATCGTCTTCAGAAACAACATCCTCAGATTAAACTGAATATAAAATCCTGATCTTGAAAGAACAAATTCTTTTTGTGAAAAAAGACCAACAATGGAACTCGCTGTCATTACTCTTGCCCACACTTAAAATGGTGGAACCAGATCTAAGCTTACAGAAACATCCTTCAACATGGCGGAGGCGGAACTTCTGGTCCGCGTTTTTGGAGAACTAATATACAGCACAAAAGATTCAACATTCAATATAAAGGAACATTTCTGAGATATTTGGTTTATTTGGAAGTCACCAAATGCTTTTTAATCTTTTTAAACAAAGTTAATGTCCGTCAACGTAATTTTCTCCGTCCGGTCATGGAGGAACTGGATGTAGCCATCTGCTACTATAAAAATGGAACCAGGAGAAAGGGGAAACATATGAGTTGAAAAAGGAACACCACCACCCCATTGACCAGAGAAGGAGGATCACCTGCCGTAGTGTGGACTTAAGATCTGGGAGCATTTGCAGGGTAAGTCCAGACTTCCCTGCACTCATCCCCACCTACTGCTCCCTTACGTACTCCTCAGTAGGACTCACTCCTGAACTCTATGTTTTTTAATGTTTGTCCATACATTGCTTTGCGTATGGTAATTTTACAAGTTTTATGAGTGTGGATATTAAGAGTGTAATAAATTTAGTTATTTTTATTCTGTTGTATCCTAATATCCATAACAGCAACCAGGAAGCGCCATCTTTATACCTACCACCTCTTTTGTCTTGTTGTTCAGTAGGGTCTTTTGGTATAAAGGGCCAGCTTACCAATATTGAAGTGCCTAGGGGTTCTGTCATCCTCAATACATTTCTGGCTGGGAGTAGTAGTAGAGCAGAGCAGGGAATAAGATGGGAGTAGTAGTGGTGCAGAGTAGGGATGGCAGGCTTGGAGTAGAAGCAGAAGTAGTGCAGAGCAGAGAGGGATGCAGGCTGGGAGTAGTAGTGGTGCGGATTAAGCTGAACAAGAATGTTACTTCCTCTCTGCAGCTCCCAGCTATCATTGCTCCCTCTGTTGTCAGCAGCAGCACTGACAGCAGCCTCACACTGGGGTGAGAGGCGCAGCTGCATTGAGTGGGATGGGAAAGCTGATGGCCACAGTGTCAAGACATTAAGACCAATGCAGACTATGCATCTGCGGGCAATTCAGGGTCCACTTGTGGCTGAATAGGTGTTACTGGGTGGCAACTTCATATGAAGGATCAGTTCGGGGTAATATCAATTGTGTGTTAATGGACTTGTGTGTTATGCAGAGCTGTCTTTATGCAGAGATCCTCTGTGTGGGCAATAATTTCCCTCCATTGCTTGCCTGGGTCCCTGCTGTTTATCCAGGGTAATCAATACCCACCCCACACCCTTCTTAGCACCTCTGAATGTTGCTACAAAAGACACATTTGTTACAATAAAAGTATGTTATGAAGCTGGTTTTCTAAATAATTATACTATTGCATGGAGAGGAGGAAGTGGTGTAATCTGTTTAATACCATGGATGTACAAACCATATAAAATATTATAAAGAGAAGTTTCATACCAATAGGCATCAGTTACTACTTGTACCTCACTAACAAGCTTCCTCCAGCCAGATGGTAAAAATTCCTGAATTTGTCCAAAATTGTAGCCAAGAATTAAACTGGATGGTTTTATCAAGTTTAAGGAAGTGTTTATGCCATGATTGCACTGGGTTATTTTAAGTATTTGTACATCAAGAGAATGCAGGAGCCCCAGAAGATGTATGGAATGGAATTCACCCTTGTCTAGCCCAAGAGATAATTGGCATCAATCTATACACCCTAATCTAATGCCCTCCTAGTATACAGCACACCACAGTAACTGAGCAGACATAAAACGTGATACCTTGGAGCAGGTGGCTATTCTGCAGGCTATTCAGAGTTGGACAACAGTGGCCACATGTAATAGGCTGTGGGATTAACTGCTCAGACTTTGGAAAGTTACCAGTCAGATCTAAAGTGGAAATGTTTAGTTAGGCAAAACCAGGTTGATTTTGCCTTACTAAAAATTGCTGCTTTAATTTTGACTTTTAACCTGCTAAAAATCTTGTCAGTTTCAGAATCCCACAGCCTATTACATTTGGCCCCTGTTGTCCAACTCTGAATAGCCTGCAGTTCCTGTTACATGGCCTCACTGAACATGGTCTATATCAGGACCCCCCTATATAGCTAAGTTCCACTTCCTCAATTGCAAATGGAGATGGCTCCATATTGTATGCATCAATTGTAGGCTGGTGCATGCCTGAACTAATGAAAATGATGAGTAGAAAACTAGGCATATGGATAGTAGAGCCTACACAGCAAATAAGTGCACAACTCTGCTTGCAGAGCCTCTTCAGTCTAGTCTTGCATTAAGGGTGTGTTTTTGATTCATGTGACCTTATCTCTTCAAATGATTACTATTACCAACCCAAACTCTTCAATATAATTAATTTTATTTCCATAAATCGCCCAAGTTTTTGTAATTGCAATACGAGTACTGTATCTTCTGTTTGCCACTGAAATTTTGTAGTTACAGTATTACATTCTCTCTTTTATACAGTATGCAAGGCATAAAATCACCTGTTTCCTTGGATGAGTCTTTTCAGTTATAGGGTGGGATGTAAAGAAGTCCGGGTTCTGTGACTGTGCGGGATGCCAGACGAACTCAGATGTTTTTTTAAAGGAATAATCTTATACACTGCATGGTTTAGCCTTGTAAATGATTGCCCCTTTTAAAAAAGTCTCAGTTTGGTGGCCATGCAGGATGCTGGCCGAACTCGGATGGCACTTTGTTACATCCCGCCCATTATGTTATAAACATCTGAATCTGAGGGGGTGTTCTACTCCCAAGATAAAATCATTACGAATTCATGATGAAAATAAAAGGTATTCAGGCATTCTTCTATGCATTATTTTTCTTGATAATCAGTAAGGCTATATCTCTTTCTTATCACATTCCTCTCTGATTAATTTTCCATGCAAGGGATAATGCTGATTGTTCATAACACAGGACTTTTTGGAGTCCTTCCCTATTGTTTCTTACCTTCATGTACCACCTGTCAGTGCTGCCATCAAGGGGTTGCTGTGGGGCCAACTGTCCCAGGCCCTGCCACTCTGACAGACAGGGGAGTGCCCCGGCCGCTTATACCGCTCGCTGCTATTGTCGCTGCCCTGCTACGTGCCCCCATTTGCCTGCTGCCAGCTGCCCATAATGCCTGCCACTGGGTTGGGTTCGCCTGCCACATAGGTGCAGCAGATAGTGTGGAATATTATTGACATGCGTGGGCATCCTCCTCTCTCCTAACTGCACCTTTCGTGTCATCCCACCTGAGCCCTCACTCACCTTCTCCACCTTTGAGGTCCACACTATCTGCCTCTTCTACCCCATTCACCTCCATGTGGCAGTGATCTACCGCCCCCCTGGCCGCTGTTCACCTTTCCTTGACAACTTTGCTGCCTGGCTTCCCCACTTTCTCTCCTCCGACCTCCCCTCTATCATCCTCGGTGACTTTAACATCCCTATCGACATCACTAAGGCAGCTTCCTCTAACCTTCTTGCTCTTTCCACCTACTTTGGACTTTCTCAATGGTGCTCCACCCCTACTCACAATCTCGGCCACTCCCTCGACCTTGTCTTCAACCACCGATGTGATCTCTCTGATTTCTCTAACTCTTCCTTCCCTCTCTCTGACCACCATCTGCTTTCTTTCACCCTATCATCTTCCCCTCTCTGCTCCACACCCAAACACACGATCACCAGACGTAATCTCAGGTCCCTCAACCCCGCTATCATGTCCTCCCTCGAGACCTTCCTCTCTCCTCTTTCCACAATGACTTGTCCCAACCAGGCAGCCTCCTTCTATAACTCTTCCCTTTACTGCTGCTCTTGACTCTGTGGCCCCCCTCTCATCTGTCCCCCTCCGCCGCTCCAAACCCCAACCCTGGCACACCAAACTTACAAGATTCATACAAAAATGTTCACGGTCCGCAGAACGCTCCTGGAGGAGATCCCACTCTCTGGCGGACTTTCTCCATTTCAAGTTTATCCTCTCCTCCTATAGCTCTGCTCTTTCTCTCGCCAAGCAATCCTTTTTCCAAACATTCATCTCTTCTCATTCCTCCAGTCCACGCAGAATCTTTGAAACTTGCAACACTCTCCTTCGCCCCCCTCCTCCTCCCCTCCCCTCTTCCCTCACTCCCACTGACTTTGCCTCCTTCTTCATCTCCAAAATTGAGGATATTCAAAATTACATCTCCTCCCATCACCCCTCTGCTGCCCCCCTGCTCCCACCATCCCTCCCATCCGTCTATCCCACCCTGTCCTGCTTCCGTCCCACCTCAGACAAGGAAGTCCACTCCCTCATCTTATCCTCTCCCCCCACAACCTGCCACTTGGACCCCCTCCCCTCCCGTCTTCTCCGCTCCCTCCCCCCCCACTGCCTGCTCCCACCTTGCTCACCTCTTTAACCTATCGCTCTCTACTGGCATCTTTCCCTCACCATTCAAACATGCTCTGGTGTCCCCTATTCTCAAAAAAGCCAACCTCGACCCTTCATCACTCACTAGCTACCGCCCCATCTCTCTTCTCCCTTTCACCTCCAAACTACTTGAACGACTGGTCTACAGCCGTCTCACAAGCTACCTCTCTGACCACTCCATCCTTGATCCACTACAATCTGGCTTTCGCCCACTCCACTCCACCGAGACTGCCCTGGTGAAAGTCACCAGTGACCTGCTTTCGGCCAAATCCAAGGGCCACTTCTCTTTGCTCATCCTTCTGGACCTCTCTGCTGCCTTTGACACCGTGGATCACCCTCTCCTCCTCCGCACACTCCAAAATGTTGGCCTCTCTAGCACCGTCCTTGACTGGTTTACCTCATACCTCACTAACCGCTCCTTCTCTGTGTCTGCCTCCGGAACCACCTCACACCCTTCCATCCTTCCTGTTGGTGTCCCTCAGGGTTCTGTCCTAGGCCCCCTTCTGTTCTCCCTGTACACCTCTTCCCTGGGTGTGCTCATTAACTCCTTTGGCCTTCAATACCACCTCTATGCTGATGACACCCAACTCTACCTCTCCTCCCTGATCTGTCCCCCTCTGTCCTCTCTCAGGTCTCCAGCTGCCTCTCTGCCATCTCCTCCTGGATGTCTGAGCGCTCTCTGAAGCTCAACATGGATAAAACAGAACTTATTATCTTTCCCCCAGCCAGAGCAACACCCCCTAGAAATATCTCTATCACTGTTGACAACACTATCATCTCCCCCGTTCCCCAACTCCGCTGCCTGGGCGTCACTCTTGACTCCTCCCTCTCCTTTGCACCCTACATCCAAGCTCTGGCGCAATCTTGTCGGTTCCAGCTACACAACATTGCTCGCATCAGGCCATTTCTCTCCCAGAGTGCAACTAAACTTATCATCCACTCACTGGTCATCTCACGTCTCAACTACTGCAATGTGCTTCTCACTGGCCTCACTTGCTCCCACATCGCTCCCCTCCAATCTGTCCTCAACTCCGCAGCTAGGCTCATCTTTCTCTCCCCTCGCTCCACTTCTGCCACTCCCCTTCGACAAAATCTACACTGGCTCCCATTCCCCTACATAATCCTCTTCAAACTCCCCATCCTCACATACAAGGCCATCTCTAATTCCACTGTTCCCTACATCTCCAACCTCCTCTCCCTTCATACTCCCTCCCGCCCACTACGGTCGGCTGATGACCGTCGCCTCTCCTCTGCCTTGGTCACTGCTTCCCATGCACGAGTTCAGGATTTTGCCCGTGCTGCACCCCTTCAGTGGAATGCGCTCCCCCGCTCCATTAGACTCTCCCCAACCTTGCAAAGCTTCAAACGGGCACTGAAAACATACCTATTTATCAAAGCGTACCCCTCCAATTCATAACCTAGTCCTTAGGCTGCTCCTCCATCCCCCTGCCCCATGCCTTGGACATCTCTGCTTTGCTCGCATACCACCATCAGGCTTCTACCTGCTTGCTTGCACCTCATGTCATCTGTCTGTTGCCCCTCCCCACTAGATTGTTAGCTCTTCAGAGCAGGGCCCTCTTTCCTCTTGTCTAAGCCCTCTTCTTGACACTTTTCACTTAGCGACCATCTTTACCTGCTTTTTCTCCTGCTGATAAATGGCCCCTCTCTATCTATGGCCGCCAGCCCCAAGTAGTACAATGATCACTCCCTCACTACTTATATCTAAGCTGTATTGTGTATGAGAATTGGGGTGCTCTTTGTTACCTGCACTCCATTTTTGTTATTTATTTACTGTTATGCTAAGTTTTGTCTCCCTGTACTGTCCTTTGTACGGTGCTGCGAAACACTTGTGGCGCCCTATAAATAAAATGTAATAATAATAATTATCCCTCCCAAAGGTGGCGGTCGTCATTTTCGGAGGATCATTTTCACTAGTTTCAATATATTATTCTTTTTTTTTTCTTTTTTTTAGGGTGTGGGGGGGGGGTACCTATCACATCAGTCCAAGGCCCCACAATTTCTGATGGCAGACCTGCCCCCTACTGAAGAACATATGCAACTAAGCTTACAACAGTAAAATGTGTATGTATGCCCTGAAAATGTAGCACTGTACTATATACAAAATACCATGCAAATAAATGTTGCCATCTGAAAATGTGTTTTAAATCACTGTAAAAAGTTTGCAGCTATGGTTTAATCTCCTATAAAAAAAATGATTGACACTGGTTAGGCAAATCCTGTGACAAACAAATATCAGCCACTTAGCTCACCACTAAGTGTATTAACCATTGATGACATAATTTTTAGTCAGAAGAATGTATCTATTGTCTATCTTATTATCTTACAAATGTATTTTCATTTAATCACTACTAATGTATAAAAATAAAATAGTTTATGTTTGTTGCTCAATCACGGCCAATCCTTTAAATGAATGGACTTGACAATTGGCATAAGAATAGTTTAGAGGATGGATTAGAACATAGGCTTTGGGCTGTATTCAATAGCTGTCGGAAGCAGCCATCTTGTCGGAAAGACGGTAGCTTCTGACAGATTTTTGTCAAAAGTGGTTCCGACCTATTCAATTTGGGAAATTTTTTCCGACAAGTTGGGAAATCCTGACTAGTTGGAAATCACGCGGAATAGGCGCAGATCAGCGCGCTTCTGTCGGAAACAGGGCCAAATTCGACAGGTTTTGGCCCCCTTTCCGACAATCTCAATCCAACTTTAAAAAGAGTCAGATTGAGCAGGGCATCCCCCCGGCCAGGCTCCTCTCTCCCGGCAGCTCCTCCCCCCACCGCCGCAGACAATTTCCCCCCACCGTTAGCTCCCCCCACCTCCTCTGTCAGCGCAACTGGCAGCCGCTGACAGCAGCAGCAGGACAGGACACCAGGAATGACCAAATCCGACAGTTGGACTTGGCTCAAATCGACAGTTAGATTTGGCCGTTCATTGAATAGCCCTTGTCGGATCCATTCCAACAAATGCATGTCGGAATGGATCCAACACTTATTGAATATACCCCATAATGTTTTCCAGTTACTCTCACTTACTTTCTAATTTTTTAGGTACTGGCATAGCAACTCCAACATGCATGCATGGCTCTGAACCCGCCACGGACATAATTTAATATGGAGATCTGAAGTGCAGTAAGTTTGTATTAGAAAGATACAAAGGGTTACCCAGCACCTAATTACACCCCAGATAAGGGTACTTATCTCTGCTGCAATCAACACAAATGAAGGTGTTGCCCACCATACTCAAAAAGACAAAAAATAGCAAAGGAAGACTGAGTTGATAGTATCCAAAGAGACAATGTTGAGCCAGTAACATTATATTATGTTAAACATGTATTTTATTTTTAAAAATAACACACATAAAAAAAGCTGTGTAATATAAAATTTGGAACACAGGACCTAATCCAGTAAGGATCGCTCCTGCAGTTACTCGATGGTTGGGAAACTGCACATGCACAGGACCCATTCTGCGAATGTGCAGAATGGGTCCTGCGATCACAATGCAGAGATGCGAATGCCTCTGACTGATTGACAGGCAGAGGCGTTCGGAGGGAGGTACGGTGGCGGCAGGCTTTGCGGAAAATGGGGACGTATCACCCCTCTTTTCCGGGAGTGGTGAGGCCAAGGACTGCTTCCCAGATGCAGTTGGCCTCGCAAGCCGCTCTGTGATGGCAAGTCTGAGTAAACTCAGGCTTACTCAGCCTGCCGTCACAGTTGAACATTGCGATCGATGGTTGTGATGTTCATCCCATATAGGATTGCATCGCAAATGCAGGAAGGAGGTGATATGAACCTCTTCCTTCATTTACATTACTAATGAATTGCATTTGCAATCATACTGAATTAGGAGGGTAATTCAGACCTGATCTGTGTGTTTTTGCGCAGCGGGCGATCAGATCTGAACTGCGCATGTGTATGCACCGCAATGCGCTGGCGCATCAGATGACTGCACCGGACATCAGTGCCTAGCGATGGGATAGTGTGAAAAAAGTGATCCCATGCACGATCGCAAGGTGATTGACAGGAAGAGGTCATTTGTGGGTGGCAACTGACCTTTTACAGGAGTGTCCGGAAAAACACAGGAGGGACCAGGCATTTTGAGGGAGGGTGTCTGACGTCAGCTCCGGCCCCAATCAGCATGAAGCAAACACAGTAGCTGAGTAAGTCCTGGGCAGTTCAGAGACAGGTCTACTACAAAAGCGAACACACACCTGCACACACCATATACTGTACCTAGACAAAACTTCAAGTATAGCAGATGCAGTAAATTTTATATTTTATAGCTTTTTTTATATATTTTATTTTGAGATAATAAGGTCAAGTTAAAGTATCAGTGGGATATTAAACTCAAGTGAAAAAAATAAATATGCAAAACAAATACACAGGTTTAAGGCAATTTGCAATCCTTTTGTTCGTGCTCTGAGACCACGCTGAAATTGCAGTTGCACCACAATTTCAGCATGATCGCTGAAAGTAGGGAAGCCTCCTTCCACCACAGCCACCCCGGTCACGCCCATGTCATGCCCCCCCCCCCATTTGTGCCACCATGCCTCTGTTTCCCTGCCACCCATGGAATGTTCCATCTCCGCCGCCCCGCAAACGCCTCTGCCTGATTGACAGGCAGCGGCATTAGCATTTACTGCAGGGTGCCTGCAGTAAATGTGGGTGCATGCGCAGGATGGGCCCTGCGCATGCACCCGCATGGCGTTAGAAATTTGTGCAGTTGGATCGCTCTTTGCGATCCAACTTGAATGAGGGCCTAAGTACAGTAATACCCCTTTTCCACCTAAGTACCGTGTCCGATCTGGGATGTTTAACACGGCTACAACCCATGTCGGCCACCCCGTTTCCACTACACTTCGACACGGGTTATTCCCGTGTCTGATCTGTTTCCACCTAACCCGGGTAATCTCTGTAAAAGCCTATTGCTGTCATTACAAATGGTCTTTTTACTGTCTCATCAAGATGATGTCATCAAAAGGACCAAAAGGGAGGGGTGGGGCCTGCTCACAGCATTGCAGCAATGGACGCCGGTGCAGTAGCTGTGTCTAGCATGGAGTCGCAGACTGTTTGCAGTTTACTGCTGCTTATTTCTGCTACAGACAGCTTGATACAGCTTTTCACTTTGTGCTACCTACTGCAGAGCTGGAGAAGGAGAGCTCAATTCTTTGCAGAGAGTGCTACCTATCGACGCAAATATTTGAAAAGGAGGAGAGCGCGTATATCATCCACTGTTGTTATTTCTCTCATAACAATGAACTCTACACCAAGCCGAAGAATGTTGTTGAGAGATCGCAGACATGGAGAAGCATTCATGCAGACCATTCTAGCATATCAGGAGGAGCAGTGGATGGAAAACTTCAGGATGTCTCGCGCTACATTCGAGTATGTTTTGGAACTACTGTCCCCCGCAATAACCATGCAGACCACCAGGTTCCGGAAGCCCATTGAGCCAGCCAGGAGATTAGCGATTGCTCTCTGGTGGTATGCTACCCCTGGAGAGTATCGCACAGTTTCCAGTTTATTTGGAGTAGGGATTTGCACGGTTTGCAAGATTGTCTACCAGGTCACGCGGGCATTGCTGAATACCATGTACCATCGCTTTATTTCCTTGCCACAAGGACAGTGGCTAGTTGCGACTATAAAAGGGTTTAAGAATCGTGGCTACCCACAGTGTGCTGGTGCCATAGATGGGACCCATATCCCCATCATCGCCCTCCGTGACAACCCAGCAGACTATTACAATCGTAAGGGTTGGTATTCCATTGTTCTGCAAGCTGTAGTGGACCACAAATACTGGTAAGCACTGTTTCACTAATGTGTTTGAAATAGGCTTGGCCTGTTTTATGATAATGCATAAACCATTATTTTTAGTTTCACAGATGTCTTCATAGGGTGGCCCGGATGGTCACATGATGCAAGGGTTCTAGCCAACTCCGATCTTTACAGTATTGCTGAGGACAAGCTTGGTGGATGGCTTTTCCCTCGTGAGGTAAGATTATTTACTACTTAAACTAATGTTCGCCCATAAACCAATAGTCAAGTTTTACCCCTGTAATAATATTAATGTTTTATTAACAGAAATCGGTGATCGTACATGGTGTGGACATCCCGGTCCACCTCATTGGTGATGCAGCATACCCATTACAGCGCTGGCTAATAAAGGGCTACACCCAGCATGTTCACTTATCCCCTGAACAGACATCATATACCCATGCCCTAAGTTTGGGCGTTTAAAAGGACGCTGGCGCTGCCTCATGAAGAGGAATGATGTGGACTTGAAAATAATGCCATATATAGTAGCAGCCTGCTGCATTCTCCATAACATATGTGAGATTCAAAAGGAAAACTTTCTCCCCGAGTAGAATGTACATGATCATGGGGCGGGGGTCACTGCACGTGATGCACCAGGCTTGGTGGGGGGGGGGGGCATGACACTGCCAGCGAGTGCATAAGGGCCACCATTGCAGCTAATCTTCAAATAATGTTGCAGTAGAGAAGACAGACAAGTTTTTGTGTGCAAACAAATTTTGTTTATTTTGTTTTTCAGTTATAAAAATTTGGTTCAAAAGTTGTTATTATATGTTTTCTTTTAAACAGTTGGCACACATTTTCTGAGGTAACAATATAAAATATTTAAGTGCAAACATGACACTGTAAAATTCCACATAACGCAAGGGGTCTTCAACATGTGTCCCTCCAGCTGTTGTGGAACAACATGTACCAGCATGTGTTGCTATGTCTTTCCACAACAGTTAGAGGGCCACATGGTAAAGACACCTGCCCTGAGGTAACAGTATAAAAGAGTAAAGTGCAAATAGGGCACTCTGTAAAAAAAAACCTAATGTTTGGTTTGGCAGGTATCGGGGTACCCCCAATATTTGGATCACACTGCCGCACATTTTCAGAGGTAACAATATAAAAGTTTAAAGTGCCAACAGGGCACTCTGTAAAATCAAAATAATGTTTGGATTTGTAGGTATCAGGGTTGAGGATACAGTTCAAACAGAACCTTAAAACACAAACATTGTTTTATCACCCACTGCTCTAAGGCAGTTGTCTATATACCCGATATTCTGAGGATTGCGGGATTTGTGTTGGGGGATTTGAGGGAGGCTCATAGTTGTATGGACCATGTGGGTGCTGTGGGTAGGCTGTGTCTTGCTGTTGTGCTTGTGTGGTATTCCCTATGGTACGTGCAAACGTGCGTTCAAAAAATGTCATCTGCCTATCATGCATGGTCATTAACTGCCTCATAAAAGTTTGATGCATTTCTTTTTCTGACGCAAGAAATCTCTCAAGCCGTGCATCTTCCTGGGCATTGAGCTCACTATCCGCCTCACGCAGGTGATCCACGATAATGGACTTCATTGCTCTGACCGTTTGTTCTGTTTTGTTCAGTTTCTTTTTCCGCTGTGGAACGTTGTAGACTGTGAAGGGGATGAAACAGAATGTAAGCAACAATATAAAAATAGTAGTGGTAGCATATACGTGTTTGTGGCCTTCTCCCACCTGCACACTAGCTATACTCTGCAACATTACCATGCTTCTATAAAAAAATAGCAGTGGTAGCATATACGTGTTTGTGGCCTTCTCCCACCTGCACACTAGCTATACTCTGCAACATTACCATGATTCTATTAACAAATAGCAGTGGTAGCATATACGTGTTTGTGGCCTTCTCCCACCTGCACACTAGCTATACTCTGCAACATTACCATGCCTTTACATAGATTTTGTATAGGGACTGCTGCAACTGTATTTGTAATGGTAATACTTACTATTTGAGCGCAAAGTCGTGGTCTTGGGGGGTTGCGACGTCTCCGCATAAGACTGTGGTACGTCCTCAATAGTGGCACTGATGGAATCATCATTGACGGTCGAGTCTTCGAAACTGCTGTCCGATATAAGCAACGGGGATGATGGGCTGCATTGTGAGCTGGGAAGGCTGTGCTGTGTTTCATCACAGTCCTCGTCGACTGACATCTGGCGACTGGCAGAGCTGGATGACGATAGTGCTATGGAATTTGTTATCGCAGTTTTGCCGAAGACACTATAGCATAGGCCATAATATGCCCATTCCATACGCCCAGCACCACTTTTCTTGCGGTTATGGTCATGTACTTTGGTGAATTGTCTGCGTAGTGCCTTCAATTTGTTAACGACTTGTTGCTGGGTTTTTTGGATGCCCCTTTCTGCCAGCATAAGGGATATGTTCTTGTAGACGATAGCATCCTTAACTGTTCCAGTCACCTGCCTTCTAATGTCTTCCTCTCCCCAAATATTAAGCAGCTCTTTGATCTCTGTGTCTGACCAGGTATGGCTAGCCATGTTGCTGTGCTGGAGCTTCTGCTGCTGTATATTGTCTGTTTGTTTGGAAGCTGCAGCAATAAAAATATCTGTATGTACCCAGCGTGACTTCAGAGTGTTTTGTTTGCAAGCTGCCTCAATGCCTGCATGTGCCCAGCGTAGTGTTGTTTGCTGCTGCGGTGCCTGCATGTGCCCAGCATGTCTCCCAGGGATGACATCATCTTCCAGTGCCCCAGAAGCACCAATCAGCGTCTCAGAGCGTTACTTGGGTCTGAAAACACGTGTAATGACCGTTTCCACTGCACCGTTATCCGTGTCATTACCGTGTTCTACCCAGGTAAATAGCCGGGTAGGTTTCCCGGGTCACTCAACCCGTGTTGACCCGTTTCCACCTACTAAAAACCCGTGTCGATGCGCGCCCCCGTGCAAAAACCCGGGTAAAAACAGCTAGTGGAAAAGGGGTATAAGTCTTAAATTGCTTACCACTGAACTTCACAATGGAGTAGCTGCACATAGTAAAATCCACAGTGTTTGTAGATTAATATATGCCAGTGAATCAAAACAAAAAGTGGATTCTCCCTGTAGGCGCTGATCCTTGTTTACAAAAAGGTCATAAGGATATAATAAACCTAATAGAAAAGCTGGATACCAATTGAAGTTCACCAAATGTTGGACTACTATTGTAAAATATTTTAAACAGAATTTATTGTACAAATGACATAAATAAAATGATGTAGCAATGGAAATAGATCCTACCAGTGCAGGTAGAAGGAGCCGCAGGTGTTGTTTAGAGATGAGCGCCTGAAATTTTTCGGGTTTTGTGTTTTGGTTTTGGGTTCGGTTCCGCGGCCGTGTTTTGGGTTCGAACGCGTTTTGGCAAAACCTCACCGAATTTTTTTTGTCGGATTCGGGTGTGTTTTGGATTCGGGTGTTTTTTTCCAAAAACACTAAAAAACAGCTTAAATCATAGAATTTGGGGGTCATTTTGATCCCAAAGTATTATTAACCTCAAAAACCATAATTTACACTCATTTTCAGTCTATTCTGAATACCTCACACCTCACAATATTATTTTTAGTCCTAAAATTTGCACCGAGGTCGCTGTGTGAGTAAGATAAGCGACCCTAGTGGCCGACACAAACACCGGGCCCATCTAGGAGTGGCACTGCAGTGTCACGCAGGATGTCCCTTCCAAAAAACCCTCCCCAAACAGCACATGACGCAAAGAAAAAAAGAGGCGCAATGAGGTAGCTGACTGTGTGAGTAAGATAAGCGACCCTAGTGGCCGACACAAACACCGGGCCCATCTAGGAGTGGCACTGCAGTGTCACGCAGGATGGCCTTTCCAAAAAACCCTCCCCAAACAGCACATGACGCAAAGAAAAAAAGAGGCGCAATGAGGTAGCTGTGTGAGTAAGATTAGCGACCCTAGTGGCCGACACAAACACCGGGCCCATCTAGGAGTGGCACTGCAGTGTCACGCAGGATGGCCCTTCCAAAAAACCCTCCCCAAACAGCACATGACGCAAAGAAAAAAAGAGGCGCAATGAGGTAGCTGTGTGAGTAAGATTAGCGACCCTAGTGGCCGACACAAACACCGGGCCCATCTAGGAGTGGCACTGCAGTGTCACGCAGGATGTCCCTTCCAAAAAACCCTCCCCAATCAGCACATGATGCAAAGAAAAAGAAAAGAAAAAAGAGGTGCAAGATGGAATTGTCCTTGGGCCCTCCCACCCACCCTTATGTTGTATAAACAAAACAGGACATGCACACTTTAACCAACCCATCATTTCAGTGACAGGGTCTGCCACACGACTGTGACTGATATGATGGGTTGGTTTGGACCCCCCCCAAAAAAGAAGCAATTAATCTCTCCTTGCACAAACTGGCTCTACAGAGGCAAGATGTCCACCTCATCTTCACCCTCCGATATATCACCGTGTACATCCCCCTCCTCACAGATTATCAATTCGTCCCCACTGGAATCCACCATCTCAGCTCCCTGTGTACTTTGTGGAGGCAATTGCTGCTGGTCAATGTCTCCGCGGAGGAATTGATTATAATTCATTTTAATGAACATCATCTTCTCCACATTTTCTGGATGTAACCTCGTACGCCGATTGCTGACAAGGTGAGCGGCGGCACTAAACACTCTTTCGGAGTACACACTTGTGGGAGGGCAACTTAGGTAGAATAAAGCCAGTTTGTGCAAGGGCCTCCAAATTGCCTCTTTTTCCTGCCAGTATAAGTACGGACTGTGTGACGTGCCTACTTGGATGCGGTCACTCATATAATCCTCCACCATTCTATCAATGTTGAGAGAATCATATGCAGTGACAGTAGACGACATGTCCGTAATCGTTGTCAGGTCCTTCAGTCCGGACCAGATGTCAGCATCAGCAGTCGCTCCAGACTGCCCTGCATCACCGCCAGCGGGTGGGCTCGGAATTCTGAGCCTTTTCCTCGCACCCCCAGTTGCGGGAGAATGTGAAGGAGGAGATGTTGACAGGTCGCGTTCCGCTTGACTTGACAATTTTGTCACCAGCAGGTCTTTCAACCCCAGCAGACCTGTGTCTGCCGGAAAGAGAGATCCAAGGTAGGCTTTAAATCTAGGATCGAGCACGGTGGCCAAAATGTAGTGCTCTGATTTCAACAGATTGACCACCCGTGAATCCTTGTTAAGCGAATTAAGGGCTGCATCCACAAGTCCCACATGCCTAGCGGAACCGCTCCGTGTTAGCTCCTCCTTCAATGCCTCCAGCTTCTTCTGCAAAAGCCTGATGAGGGGAATGACCTGACTCAGGCTGGCAGTGTCTGAACTGACTTCACGTGTGGCAAGTTCAAAGGGCATCAGAACCTTGCACAACGTTGAAATCATTCTCCACTGCACTTGAGACAGGTGCATTCCACCTACTATATCGTGCTCAATTGTATAGGCTTGAATGGCCTTTTGCTGCTCCTCCAACCTCTGAAGCATATAGAGGGTTGAATTCCACCTCGTTACCACTTCTTGCTTCAGATGATGGCAGGGCAGGTTCAGTAGTTTTTGGTGGTGCTCCAGTCTTCTGTATGTGGTGCCTGTACGCCGAAAGTGTCCCGCAATTTTTCTGGCCACCGACAGCATCTCTTGCACGCCCCTGTCGTTTTTTAAAAAATTCTGCACCACCAAATTCAAGGTATGTGCAAAACATGGGACGTGCTGGAATTTGCCCATATTTAATGCACACACAATATTGCTGGCGTTGTCCGATGCCACAAATCCACAGGAGAGTCCAATTGGGGTAAGCCATTCCGCGATGATCTTCCTCAGTTGCCGTAAGAGGTTTTCAGCTGTGTGCGTATTCTGGAAAGCGGTGATACAAAGCGTAGCCTGCCTAGGAAAGAGTTGGCGTTTGCGAGATGCTGCTACTGGTGCCGCCGCTGCTGTTCTTGCGGCGGGAGTCCATACATCTACCCAGTGGGCTGTCACAGTCATATAGTCCTGACCCTGCCCTGCTCCACTTGTCCACATGTCCGTAGTTAAGTGGACATTGGGTACAACTGCATTTTTTAGGACACTGGTGAGTCTTTTTCTGACGTCCGTGTACATTCTCGGTATCGCCTGCCTACAGAAGTGGAACCTAGATGGTATTTGGTAACGGGGGCACACTGCCTCAATAAATTGTCTAGTTCCCTGTGAACTAACGGCGGATACCGGACGCACGTCTAACACCAACATAGTTGTCAAGGACTCAGTTATCCGCTTTGCAGTAGGATGACTGCTGTGATATTTCATCTTCCTCGCAAAGGACTGTTGAACAGTCAATTGCTTACTGGAAGTAGTACAAGTGGGCTTACGACTTCCCCTCTGGGATGACCATCGACTCCCAGCGGCAACAACAGCAGCGCCAGCAGCAGTAGGCGTTACACGCAAGGATGCATCGGAGGAATCCCAGGCAGGAGAGGACTCGTCAGAATTGCCAGTGACATGGCCTGCAGGACTATTGGCATTCCTGGGGAAGGAGGAAATTGACACTGAGGGAGTTGGTGGGGTGGTTTGCGTGAGCTTGGTTACAAGAGGAAGGGATTTACTGGTCAGTGGACTGCTTCCGCTGTCACCCAAAGTTTTTGAACTTGTCACTGACTTATTATGAATGCGCTGCAGGTGACGTATAAGGGAGGATGTTCCGAGGTGGTTAACGTCCTTACCCCTACTTATTACAGCTTGACAAAGGGAACACACGGCTTGACACCTGTTGTCCGCATTTCTGGTGAAATACCTCCACACCGAAGAGCTGATTTTTTTGGTATTTTCACCTGGCATGTCAATGGCCATATTCCTCCCACGGACAACAGGTGTCTCCCCGGGTGCCTGACTTAAACAAACCACCTCACCATCAGAATCCTCCTGGTCAATTTCCTCCCCAGCGCCAGCAACACCCATATCCTCCTCATCCTGGTGTACTTCAACACTGACATCTTCAATCTGACTATCAGGAACTGGACTGCGGGTGCTCCTTCCAGCACTTGCAGGGGGCGTGCAAATGGTGGAAGGCGCATGCTCTTCACGTCCAGTGTTGGGAAGGTCAGGCATCGCAACCGACACAATTGGACTCTCCTTGTGGATTTGGGATTTCAAAGAACGCACAGTTCTTTGCGGTGCTTTTGCCAGCTTGAGTCTTTTCAGTTTTCTAGCGAGAGGCTGAGTGCTTCCATCCTCATGTGAAGCTGAACCACTAGCCATGAACATAGGCCAGGGCCTCAGCCGTTCCTTGCCACTCCGTGTGGTAAATGGCATATTGGCAAGTTTACGCTTCTCCTCCGACAATTTTATTTTAGGTTTTGGAGTCCTTTTTTTACTGATATTTGGTGTTTTGGTTTTGACATGCTCTGTACTATGCCATTGGGCATCGGCCTTGGCAGACGACGTTGCTGGCATTTCATCGTCTCGGCCATGACTAGTGGCAGCAGCTTCAGCACGAGGTGGAAGTGGATCTTGATCTTTCCCTAATTTTGGAACCTCAACATTTTTGTTCTCCATATTTTAATAGGCACAACTAAAAGGCACCTCAGGTAAACAATGGAGATGGATGGATTGGATACTAGTATACAATTATGGACGGGCTGCCGAGTGCCGACACAGAGGTAGCCACAGCCGTGAACTACCGCACTGTACTGTGTCTGCTGCTAATATATAGACTGGTTGATAAAGAGATAGTATACTCGTAACTAGTATGTATGTATAAAGAAAGAAAAAAAACCACGGTTAGGTGGTATATACAATTATGGACGGGCTGCCGAGTGCCGACACAGAGGTAGCCACAGCCGTGAACTACCGCACTGTACTGTGTCTGCTGCTAATATATAGACTGGTTGATAAAGAGATAATATACTCGTAACTAGTATGTATGTATAAAGAAAGAAAAAAAAACCACGGTTAGGTGGTATATACAATTATGGACGGGCTGCCGAGTGCCGACACAGAGGTAGCCACAGCCGTGAACTACCGCACTGTACTGTGTCTGCTGCTAATATATAGACTGGTTGATAAAGAGATAGTATACTCGTAACTAGTATGTATGTATAAAGAAAGAAAAAAAAACCACGGTTAGGTGGTATATACAATTATGGACGGGCTGCCGAGTGCCGACACAGAGGTAGCCACAGCCGTGAACTACCGCACTGTACTGTGTCTGCTGCTAATATATAGACTGGTTGATAAAGAGATAGTATACTCGTAACTAGTATGTATGTATAAAGAAAGAAAAAAAAACCACGGTTAGGTGGTATATACAATTATGGACGGGCTGCCGAGTGCCGACACAGAGGTAGCCACAGCCGTGAACTACCGCACTGTACTGTGTCTGCTGCTAATATATAGACTGGTTGATAAAGAGATAGTATACTCGTAACTAGTATGTATGTATAAAGAAAGAAAAAAAAACCACGGTTAGGTGGTATATACAATTATGGACGGGCTGCCGAGTGCCGACACAGAGGTAGCCACAGCCGTGAACTACCGCACTGTACTGTGTCTGCTGCTAATATATAGACTGGTTGATAAAGAGATAGTATACTCGTAACTAGTATGTATGTATAAAGAAAGAAAAAAAAACCACGGTTAGGTGGTATATACAATTATGGACGGGCTGCCGAGTGCCGACACAGAGGTAGCCACAGCCGTGAACTACCGCACTGTACTGTGTCTGCTGCTAATATATAGACTGGTTGATAAAGAGATAGTATACTCGTAACTAGTATGTATGTATAAAGAAAGAAAAAAAAACCACGGTTAGGTGGTATATACAATTATGGACGGGCTGCCGAGTGCCGACACAGAGGTAGCCACAGCCGTGAACTACCGCACTGTACTGTGTCTGCTGCTAATATATAGACTGGTTGATAAAGAGATAGTATACTCGTAACTAGTATGTATGTATAAAGAAAGAAAAAAAAACCACGGTTAGGTGGTATATACAATTATGGACGGGCTGCCGAGTGCCGACACAGAGGTAGCCACAGCCGTGAACTACCGCACTGTACTGTGTCTGCTGCTAATATATAGACTGGTTGATAAAGAGATAGTATACTCGTAACTAGTATGTATGTATAAAGAAAGAAAAAAAAACCACGGTTAGGTGGTATATACAATTATGGACGGGCTGCCGAGTGCCGACACAGAGGTAGCCACAGCCGTGAACTACCGCACTGTACTGTGTCTGCTGCTAATATATAGACTGGTTGATAAAGAGATAGTATACTCGTAACTAGTATGTATGTATAAAGAAAGAAAAAAAAACCACGGTTAGGTGGTATATACAATTATGGACGGGCTGCCGAGTGCCGACACAGAGGTAGCCACAGCCGTGAACTACCGCACTGTACTGTGTCTGCTGCTAATATATAGACTGGTTGATAAAGAGATAGTATACTCGTAACTAGTATGTATGTATAAAGAAAGAAAAAAAAACCACGATTAGGTCACTGGTATATACAATTATGGACGGGCTGCCGAGTGCCGACACAGAGGTAGCCACAGCCGTGAACTACCGCACTGTACTGTGTCTGCTGCTAATATAGACTGGTTGATAAAGAGATAGTATACTACTAATATTATATACTGGTGGTCAGGTCACTGGTCACTAGTCACACTGGCAGTGGCACTCCTGCAGCAAAAGTGTGCACTGTTTAATTTTGATATAATATTATGTACTCCTGGCTCCTGCTATAACCTATAACTGGCACTGCAGTAGTGCTCCCCAGTCTCCCCCACAATTATAAGCTGTGTGAGCTGAGCAGTCAGACAGATATATATAATATTATATATAGATAATAGATGATGCAGCACACTGGCCTGAGCCTGAGCAGTGCACACAGATATGGTATGTGACTGAGTCACTGTGTGCTGTGTATCGCTTTTTTCAGGCAGAGAACGGATTATAAATAAAAGTGGTGGTCACTGGTCACTATCAGCAAAACTCTGCACTGTACACTACTGAGTACTCCTAATGCTCCCCAAAATTAGTAAATCAAGTGTCTCTCTAATCTATTCTAATTCTAAACGGAGAGGACGCCAGCCACGTCCTCTCCCTATCAATCTCAATGCACGTGTGAAAATGGCGGCGACGCGCGGCTCCTTATATAGAATCCGAGTCTCGCGATAGAATCCGAGCCTCGCGAGAATCCGACAGCGTCATGATGACGTTCGGGCGCGCTCGGGTTAACCGAGCAAGGCGGGAAGATCCGAGTCGCTCGGACCCGTGAAAAAAAACATGAAGTTCTGGCGGGTTCGGATTCAGAGAAACCGAACCCGCTCATCTCTAGTTGTAATGCAGAGTACCCTGGGAAATACCCTGCACTGGCTCCCAGTGATTGTTTCCCAAAGCAATACAGCGTCCAAAAGGTCCAGTAATCCGTGATGGCACAAACAGGATAATACCACCTGCACTGGTAGGATCTATTTCCATTGCTACATCATTTTATTTATGTCATTTGTACAATAAATTCTGTTTAAAATATTTTACAATAGTAGTCCAACATTTGGTGAACTTCAATTGGTATCCAGCTTTTCTATAAGGTTTATTATATCCTTATGACCTTTTTGAAAACAAGGATCAGTACCTATAGGGAGAATCCACTTTTTCTTTTGATTCACGTTCTTGTTGGGAGCCTTCTTGGGAAACTCCTGTATTCTCCTAGGCTGCTAAAAGATACATTACAACGCAGTCATTCACTCACACCACTTACCTTTTAATATATGCCAGTGTCTTCAATCAGAATGTGTAGTCTGCTATGATAAACATATCACGACTACCAGAGCCGTAACTACAGTAGGTGTGTGCCAGCAGTGCCTGGCATGCAGCGCATGTGCACTGTGAGTGCAGGACTGCCTGCAAAATCTGCAGGTCTGCACAACCGCCCTGTGTGTCCGTGCAGGTTACAGTAGCTGCAGGGTCCGGCTACTTGTACAACATGATGTAGAACAGTAGCCGGGTAGCGATGCAGGTTTCGTGAACACACCCTAGCCATTGTAGTTTCGCAACAAGGCAAAGATGTGTGCTCTGTGGGGAGGGGGGTCAGACTACACAGAAACACATACCACCCTCCCACTCTCACTCCTAGCATAATGTGTATCACGGGCTCTACCTGGCATAATGTGTATCATGGGCTCTACATAGCATTTATGTGGGCTCTACCTGGAATAATGTATATCAGGTGCTCTACCTGGCATAATGTAGGCTCTACCTGGCATTCAGTGGTCTCTACCTGGCATAGTGTGTATCAGGGTATTTACCTGGCATAATGTGGGCTCTACCTGGCATAATGTAGGCTCTACCTGGAATAATGTGTATCAGAGGCTCTACTTGGCATAATATGTATCAGGGGCTCTACGTGGCATAATGTGGGCTCTATCTGGCATAAAGTATATCAGTGGCTCCACCTGGCATAACGTGGGCTCTACCTTGCACAATGTGTATCAGGGACTCTACCTGGCATAATGTGGGCTCTACCTTGCAAAATGTGTTTCAGGGGCTCTACCTGACATAATGTGGGCTCTACCTGGCATAATTTGGGCTCTACCTGGAATAATGTATATCAGGGGCTTTACCTAGCATAATGTGGTTTCTGCTTGGCATAATGTGTATCTGTGGCTCTATTTGGCATAATGTGTATAAGGGACTCTACCTGGCATAATGTGTATCAGGGGCTATATCTTGCATAATGTGGGCTATACCTGGCATGGCATAATGTATATCAATGGCTCTACCTGGCATAATGTGGGATTTACCTGTCATAATGTGTATCAAGAGCTCTACTTGGCATAATGTGGGCTTTACAAGGCATATTGTGTATCAGGGGCTCTACCTAACATAATGTGGACTCTACCTGGCACAATGTGCATCAAGAATACTACCTGGCATAATTTGGGCTCTACCTGTCATAATGTGTATTAGGGGCTTTACCTGGAATAATGTGGGCTCTGTCTGGCATAACGTATATCAGGAGCTTTACCTGGCATAATGTTAATTAGAGGCTCTACCTAGCATAATGTGGGCTTTACCTTGCACAATGTGTATCAGGGGCTCTACTTGGCATAATGTGTATCATGGACTCTACCGGACATACGTGTTACGTACCAGCTTAAAAAACTTGCTTAGTGCAAAACAATGTCCTTGAGCAAAAGGGTATTTTATTCTAGTGTGATATTTAAATTTTTTATGAAACTTCCTTCTATTACAGTATTATTTATTATTTATTAACAGTTTCATATATAGCGCAGCATATTCCGTTGTGCTTTACAATTAGAACAGTACTTGGCTTTTTTTCCGACTATCCCAGTCTACTTGAGACTCTAACCTCAAACTTGTTTTCTGACTTTACCTGTGCTGCCTACATTTACCTTTAGCCTGCATTTGACTACATTTGATTCTGGTCCTTCTTGTGTCAGTAGTTGAATTGTGGTTCATAGGGGGTCATTCAGACCTGATTGCTCATGCTGCGATCAGATAGTCGCCGCCTACAGGGGAGTGTATTTTAGTTGTGCAAGTGTGCGATCGCATGTGCAGCTGAGTGGTACAAAAAGATCTTTTGCAGTTTTTGAGTAGCCCAGGACTTACTCAGCTGCTGCGATCACTTCAGTGTGTCCGGAACCAGAATTAACATCAGACACCCGCCCTACAAACGCTTGGACACGCCTGCATTTTTCCAACCACTCCATGAAGACAGTCAGTTGCCACCCAGAAACACCTTCTATCTATCAGTCTCCTTGCAATCGGCTGTGCGAATGGATTCTTCGAAAAAACCCATCGCACCGCAATAATCCGCTTTGTACCCGTGTGACGCACCTGCGCTTTGTGGTGCATACGCATGCGCAGTTCTGACCTGATCACAGCGCAGCAAAAAAACTAGCTTGCGATCAGGTCTGAATGACCCCCATAGCTCTCAGTTTTCCATCAACTCCTAGCAGGGATCCTTGCTTAATACCAGACACATCCCGCATACAGTAGGTGAGCCAATCATTCACATGTAAATAAGTACAGTACATTTACAAATATCATGTGGAATCAGGTAAAAAAAATGTTTTAACCTAGTTGTAAAATGTAGTTTAAGGTTCACTATTAGCATTGCTTCTTAGACTGCTTGCATATTGGGGGTCATTCCGACCCGTTCGTACGCTGCAGTTTTTCGCAACTGACCAAGGCGAACGGGTCGGTTCTGCGCATGAGTGGAGTAAAATTACAGGGCGGAGGTGGAGCAGTCAGGGACAGGAAAAGTGCCGTTGCACGCTGTGTCCGCCGCTAGAAATGGCACTGCAGCCATTAAAGACATTGGAGGGAATCCAGTTACCCTTCAGAAGGAGTTTTTAGAAGCAATACCTTTTGAGGTGCAGTTTTATCAAGAATAACATTATATATATATACAGTATATATATTAGAGATGAGCGGTTTCAGTTCTCAGAGAACCGAACCCTACCGAACTTTGCCTTTCGAGCCCGGATCCGAGTCAGGCTCGGATTTTCACGCCTGACTCGGAAACCCAAACACGGCAAAACATAATCATCCCGCTGTCGGATTCTCGCGGGATTTGGATTCCATATAAGGAGCCGCGCGTCACAGCCATTTTCACTCCAGTCTCGAAGAGTGTGGTGAGAGGATGTGTCTCTGTCCTCCAGTGTCTGTGTGAGGGCGGGAAAGTGGGGTGGCAAGTCTTGTGCTGTGTTGTGCTGCTCAGTCCAGTCCAGTGTAGTCACAGTGTATTGTGCTGCAACAGTCCAGGCAGTCACAGTGTTTGTGTCATCTCCTGCCAGTGTAGCTGTATAAAGTGTTGTTGACTGTGTTGTGCTGCATCAGACCAGTGGTAGTGTCCTGTCTCATCAGTCATTCCAGTGATAATATACGCTGCTGCTATATGTCCACTGCTGCCATATAATAATAATAACAACAACAACCACAAATCCCTTACAGTGTTGCTGTGATGTGCTGCATCAGACCAGTGGTAGTGTCCTGTCTCATCAGTCATTCCAGTTATTCCTGTGCTGCATATTGTCTCACATAACTCCCAAAAAATAATGGAGAACAAAAATTTTGAGGATAAAATAAGAAAGATCAAGAAGAACCACTTCCTCCTAGTGCTGAAGCTGCTGCCACTAGTCATGACATAGACGATGAAATGCCATCAACGTCGTCTGCCAAGGCCGATGCCCAATATGATAGTAGAGGGCATATAAAATCCAAAAAGTCAAAGGTCAGTAAAAAGAACCAAAAACAGAAATTGAAATGGTCTGAGGAGAAACGTAAACTTGCCAATATGCCATTTATGACACGGAGTGGCAAGGAACGGCTGAGGCCCTGGCCTATGTTCATGACTAGTGGTTCAGCTTCACATGATGATGGAAGCCTTCATAACTGAGGCCTTGACACTTATGTTGGTGTTAGACGTGCGTCCGGTATCCGCCATTAGTGCAGAGGGATTTAGATAATTGATGGAGGTATTGTGTCCCCGGTAACAAATCCCATCTAGATTCCACTTCACTAGGCAGGCGATAGCGAGATTTTGCCATTTAATTCCAGTGATTTGGACGTATAATTACAGTGATTTTGCCAATTAATTTCTGTGATTTATAATTATTAATTACAGTGATCTTGCCAATTAATTCCAGTGATTTGGACGTACAGTATAATTCCAGTTGGAATTGTTTGTATCGCTTGTCTTAGCTATACAGTTACCTCATTGCACCTCTTCGACATCTTTGCATGAGGTGCTGTTTGGGGCCTAGTTTTTGAAAAGTGCCATCCTGTGTGACAATGCCATATGAGTTCAGAGGTACTGCTGTATTAGTCCTGGGGTACTGCCGTATAAGTCCACCAATTGCAGATTTTTTTTTAAAATGACTGGAGCATGCTGGAGATGCTGTCAGTGGACCGAATAATTGCGGCCCACTCTCGACATACAGCCACTGCGTGACACTACTGGATGGGCCAGGTGGTTGTGTCGCATGGCTTAGTCATCCAACTACCTGATTGCAATTCTTTTTCTTCTTTTCATTATGTGCTGTTTTGTGCCTTTTTTTTAATATATGCCCTCCTATCAGCCACTGCAGTGCCACGCCTATATGGGCCAATTGTTTGTGTCGCTTGGCTTAGTCATACAACTACCTCATTGCAATTCTTTTTCTTCTTTGCATGATGTGCTGTTTGGGGCCTTCTTTTTTTAAATCCACCTTCCTGTCTGCCACTGCAGTGCCACGCCTAGATGGGCCAATTGATTGTGTCGCTTGGCTTAGTCATACAACTACCTCATTACAATTCTTTTTCTACTTTGCATGATGTGCTGTTTGGGGCCTTTTTTTTATATCTGCCCTCCTGTCTGACACTGCATTGTCACTCCTAGATTGGCCAGGTGTTTGTGTTGTCCACTTGTGTCGCTTAGCTTAGTCATCCAGCAACCTTGGTGCAACCTTTTGGCCTAAAAACAATATTGTGAGGTGTGAGGTGTTCAGAATAGACTGGAAATGAGTGGAAATGATTGTTATTGAGGTTAATAAAACCGTAGGAGCAAAATTACCCCCAAATTCTGTGATTTTAGCTGTTTTTGTTTTTTTCCAAAAATCATCCAGATCCAAAACCAAAACCCGAAAGGGTGGTTTTGGTAAAATCAAGCCAAAACCAAAACACAAAAGTGGAATAAGAACCAAAACCACAACACAAAACACGAAAAGTGCCCGCCGCACATCTCTATAACATAGATGTTTCATATACACCTTATACACACAGCCTGAAGGTAATTTTAACCAATATTTTTAAAAACTTTGTGCATTAAACAAAGTGTGTACACATTCATACAATTCATTTGTTTCATATACACCTTATACACACAGCCTGAAGGTCATTTAATACAATGTTTTTACTAACTTTGTGTATTAAAGAAAGTTTGTGTACAGTGAGTCATCAGAAAACAAAGGTTTCACTATCTCATTCTCACTCATACTGTATATATAAATATATATATATATATGTGTACAAAAAGGTGCAGATAGCGCTACAACCTGAATATTCTATAACCAGATATCCCTGAGATGGGAGATCTTGAATTATACGTGAAATGGTGCAAAAATTAGCAAATTAATAAATTAATAATTTAATTAAAAAACACTCCTAAAACAAATGGTGTCGCAACCAGATTTCAAAAAGGTCCAATTCCCAGGGGAACTTAGTTTTCAAAATTGTTCTAGTGGTAAATCAGTTGCGCCTTCAGTGTTCATGAGTAATACGTTGCAAATCCTTAGGTGATAGTTAAAATATGCGTACCAGACATACGTAGAACAGTCGCCTTATTTAAGGTGTCTTTGCATCGGGATGTTCCTTACTCGTACTGACTCTCCGTTCCCATCCGTCCAGGTGTTGGTGTGGAGTTTGTACGTATATGCAAGACAATGTATCAATACACTGCTCTTAAAAAGTGACTAGGTGCTGCTTTGTGCAAAATTTGCAATAAAGTGAATATGTGCAGAAGAAGTGCTGTAAGTGCTTGTTAAAAATATATATATATAATATGAATAAAAGTACGAATATATTACTGGCAGTGTGCTGACTCCCTTTTTTTTCCTTAGGTAATGTGCTTAGATACCATTTATTAAGGGTGCAACACCATATAGCTCAGTAATTCAGAGGAGATCTAAAAAAGAGGTATATTTATATGAGGCACTTACATCTAAAGTTGCACTAAATTAAATGATGCTGCCGTCATTCCGTCATCAGGCTTAAGTACCTTAAAAAAGTCCCATGCGGGAAGGAAAAGCCTCTGATAGTGTAGTATTATTTAAAAAAACATTTTAATAATACATGAAGTGACAAAAAAACATATAGATGGACTCGTACAATTTAAAAATGCATATAAGCTTATCTGTTATTTCCTCAGATAGGAGCGGAGTGCCGGTAGGTGCCCAACGCGTTTCGTCCCCTAGTTCATCTCTGGGACTTCCTCAGGGGTCAATGGTGGTCTGCTCTGCATCCCCACACCTTTTATTGAATAATGAGTGTGTCAAATTGTCACACGGAATCGCGCTCGTCAGCCGCGCGTGTAGCGCTACTGCGCATGTGCGGGATTTCAAATATCGCGAGACTGCTGCCGCCGTGTGTCAGAACTACAAGTGAGAACTACAGGTTTCCATTGCGCATGCGCGTCCGCGGCTGGCGCGCATGCGCACACGGGATTCCGCCGCGATACTACAATGCTCTGTCTCTGAGTTCTGAGAGACAGAGATGGATGCGCCTGTGTGCGGCTGCGCATACCTGCGTGTAGTTGTTAGATAGTTGCATGTGTCAATTTGGAAAGTGAATACAGGTGTTAGGTAATGCAGATCACATCACCATAAAGTGAATTTATGAGGGATATGGCATGTTACATTTATTCATGCAACTTAGAGGAGTAGAGTATAATACATAAAGCACTATTATCTGAACACAATAAGTGTTTACATGATCATAAGACTTGTTAAATAGCATAATTACAAGTATCATGTGGTTTTAAGAGCTTTCCTGATTGTCACCAAGGGAAGCACCGGGGCTCCAATATTGGGATCCATACATGACAGCTACATGTAATGGGTAATGGAGCACCGTGTGCATTAGTCACAAACAAAAGGAATTTTCCGCAATAATGGCAATAATGAAAAAGGCACATATATAAATATAAATATATAAAAATATAAATATATAAATATATATATATAGCGAAAGGCATGAAAAATACATATAATACATATAATACAAGAAGGCTTGTTAAAATGGATTCTTGGAATTGTGCTTTTCTAAAATGTTTAAATATAAAAAATGTGTAAAAAGTGTGTATATAAAATATGTATAAAATATGTAAAGTACGGACCTCTGAGAGGTTAGCACATGAGGAAAAGGAGATTTTACAGTTCATGTGGGGGAGTGATTTACAGGAAAGGGGTAAGTTCATAGTGTTCATTGAGACCATCTGGCATCATTGTCCCAAGTGTCTGGATCCAGAACATCTCTCTCTGTGCCAGTCTCTTATCTCTATCTCCGCCCCTCTGTCCTACTTTATTATGTTCGATGGCTTTGAATGTAATTTGATCCGGATTGGAGTTGTGATTTTTATTAAAATGTTTGGGAACTGAATGGTTGTCCATTTTATTTTTAATTGCTCTCACGTGCTCCTGAATTCTCAGGCGAAGTGTTCTTTTCGTTTTGCCTATGTACTTTAGGCCACACGTGCATTCCAGACAGTACACTACATAATTCGTGGAGCAGTTTATCAGATCCTTGATGTTGTACGTTTTGGACAGGTTGGAAGTGCTGAATTTCTTTCCATCCTTGTGTGCATACTTACAAATGCAACAATGGTTGCATTTAAAAAATCCGGTCGATTTAAGCCATGGGCCAGTGTGTTCCGTCACTGTTGGTTTTAGTAGGCTGGGTGCTAGAATGTCTTTCAAATTTCTAGCTTTCCTATAAATGGTTCTTGGTCTTTCCGGTAGTATGGGATTAAGAACCTTATCCATTTGGAGGATGTGCCAGTGTCTTTTTAGTGCTCCCTCGATCTTTTTCTCTCCAGCATTAAATGTGGTGATGAAGTTCAGTTGGTGAGCGCCTTCTTCTTTGGGTTTGTATCTTAGTAGATCTTCTCTCTGTGTAGTATTCGTTTTTTCTTTCGCTTTGCTGATTGTTTTCAGAGGATAACCTCTGTCCAAAAACCTGTGTGAGTAGGTGTCAAGTTGGGTTTGAAAATCTTCATCCCTTGTGCAGTTTCTCTTCAGTCTGCAGAATTGTGAGAAGGGAATGTTGGTTTTCCACTTTTCCAGATGACCACTATTAAAATGCAGGTAACTATTTTTGTCCACTGCTTTAATGTAGTTCTTGGTTATTATTTGCGTGCCTTCCAATGTGAGTATTAGATCCAAATATTCTATTTCTACCTTTATGTGCTTTGTATGTGAAGGTTAGATTGAAGTTGTTTACAGAAATGGTTTTGAAAAAATCAGTGAAGGATTCTTCGCTCCCTTTCCAGATCAGCAGAATGTCATCTATGTACCTGCGGTATATAATGATGTTTGAATGGTACTCATCACACTTGTATATCTGGTCTTTCTCCCAGCACCCCATGTGTAGGTTGGCGAAACTGGGAGCAAAAACCGTACTCATTGCGGTCCCGCAGGTCTGTAGGTAAAATCCATTAAGAAACTTAAAATAATTATGAGTGAGGATGAACTTGATTAAAAGACAAATAAAATCCTTATGGCCTTCTTCCAGATTCGTATCATGCTGCAGGAATTCCCTGCATGATTCAATCCCTTTAGTGTGTTCTATTGATGTGTAGAGAGATTGAACATCTATGGTTACCCATAGAAAATCATCTTCCTATCTTACATCCTTCAGATCATTCAGTATCGCTGTGGTATCCTTTACATACGACTCCAGGTTTGTGACATATTTGTGTAGGAATATTTCTACATACTCTGAAATGTTGGCTGTGACTGAGTCGATGCCAGCAACTATGGGACGGCCTGGAGGTTTGGTGAGACATTTGTGTATCTTGGGAAGAAAATAGAATATCGGAATGATAGGATTATTTGTGATCATGTATTGGAATTCATCTTTGTTTATGAATCCTGCTCTCAGGCCTTCTACCAAAATAGTTCTCAAATCTGACACGAAAGATTCCGTGGGATCCTTATCCAGTTTCTTATAGGAATTCTCATCTCCCAGAAGTCGATATGCCTCTTCCTCATAGTCCTTCCTATTCATTATCACCAGGCCGCCCCCCTTGTCTGCAGGTTTTAGGACGATGGTGGGATCATTCTTTATTGTCTTAAGTGCGTTTTTCTCGAAATTAGTGAGGTTCTCCTTGACCTTCAGTTGGTTTCCATCCTCACACAGGTCTTTCTTGACAAGTTCATAGAACAGATCTATCTGGCTGCTTTTTGATTCCAAGGGATAAAATTTTGAGCTTGTTTTCAGACCAGATTTGTTAATAGTTTCCTCGTAATTCTTTATCACGCCTGTTTCCTTTTTGAGAAAATGTCTCTTTAAGGTCAATTTGCGAACAAATTTGTTCAAGTCCAGGAATAACTGGAACTTGTTTGGTTTGGCGGTGGGTGCAAAAGAGAATCCTTTTCCTAAGAGTGTCATTTCTGGGTCTGTTAATTTCTTGTCCGAGATGTTAAAAATGCCTTTTTCTTTTTCTTTTTCTTTTTCTCCTGTGTCTATAGTTGTTGCCGATTTCTTTTCCTTACGTTGAGAGCATCCTGCTCTTCTTCCTCTTCTTCTTCCCTTGCGGACCTTTTTAAGGGGGAAGCTGTATGAATACTTTCTTTGATGGAGTTCCTCTTGTACCGGTCCCTCCATGCAGGCATGGCTGGTGATAAAAAAATCACTCTCGCTTTCAGAGTTCAATCTGTTCAGTGCTGTGTAACGATTCCTTGTTGTTGTTGGTCCATTTCTAGGTGTATTCATTCCTCTTGTTTGTAGTCTTCGTGGCTTAAAGGGGACGGTTGACCATCCCTCTTCTCGTCTGTTATTTCGATAATTTTGTTCATACGTTCTATTCCTAGTTCCATTGGTATTCTTACTCCTGTTCCATTGCTTGATCCTGTCGTTGCAATAGTCCTGTTTATCCCTCTGGAATTTTTTCTCCTTCCTTTGGATCACTTCTTTTTCCACTCTTTCTATCTTCTTAATCAGAACCGTCTCCTTAATCAGAACACTTCGCCTGAGAATTCAGGAGCATGTGAGAGCAATTAAAAATAAAATGGACAACCATTCAGTTCCCAAACATTTTAATAAAACTCACAACTCCAATCCGGATCAAATTACATTCAAAGCCATCGAACATATTAAAGTAGGACAGAGGGGCGGAGATAGAGATAAGAGACTGGCACAGAGAGAGATGTTCTGGATCCAGACACTTGGGACAATGATGCCAGATGGTCTCAATGAACACTATGAACTTACCCCTTTCCTGTAAATCACTCCCCCACATGAACTGTAAAATCTCCTTTTCCTCATGTGCTAACCTCTCAGAGGTCCGTACTTTACATATTTTATACATATTTTATATACACACTTTTTACACATTTTTTATATTTAAACATTTTAGAAAAGCACAATTCCAAGAATCCATTTTAACAAGCCTTCTTGTATTATATGTATTATATGTATTTTTCATGCCTTTCGCTATATATATATATTTATATATTTATATTTTTATATATTTATATTTATATTTATATATGTGCCTTTTTCATTATTGCCATTATTGCGGAAAATTCCTTTTGTTTGTGACTAATGCACACGGTGCTCCATTACCCATTACATGTAGCTGTCATGTATGGATCCCAATATTGGAGCCCCGGTGCTTCCCTTGGTGACAATCAGGAAAGCTCTTAAAACCACATGATACTTGTAATTATGCTATTTAACAAGTCTTATGATCATGTAAACACTTATTGTGTTCAGATAATAGTGCTTTATGTATTATACTCTACTCCTCTAAGTTGCATGAATAAATGTAACATGCCATATCCCTCATAAATTCACTTTATGGTGATGTGATCTGCATTACCTAACACCTGTATTCACTTTCCAAATTGACACATGCAACTATCTAACAACTACACGCAGGTATGCGCAGCTGCACACAGGCGCATCCATCTCTGTCTCTCAGAACTCAGAGACAGAGCATTGTAGTATCGCGGCGGAATCCCGTGTGCGCATGCACGCCAGCCGCGGACGCGCATGCGCAATGGAAACCTGTAGTTCTCACTTGTAGTTCTGACACACGGCGGCAGCAGTCTCGCGATATTTGAAATCCCGCACATGCGCAGTAGCGCTACACGCGCGGCTGACGAGCGCGATTCCGTGTGACAATTTGACCCACTCATTATTCAATAAAAGGTGTGGGGATGCAGAGCAGACCACCATTGACCCCTGAGGAAGTCCCAGAGATGAACTATGGGACGAAACGCGTTGGGCACCTACCGGCACTCCGCTCCTATCTGAGGAAATAACAGATAAGCTTATATGCATTTTTAAATTGTACGAGTCCATCTATATGTTTTTTTGTCGCTTCATGTATTATTAAAATGTTTTTTTAAATAATACTACACTATCAGAGGCTTTTCCTTCCCGCATGGGACTTTTTTAAGGTACTTAAGCCTGATGACGGAATGACGGCAGCATCATTTAATTTAGTGCAACTTTAGATGTAAGTGCCTCATATAAATATACCTCTTTTTTAGATCTCCTCTGAATTACTGAGCTATATGGTGTTGCACCCTTAATAAATGGTATCTAAGCACATTACCTAAGGGAAAAAAAGGGAGTCAGCACACTGCCAGTAATATATTCGTACTTTTATTCATATTATATATATATTTTTTTAACAAGCACTTACAGCACTTCTTCTGCACATATTCACTTTATTGCAAATTTTGCACAAAGCAGCACCTAGTCACTTTTTAAGAGCAGTGTATTGATACATTGTCTTGCATATACGTACAAACTCCACACCAACACCTGGACGGATGGGAACGGAGAGTCAGTACGAGTAAGGAACATCTCGATGCAAAGACACCTTAAATAAGGCGACTGTTCTACGTATGTCTGGTACGCATATTTTAACTATCACCTAAGGATTTGCAACGTATTACTCATGAACACTGAAGGCGCAACTGATTTACCACTAGAACAATATATATATATATATATATATATATATATATATACAGATGTAGCCACCTTTATCTTGACTGTTTCTCCGCCGAGACGGGCGTTTAGTCACGCTAAGGCGATAGCTGAGTTTAATCACAGGTAGGCGCGTTGAGGCGATCTAGATACTCATCATGCATTACACATCTCCACCACTGTGTGGCTAATGCTCCACTAATCCAGTACTTTCGATCGTACAGTATAGCGGCGGATTGATCTACAGCTCTGGCAATACTGTAGGCGTAACGGGAGGCGGTGGAAAAAGATGGTGACCTACAGTATGTACTGTATGTGTATGGAGACGCAACTACAGTAATTGTGTAAAAGGAAGAATGTACAGGACAATGTATAAACACCGTGCTTTTAAAATACATGAGCGTCTGAGTTCGCTAATGCATAATGGGAATGGAGGGCTAGCAGGAGGCGGTGGAAAATACCGTGCTTTACAAATACGAGCGTCCGAGTCCTATAAGGCATAAACCAACACCAATGGGGTGGGGGCCGGGCCCTGTGTGCAGTACTTTCACACATGAAATTGGGAATCTCTCATGAGGCATCGTGGGCTAGGGGTGAAGGCTCCCACCTCCCACGCTGGGGGTCCAGGGTTCGAGACCTGATGTGCTTTCCTTTTTTTTTTTTTTTTAATTGTAAAAATACACTGTATTATTTTATTTACATTGTAAGACAGTCAATGGAAAGGTGCACACAAGTTACATATAAATCAGAGTACATCTGCAGGAGCGATTCTTTACGCTAAATGCACCTAAACAGCGTGAATGAAATGAGTGTATTCTGACGCTACTAACTGAGCAAAACAGTACTGTAGATCTTCAGCGTTTGTGTATTGCACAGGACCTGAATTCCCTCCCTGTGCAGGCTCCCAGGGGGGAAGGGCGATGGGGGTAGGGGGAGACGATGGAAAATACTGTGCCTTTGAAATGCAATTACATGAGCGCCCGAGTCCACTACGGCATACTGTAACCCAACACCAATGGGAAGGAAGTGCCAACCTTTTTTTTTTATGTGTTCCCGTGACATTCATTTTAAAAAACTCTTTTTTCTCTCTAATACATCCAATGGAAGGATGAACACAGGTTTCACATAAATCAAAGTACATCTGCAGGAGCGATTCTTTATGCTAAATGCAACTGCACAGCGGCAATGAGTAGGAATGAGTGTATTCTGACGCTACTAAGTGAGCAAAACAGTACTACAGTATACAGTAGATATTCAGCGTTTGTGTATTGCACATGACCTGAATTCCCTCCCTGTCTCTTGCATGATCTGTGTAGGCTCCCAGGGGGGAAGGGCAACAGGCTAGCAGGAGGCGGTGGAAAATACCGTGCTTTACAAATGCGAGCGTCCGAGTCCTCTAAGGCATAAACCAACACCAATGGGGTGGGGGCCGGGCGCTGTGTGCAGTACTTTCGCTCTTTTATTCACATTCAAAGTACAGTATGCTCTGTGATTGGTGTAGGGATGAATGAGCCTATATTGGCACCAATCACAGCGGTAAGAATTCCTTTTGTGTGAATGTGAATAAAAGAGCGTCTCAGTCACCGCCCGCTACCCACTTTGCAAAGCTATTTCCTCGTAAGCAGACTTGCTGTGTGGATCGTCTCCGACCTTTGCGAAATCTCCTGATAATTTGCTCTCTGTTTCTGCCTTTGAAAACTTCTGCTAGGCTCACGTGTTCCAGCTCATTGACACAGTTTCGTCATACAGTATTTGACCGGTAATTCTTTCATTTACGGTTTACAATTATTTATATACGTAAATGATGAATGTCCCTGTGCATTGCTCCCTGGCCTGTACAATTTATCCCGGTGTATTTTAAAATGTATACCATCTCTCACTCCATATCCGAGCGCTGCCACGTGCTGGGGGTTCACGGTCGGCGGCCATTTTGTCAGGTTGCTAAGCGATCCAGCTCGGTATAACGTAATGTGCATAGACCTCGCTTATCCCGGTGTAATTAAGCTAGGGGATTGTGACGCTCCTTCAGCATTGCCCCCTGGCCTGTAAAATGTATACCATACTGTATCTCACTCCATATCCGAGCGCTGCCACGTGCTGGGGGTTCACGGTTGGCGGCCATTTTGTCAGGTTGCTCAGCGATCGAGCTCGGTATAACGTAATGTGCATAGACCTCGCTTATCCCGGTGTAATTGAGCTAGGGGATTGTGACGCTCCTTCAGCATTGCCCCCTGGACTGTAAAATGTATACCATACTGTATCTCACTCCATATCCGAGCGCTGCCACATGCTGGGGGTTCACGGTCGGTGGCCATTTTTAGTGTGCATAGAACTCGCTTATCCACATAGGCCCCTGTGTTTTTAACTACTATATTGAAATGCACATTTCTAGGCCTACAGTATTTAATATACAGTAAGCAGCATTGTTGTTAGGCAATAATTGAAGAATTTACATACAGTACTGACATGTTCTGTATGTAATGCTTGTACATCATGTCAGTCGACCCTTATGCTGTACACTACTGTAAGTCTCACAGGGCCCATGCACTTCCAAGGAGGGTTATTTACTGTACTGTATCTGTTTCATACAGGAAACTAATTGCAGTCCATAACACTGAAGTGGTATTTTCAGTACTGTACAGTATACAATACTTAAATTTGAACATCAGGTACTGGATAGTAAACATGTACAGTATTAACTTCTATCATAAAACTCTTATGCATTTTCAGATGTGTAAATTTTAGACTACAGTATTCACAAATGTTTTTTCTCCATACAGGAATTATAGTTGGACAACATGCCAGTAACTATCAACAAAACGATGAGCAAGATAATTGCCAACATGAAAAAAGAAAATAAAACCATCAAAGAGATCCATGCATGGCTCAAGGAAAGTGGCATTATACAGGTTGAGTATCCCTTATCCAAAATGCTTGGGACCAGAGGTATTTTGGATATCGGATTTTTCCGTATTTTGGAATAATTGCATACCATAATGAGATATCATGGTGATGGGACCTAAATATAAGCACAGAATGCATTTATGTTACATATACACCTTATATACACAGCCTGAAGGTAATTTTAGACAATATTTTTTATAACTTTGTGCATTAAACAAAGTGTGTATATATTCACACAATTAATTTATGTTTCATATACACCTTATACACACAGCCTAAGGTCATTTAATACAATATGTTTAATAACTTTGTGTATTAAACAAAGTTTGTGTACATTGAGCCATCAAAAAACAAAGGTTTCACTATCTCACTCTCACTCAAAAAAGTCCGTATTTCGGAATATTCCGTATTTCGGAATATTTGGATATGGGATACTCAACCTGTAGTCACTTTGGAAACGGTGCGCTATCATGCATTCGAGAGAACAACGCCCAGATTTGTATTTCCTACAAAATGCACATGGTACGTACTGTACACTACTGTAATGTTTAAATGACTTGCTTTATACCATAGACAATTTTTTGGAAATAAAAAAAAAACTTAATCTATTGTAACTGTGATTGTGCTGTTCATTAATTCATATTTTTCATACTGTATTGTACTGTAGGAGAGTGCAACAAATTGTGGAGGAACTAACTCGTGAGGATGATGAGCGTACTGCTTTGCAAATAAAACGAATTCTCCATTCCAAGTATGACCTGGACATATCGGCCACCAGCATCAGAAGGATGCGACGGAAAATGGGATGGACCTTTGGCGCAACAAGGTAAAATACTGAAAGCAGTATAAACCATACAGTAAATGCACTGTTAATAATCCCTTGATACGTGATATAACAATGCCATAAATCATTATACAGAGTGTGTACTTTATACTATATACAGTATGTGTGTGTGTATATACTGTATATATTCTATCCCAAAAGAGATACCTACTGTATAGGCACTCAGAGACAGCAATGAAGCATTGCCGGCTTATTGTGATGATTACATACTGTATACTGTGTGTGTGTGTGTGTGTGTGTGTGTGTGTGTGTGTGTGTGCGTGTGTGTGTGTGTGTGTGTGTGTATGTACAGTATGTACATAGAGATGAGCGGGTTCGGTTTCTCTGAATCCGAACCCGCACGAACTTCATGTTTTTTTTCACGGGTCCGAGCGACTCGGATCTTCCCGCCTTGCTCGGTTAACCCGAGCGCGCCCGAACGTCATCATGACGCTGTCGGATTCTCGCGAGGCTCGGATTCTATCGCGAGACTCGGATTCTATATAAGGAGCCGCGCGTCGCCGCCATTTTCACACGTGCATTGAGATTGATAGGGAGAGGACGTGGCTGGCGTCCTCTCCGTTTAGAATAGATTAGAGAGACACTTGATTTACTAATTTTGGGGAGCATTAGGAGTACTCAGTACAGTGCAGAGTTTTGCTGATAGTGACCACCAGTTTTATTTATAATCCGTTCTCTGCCTGAAAAAAGCGATACACAGCACACAGTGACTCAGTCACATACCATATCTGTGTGCACTGCTCAGGCTCAGGCCAGTGTGCTGCATCATCTATTATCTATATATAATATTATATATATCTGATTATCTGTCTGACTGCTCAGCTCACACAGCTTATAATTGTGGGGGAGACTGGGGAGCACTACTGCAGTGCCAGTTATAGGTTATAGCAGGAGCCAGGAGTACATAATATATTATATAGTGAGTGACCACCAGACACACAGTGCAGTTTATTTAATATATCCGTTCTCTGCCTGAAAAAAGCGATACACACAGTGACTCAGTCAGTCACATACCATATCTGTGTGCACTGCTCAGGCTCAGGCCAGTGTGCTGCATCATCTATATTATATATCTGTCTGACTGCTCAGCTCACACAGCTTATAATTGTGGGGGAGACTGGGGAGCACTACTGCAGTGCCAGTTATAGGTTATAGCAGGAGCCAGGAGTACATAATATTATATTAAAACAGTGCACACTTTTGCTGCAGGAGTGCCACTGCCAGTGTGACTAGTGACCAGTGACCTGACCACCAGTATATATAATATTAGTAGTATACTATCTCTTTATCAACCAGTCTATATTAGCAGCAGACACAGTACAGTGCGGTAGTTCACGGCTGTGGCTACCTCTGTGTCGGCACTCGGCAGCCCGTCCATAATTGTATATACCACCTAACCGTGGTTTTTTTTTCTTTCTTTATACATACATACTAGTTACGAGTATACTATCTCTTTATCAACCAGTCTATATTAGCAGCAGACACAGTACAGTGCGGTAGTTCACGGCTGTGGCTACCTCTGTGTCGGCACTCGGCAGCCCGTCCATAATTGTATATACCACCTAACCGTGGTTTTTTTTTCTTTCTTTATACATACATACTAGTTACGAGTATACTATCTCTTTATCAACCAGTCTATATATTAGCAGCAGACACAGTACAGTGCGGTAGTTCACGGCTGTGGCTACCTCTGTGTCGGCACTCGGCAGCCCGTCCATAATTGTATATACCACCTAACCGTGGTTTTTTTTCTTTCTTTATACATACATACTAGTTACGAGTATACTATCTCTTTATCAACCAGTCTATATATTAGCAGCAGACACAGTACAGTGCGGTAGTTCACGGCTGTGGCTACCTCTGTGTCGGCACTCGGCAGCCCGTCCATAATTGTATATACCACCTAACCGTGGTTTTTTTTTCTTTCTTTATACATACATACTAGTTACGAGTATACTATCTCTTTATCAACCAGTCTATATTAGCAGCAGACACAGTACAGTGCGGTAGTTCACGGCTGTGGCTACCTCTGTGTCGGCACTCGGCAGCCCGTCCATAATTGTATATACCACCTAACCGTGGTTTTTTTTTCTTTCTTTATACATACATACTAGTTACGAGTATACTATCTCTTTATCAACCAGTCTATATATTAGCAGCAGACACAGTACAGTGCGGTAGTTCACGGCTGTGGCTACCTCTGTGTCGGCACTCGGCAGCCCGTCCATAATTGTATATACCACCTAACCGTGGTTTTTTTTCTTTCTTTATACATACATACTAGTTACGAGTATACTATCTCTTTATCAACCAGTCTATATATTAGCAGCAGACACAGTACAGTGCGGTAGTTCACGGCTGTGGCTACCTCTGTGTCGGCACTCGGCAGCCCGTCCATAATTGTATATACCACCTAACCGTGGTTTTTTTTTCTTTCTTTATACATACATACTAGTTACGAGTATACTATCTCTTTATCAACCAGTCTATATATTAGCAGCAGACACAGTACAGTGCGGTAGTTCACGGCTGTGGCTACCTCTGTGTCGGCACTCGGCAGCCCATCCATAATTGTATATACCACCTAACCGTGGTTTTTTTTTCTTTCTTTATACATACATACTAGTTACGAGTATACTATCTCTTTATCAACCAGTCTATATATTAGCAGCAGACACAGTACAGTGCGGTAGTTCACGGCTGTGGCTACCTCTGTGTCGGCACTCGGCAGCCCGTCCATAATTGTATATACCACCTAACCGTGTTTTTTTTTCTTTCTTTATACATACATACTAGTTACGAGTATACTATCTCTTTATCAACCAGTCTATATATTAGCAGCAGACACAGTACAGTGCGGTAGTTCACGGCTGTGGCTACCTCTGTGTCGGCACTCGGCAGCCCGTCCATAATTGTATATACCACCTAACCGTGGTTTTTTTTTCTTTCTTTATACATACATACTAGTTACGAGTATACTATCTCTTTATCAACCAGTCTATATATTAGCAGCAGACACAGTACAGTGCGGTAGTTCACGGCTGTGGCTACCTCTGTGTCGGCACTCGGCAGCCCGTCCATAATTGTATATACCACCTAACCGTGGTTTTTTTTTCTTTCTTTATACATACATACTAGTTACGAGTATACTATCTCTTTATCAACCAGTCTATATATTAGCAGCAGACACAGTACAGTGCGGTAGTTCACGGCTGTGGCTACCTCTGTGTCGGCACTCGGCAGCCCGTCCATAATTGTATATACCACCTAACCGTGGTTTTTTTTTCTTTCTTTATACATACATACTAGTTACGAGTATACTATCTCTTTATCAACCAGTCTATATATTAGCAGCAGACACAGTACAGTGCGGTAGTTCACGGCTGTGGCTACCTCTGTGTCGGCACTCGGCAGCCCGTCCATAATTGTATATACCACCTAACCGTGGTTTTTTTTTCTTTCTTTATACATACATACTAGTTACGAGTATACTATCTCTTTATCAACCAGTCTATATATTAGCAGCAGACACAGTACAGTGCGGTAGTTCACGGCTGTGGCTACCTCTGTGTCGGCACTCGGCAGCCCGTCCATAATTGTATATACCACCTAACCGTGTTTTTTTTTCTTTCTTTATACATACATACTAGTTACGAGTATACTATCTCTTTATCAACCAGTCTATATATTAGCAGCAGACACAGTACAGTGCGGTAGTTCACGGCTGTGGCTACCTCTGTGTCGGCACTCGGCAGCCCGTCCATAATTGTATATACCACCTAACCGTGGTTTTTTTTTCTTTCTTTATACATACATACTAGTTACGAGTATACTATCTCTTTATCAACCAGTCTATATATTAGCAGCAGACACAGTACAGTGCGGTAGTTCACGGCTGTGGCTACCTCTGTGTCGGCACTCGGCAGCCCGTCCATAATTGTATACTAGTATCCAATCCATCCATCTCCATTGTTTACCTGAGGTGCCTTTTAGTTGTGCCTATTAAAATATGGAGAACAAAAATGTTGAGGTTCCAAAATTAGGGAAAGATCAAGATCCACTTCCACCTCGTGCTGAAGCTGCTGCCACTAGTCATGGCCGAGACGATGAAATGCCAGCAACGTCGTCTGCCAAGGCCGATGCCCAATGGCATAGTACAGAGCATGTCAAAACCAAAACACCAAATATCAGTAAAAAAAGGACTCCAAAACCTAAAATAAAATTGTCGGAGGAGAAGCGTAAACTTGCCAATATGCCATTTACGACACGGAGTGGCAAGGAACGGCTGAGGCCCTGGCCTATGTTCATGGCTAGTGGTTCAGCTTCACATGAGGATGGAAGCACTCAGCCTCTCGCTAGAAAACTGAAAAGACTCAAGCTGGCAAAAGCACCGCAAAGAACTGTGCGTTCTTTGAAATCCCAAATCCACAAGGAGAGTCCAATTGTGTCGGTTGCGATGCCTGACCTTCCCAACACTGGACGTGAAGAGCATGCGCCTTCCACCATTTGCACGCCCCCTGCAAGTGCTGGAAGGAGCACCCGCAGTCCAGTTCCTGATAGTCAGATTGAAGATGTCAGTGTTGAAGTACACCAGGATGAGGAGGATATGGGTGTTGCTGGCGCTGGGGAGGAAATTGACCAGGAGGATTCTGATGGTGAGGTGGTTTGTTTAAGTCAGGCACCCGGGGAGACACCTGTTGTCTGTGGGAGGAATATGGCCGTTGACATGCCAGGTGAAAATACCAAAAAAATCAGCTCTTCGGTGTGGAGGTATTTCACCAGAAATGCGGACAACAGGTGTCAAGCCGTGTGTTCCCTTTGTCAAGCTGTAATAAGTAGGGGTAAGGACGTTAACCACCTCGGAACATCCTCCCTTATACGTCACCTGCAGCGCATTCATAATAAGTCAGTGACAAGTTCAAAAACTTTGGGTGACAGCGGAAGCAGTCCACTGACCAGTAAATCCCTTCCTCTTGTAACCAAGCTCACGCAAACCACCCCACCAACTCCCTCAGTGTCAATTTCCTCCTTCCCCAGGAATGCCAATAGTCCTGCAGGCCATGTCACTGGCAATTCTGACGAGTCCTCTCCTGCCTGGGATTCCTCCGATGCATCCTTGCGTGTAACGCCTACTGCTGCTGGCGCTGCTGTTGTTGCCGCTGGGAGTCGATGGTCATCCCAGAGGGGAAGTCGTAAGCCCACTTGTACTACTTCCAGTAAGCAATTGACTGTTCAACAGTCCTTTGCGAGGAAGATGAAATATCACAGCAGTCATCCTACTGCAAAGCGGATAACTGAGTCCTTGACAACTATGTTGGTGTTAGACGTGCGTCCGGTATCCGCCGTTAGTTCACAGGGAACTAGACAATTTATTGAGGCAGTGTGCCCCCGTTACCAAATACCATCTAGGTTCCACTTCTGTAGGCAGGCGATACCGAGAATGTACACGGACGTCAGAAAAAGACTCACCAGTGTCCTAAAAAATGCAGTTGTACCCAATGTCCACTTAACCACGGACATGTGGACAAGTGGAGCAGGGCAGGGTCAGGACTATATGACTGTGACAGCCCACTGGGTAGATGTATGGACTCCCGCCGCAAGAACAGCAGCGGCGGCACCAGTAGCAGCATCTCGCAAACGCCAACTCTTTCCTAGGCAGGCTACGCTTTGTATCACCGCTTTCCAGAATACGCACACAGCTGAAAACCTCTTACGGCAACTGAGGAAGATCATCGCGGAATGGCTTACCCCAATTGGACTCTCCTGTGGATTTGTGGCATCGGACAACGCCAGCAATATTGTGTGTGCATTAAATATGGGCAAATTCCAGCACGTCCCATGTTTTGCACATACCTTGAATTTGGTGGTGCAGAATTTTTTAAAAAACGACAGGGGCGTGCAAGAGATGCTGTCGGTGGCCAGAAAAATTGCGGGACACTTTCGGCGTACAGGCACCACGTACAGAAGACTGGAGCACCACCAAAAACTACTGAACCTGCCCTGCCATCATCTGAAGCAAGAAGTGGTAACGAGGTGGAATTCAACCCTCTATATGCTTCAGAGGTTGGAGGAGCAGCAAAAGGCCATTCAAGCCTATACAATTGAGCACAATATAGTAGGTGGAATGCACCTGTCTCAAGTGCAGTGGAGAATGATTTCAACGTTGTGCAAGGTTCTGATGCCCTTTGAACTTGCCACACGTGAAGTCAGTTCAGACACTGCCAGCCTGAGTCAGGTCATTCCCCTCATCAGGCTTTTGCAGAAGAAGCTGGAGGCATTGAAGAAGGAGCTAAAAGGGAGCGATTCCGCAAGGCATGTGGGACTTGTGGATGCAGCCCTTAATTCGCTTAACAAGGATTCACGGGTGGTCAATCTGTTGAAATCAGAGCACTACATTTTGGCCACCGTGCTCGATCCTAGATTTAAAGCCTACCTTGGATCTCTCTTTCCGGCAGACACAGCTCTGCTGGGGTTGAAAGACCTGCTGGTGACAAAATTGTCAAGTCAAGCGGAACGCGACCTGTCAACATCTCCTCCTTCACATTCTCCCGCAACTGGGGGTGCGAGGAAAAGGCTCAGAATTCCGAGCCCACCCGCTGGCGGTGATGCAGGGCAGTCTGGAGCGACTGCTGATGCTGACATCTGGTCCGGACTGAAGGACCTGACAACGATTACGGACATGTCGTCTACTGTCACTGCATATGATTCTCTCAACATTGATAGAATGGTGGAGGATTATATGAGTGACCGCATCCAAGTAGGCACGTCACACAGTCCGTACTTATACTGGCAGGAAAAAGAGGCAATTTGGAGGCCCTTGCACAAACTGGCTTTATTCTACCTAAGTTGCCCTCCCACAAGTGTGTACTCCGAAAGAGTGTTTAGTGCCGCCGCTCACCTTGTCAGCAATCGGCGTACGAGGTTACATCCAGAAAATGTGGAGAAGATGATGTTCATTAAAATGAATTATAATCAATTCCTCCGCGGAGACATTGACCAGCAGCAATTGCCTCCACAAAGTACACAGGGAGCTGAGATGGTGGATTCCAGTGGGGACGAATTGATAATCTGTGAGGAGGGGGATGTACACGGTGATATATCGGAGGGTGAAGATGAGGTGGACATCTTGCCTCTGTAGAGCCAGTTTGTGCAAGGAGAGATTAATTGCTTCTTTTTTGGGGGGGGTCCAAACCAACCCGTCATATCAGTCACAGTCATGTGGCAGACCCTGTCACTGAAATGATGGGTTGGTTAAAGTGTGCATGTCCTGTTTTGTTTATACAACATAAGGGTGGGTGGGAGGGCCCAAGGACAATTCCATCTTGCACCTCTTTTTTCTTTTCTTTTTCTTTGCATCATGTGCTGATTGGGGAGGGTTTTTTGGAAGGGACATCCTGCGTGACACTGCAGTGCCACTCCTAGATGGGCCCGGTGTTTGTGTCGGCCACTAGGGTCGCTAATCTTACTCACACAGTCAGCTACCTCATTGCGCCTCTTTTTTTCTTTGCGTCATGTGCTGTTTGGGGAGGGTTTTTTGGAAGGGACATCCTGCGTGACACTGCAGTGCCACTCCTAGATGGGCCCGGTGTTTGTGTCGGCCACTAGGGTCGCTAATCTTACTCACATAGCTACCTCATTGCGCCTCTTTTTTTCTTTGCGTCATGTGCTGTTTGGGGAGGTTTTTTTGGAAGGGACATCCTGCGTGACACTGCAGTGCCACTCCTAGATGGGCCCGGTGTTTGTGTCGGCCACTAGGGTCGCTAATCTTACTCACACAGCTACCTCATTGCGCCTCTTTTTTTCTTTGCGTCATGTGCTGTTTGGGGAGGGTTTTTTGGAAGGGACATCCTGCGTGACACTGCAGTGCCACTCCTAGATGGGCCCGGTGTTTGTGTCGGCCACTAGGGTCGCTAATCTTACTCACACAGCTACCTCATTGCGCCTCTTTTTTTCTTTGCGTCATGTGCTGTTTGGGGAGGGTTTTTTGGAAGGGACATCCTGCGTGACACTGCAGTGCCACTCCTAGATGGGCCCGGTGTTTGTGTCGGCCACTAGGGTCGCTTATCTTACTCACACAGCGACCTCGGGGCAAATTTTAGGACTAAAAATAATATTGTGAGGTGTGAGGTATTCAGAATAGACTGAAAATTAGTGTAAATTATGGTTTTTGAGGTTAATAATACTTTGGGATCAAAATGACCCCCAAATTCTATGATTTAAGCTGTTTTTTAGTGTTTTTTGAAAAAAACACCCGAATCCAAAACACACCCGAATCCACAAAAAAAATTCGGTGAGGTTTTGCCAAAACGCGTTCGAACCCAAAACACGGCCGCGGAACCGAACCCAAAACCAAAACACAAAACCCGAAAAATTTCAGGCGCTCATCTCTATATGTACATACATATTACTCTGTATGTACCTTAATGTATGTACAGTTTAATGTATACAGTAGGTATATAATACAGTATACTGCACATACAGTCTACTGTATATACAGTAATCTGTAAATCTGTAATTTCATAACTGTATCTGATTTCATTATTTTTGGCTCTTCACAGGATATCTCCAATGATAAGAGATGTGAATAAAGAAAAGAGAGTGGAACAGGCACGGCGATGGATTGAGAGTGGTGAAACATTTGATGATGTAATTTTCACAGATGAATCGTCTGTTGCCCTTGAGCGGTTCTCCAGAATGTCATTCCGGAAACGTAACCATATCTCATTAAAACCACGCCCAAAGCATCCATTGAAAGTCCATGTATGGGGAGGCATATCACTATTAGGAGCTGGTCCCCTATTATTTTTCGAAGGTACAGTACTATACTTTATTCTGTGCCTGTGTTCTGTAAAAATACATGCTGTACTGTAGAGTACATGTAACTGCACAATAAAAGGAGTTGCTTATTAATGAACAAAATTTTTTGATTTCGGTAGGGATCATGGATAAGAAATTTTTCCAAGAAACAATAGTAGAGGAATGCATGGTGCCATTTGTGAATAAATATTACCCAACTCACCATAGGATATTCCAAGACAAAGATCCTAAACACTCCGCCTCAGCCAAATTTATGGAAGAGAAAGGTATGAATTGGGAACGCACACCACCAGAGTGAGTATTCTTTCAACAGTGTACAAGTAAAATTTTGGATAGCACTCTAGTACTGTAAATTTATTTTTTTGTTTAATAAACAGTACAATATTGTATGTTTAATTTTCTCTATTTACTGTAATGTCATTAATTTTTTCTATACGCTTTTTTTTAATTTTTATATAGATCACCAGACATGAACCCAATCGAATTAGTGTGGGCTCAATTGAAGAGGTACATTAGGAGTGTTGCAAAGCCAACAACAAAACAGCAACTGTTGGATGGGATAAAGAAATTTTGGCTAGAAGTACTCACACCTGAACATTGTAATAATTATATAAATCACCTGTATAAAGTATTACCTGTTGTAGTCGAAAGAAATGGTCAAGCCACAAATATGTAGTTCTGTACTGTATTTTCTGTTTAAAATTTTAAATTGGTGCATTATTAAAAAAAATTATAAAATTGCCTTTGTCTGATTATTGCATAAACTAATGTAGAATATTATACAGTAGTAATGTTATTGATGTGTATGAACAGTTATTTTCAGTTTTATAAGTCCTGAATAAGAGTACTGTACATTTTGATCAGTGCAGTACATGGAATCGGATGTTGTAATAAATACTTTTTTTTACATTAATATTGATGCTTTTCCAATAAATATTCAATTTTACAGTATGGTACGGTACAGTACATGAGGGTACCTGTACAGTATGATACGTCATTATGGGGGAGAAATACTGTATCCACTAAATGTACAGTAAAATGTTTTTTTCTTATTACAAACACACAAAAGCATCTCAGATGGAAATGTGCTATAAACAGCAGACAGCTTATGGTGACAGAACTTCCCTACTGTATCCCCACCCATAGTCGTGGTATATTTTAGATTGCCTAATGAGACACTCCTGCAGCATTGCCAATGATTCATGTAAAACCCGTGTGCAAACAGTATCTGTATTGAATGCAAAGTACAGTAAGAGTACAGTATACAGTATTATCAGAGCCATACCTGACCAACATGATGCCCTAGGCTAGATTTTGGCTGATGCCCTCTTGCACAGATGCTACGTAGTTCCGCCTCTAACCCTGCACCCCTTTCCCAGCACCATCACCCATTTTGGCGCTCCTACCCCCTATAATCTAAATAAGAACAATGTGCACATTTAGTGCCAGCCCAAAACAGTGTACAGTATGTTCTTGCTGGGAAGGGGCATGGTAACACAATAATACCCGAAGATGAAATGACACAACACAGTACTGCAACTTTATTCACATTATATCATGCAGTGGTGTCTCTTATTCTCATTACATCATATCATAGTACCACATTACTCCTAACAGTATTGCCCCTTATTCACATTACACCCCACCACATTCATCTTTATTTACATTAGACCACAGGTTTTCAAACTCAGTCCTCAGGACCCCACACAGTGCAGGTTTTGCAGGTCTCACAGAATCACAAGTGAAAAAATTAGCTCCACCTACTGTATGGACCTTCTAAAATGTGTCAGGTAGTAATTAATACACCTGTGCACTTGCTGGTTTACCTGCAAAACATGCACTGTGTGGGGTCCTGAGGACCGAGTTTGAGAACCACTGCATTAGACCATGCAGTAGTGCCCTTTCCTTATGTTACACCAGAAAATATTGTAGTACACCTTATACACATACAGTACAGTAATGCCACACATTAGTAATGCATTTCATATTTACATTTTCTGATTTAATTTCATAGAGCCGCAGTCACTCACAGAATATAGGCATGTACTGTAGCATCTCATTTTATTCAGCAGAAGCTGATTATTCCCGTTTGGCTAGTTTGCCGCCTCTGTACAGTATATTACAATAGAAAAAAGTTATAGTGTCAGTGAAAAAAGCACCTCATGACAGATACTGTACACAAGCTCATGTCTAAATACTGTATACTGTAAGCAGTGACATTAAGGGGTACAGTATATGCAATTGCGGTCGAATTCCGGCAGGAATACGGAAAAAATGGACACGGGATCCCCCATCTTTTTAGAACCAGCACCGGGCTCTGAGCCTGGTCCTGGTGCAAAAAATAAGGGGGACAAAAAAGCGTAGGGGTTCTCCGTATTTTTTGAACCAGCACTGGGCTCCACTAGCTGGACAGATAATGCACAGCCGGGGGACACTTTTATACCGGTCCCTGCGGCCATGGAATTAAATACCCAACTAGTCACACCTGGCCGGGGTACCCTGGAGGAGTGGGGACCCCTTAAATCAAGGGGACCCCCCCTCCAGCCACTCGATTATCTCTATCGCCCCTGTGTATTGTAGCTAGGGGATTGTGACGCTCCTTCAGCATTGCCCCTAGCCTGCAAAATCTGTGCTGTTGTTTGCTCCATAGCTGAGTGCCTCCTAGGAGCTAGGAGTCACAGGCGGTAGCCATTTCAATTGAGTCTGCCCTGCTATAGAATTGTATGTGTACAGTACCGTACGGTGCATAGAACCTTTACAGTAGAAACTCTCCTGCAGCTTTGGCCTGCTTTATGTAAAACTTGTGTTTTGTCAGTTTGCTATGCGATCGAGCCCGGTGTAACGTACTGTAATGTGCATAGACCTCGCTTATCTCTGTGTATTTTGGCTAGGGGATTGTGACGCTCCTTCAGCATCGCCCCGTAGCCTGCACAACTTATGCCATTTCTCATTCCATACCCGACTGCTGCCTGCCACGAGGTGGGGGTTCAGGGGTAGTGGTCATTTTGACAGTGTGCTATGCGATTGAGTCCGGTGTACCGTAATACTGTATGCAATCCTACAGTAGCTTATCCCCATCGCCCCTGTGTATTTTGGCTAGGGGATTGTGACGCTCCTTCAGCATTGCCCCATAACCTGCACAAGGGTTCAGGGGCGGCGGCCATTTTGCCAGTGTGCTATGCGATCGAGTCCGGTGTACCATAATGTGCATACTGTGTATTTTAGCTAGGGGATTGTGACGCTCCTTCAGCATTGCCCCATAGTCTGTACAATCTGGACTATTACTTGCTCCGTAGCCTAGGGCCTCTGTGGGGCAAGGAGTCATAGGTGGTAGCCTTTTCTATTCTGTCTGCCCAGCTACAGAATTGTATGTGTACTGTACGGAGCATAGAACCTTAACATTAGAACCGCTCATGCAGCTTTGCCCTGGTTTATGTGAATAAAAAAAATAATAAAGTGTCTGAAAAAAACTAACATGCATTCGTACTTAAGTAATCGAACCCGGGACTCTGAGTATAGGAAGCGAAACACTTCCCCACTTCGCCGCAGACAAATGTATAAATCCATTGGTTTTGATTATGCTGTAATGGCTACGGGATTAGGACGATAACATACTGTACAAAATTCCTAATCTTGAGAGGCAATAGTGAACTTCTAACACACATCCATTTGCGACAGTGTACACTACTGGTTTTATGTTTTGTCTGCGGGACTTGGACGCTCACATACAGTATTCATAAAGTATTGTAGATGGATCATATACTGTATGCTGTACTATTTGCGTCTGTGTCGTATATACAGTACTGTATTAAATAATGCAGCGTAATGAGTATTTACTGTATGCAGCGTAATGAGACGCCTTAGTAAAGTAGTCCTTATTATATATTTCAGTATTGTATTTTACGGGAGACCACACGCATGCGCAGTGGTGATTGTAAAAAGCGACATCTGGTGGCTAATTGCAGGTATTACACGTAAAGGTAACGCCAAACGCTCTGTCTACCTCCGTGCGATTAGGTACGCCTCTCTGTGACTAGGCGCGCCTCCCTACGCTGCATATGCTCGATCGGGACAAACGCCTCAGCCACTCAAGATAAAGGTGGCTACATCTGTATGACAACGTGCAGGGGTGCTGCACTCAGGCTCTGTACAAACTTCACACAAGTCAGTGGATAGTGTTCAACATTTCCTGATGACAATATACAAATATTGAAACGTTGAACACTATCCACTGATTGCTTAGAATTTAAGCATGGATCTCTCTGTGTGTACCCCCCTTTAGGTTCTTAAAGCATTGAAATGCAATACAAATCTCCTAATCAAGGTGATTAAATTAGCCACAGAGAGTGCACACCTTGACGGACGAAACGTGTTGGGACTGTTTGCTGCTGAAACTCCCCTTGATGGACAGATAAGCGTTTGAACTTTTTTATCCTGTACGCATAACCTTTGGCTATCTTGTGTCCCTGGGACAGTTTGTTGCTGACCTCCCTATCCCGATAATGGACAGATAAGCTTTTATGATTTTAAATCTTGTACGTGTGTTGTCTAGCCGTTTTTTATATGATTGTTCATTAAATCTGTATTTTATGTTGTGAAGTTACAGATTACATTTTATTGGGAATAAGCTAGTTCCCTAAATTCGTGCCCTATATTGCGAAAGGCATTACTTTAATCCATGAACGATACACACTATGTTTGCTGTTTCTTCTTTTTACATGTTAATCCTAAAATGATGAACATCAGCTGGAAGTTCTTATTTACCAGATAAGTGCCCAAGGCCATATTAATTTTTTAACCCACCTGAGTATTTCCGTTTTAATTGTCACTACACTCATTAGCGCTTATTTTCTCCACTACCTATTTTTTATTTATGTGTATACCATACACTAATCTTGTATTATGAGCTGCTACTCTTAAAAGGGTTAAAAGAGTGTTTTTTATTACTGTTTCCACCGCACGTCTGTACTATAGCGCCTAGGTCTCTATTTCTTTATAAATAAATATATATATATATATATATATATATATATATGACAACGTGCAGGGGTGCTGCACTCAGGCTCTGTACAAACTTCACACAAGTCAGTGGATAGTGTTCAACATTTCCTGATGACAATATACAAATATTGAAACGTTGAACACTATCCACTGATTGCTTAGAATTTAAGCATGGATCTCTCTGTGTGTACCCCCCCTTTAGGTTCTTAAAGCATTGAAATGCAATACAAATCTCCTAATCAAGGTGATTAAATTAGCCACAGAGAGCCACCCTGTCTCGCCAGATTTGGAACAATGGAGGGGACACTACACCTAGCTACTGTAGATCTCCTGTGGTTTAAGTAAACAAAGATTGCTTCTGTTATACAATAGTCTGGTCTACCGGTTTCTTTGGCATAAGTAAACAATAAAAATCTAGGACTAACATAAACGCCTCAACTACAGTGTAACAAATAACATAACACAGCATAACACAATTGCATATATTACCAATATAAAGGCTGGTCCAAACACGGTATGGGAGTGAGCAGCAGCATGCTATGGGGATCATGAGGATAAAAAGTAAATATTCAATTTGTTTTATTAAAAATAATAATAGTATAATTATTGGCAGAATAACAGCGATTCAAAAGAAACACTTGAGACGCGTTTAATGGGCGTACTGCCCGCTTCATCAGAAACATCTGTAGAAAGTGTCATGTTCACACTGAAGTGGTTCATAAAGTGCAATATTACGATAGGGAATTCAATCAATATGATAGCATTGTTAGATTATTTTTTATTATACAGGGAAATATTAGGCTTTTTTACAATATTGAGAGAATATTAAAAAAAAACTATTTTAAGGAAGGGCATTAAAAGCATTCTTTCTTACCTAATATACTGTATGAGCACGTAAAATGATTACGCATTATAGAAAGGACCAGAATATTTATTAAAATTACCTTGGTACCCACAGTATTCAGCATTGGTCTGGTTATCTCTATCTGTTTGTAAATAGAGCTGGCCTATCAGAGAGGTATGGAATGGAGACACCTTTCTGTTTTTACACTTCTCTTTATGTAACAATATAACAGGCAGATAGCTGCTATTCCATGATGTCCATTTATCTGCCTTTTTTGTGATTTGTATTCATTTTTGAACATAGAAAAAATGGGGATTACTACTTGTAATTACTTCTGTATTAAAAACTGAATTTGCAATTTACCAGATGTTACAAGATTATAAAGCCATTAATCCCTAAAATCTTCTAATATTAAATTGTAATTGGTATTATTGATATTAACTTGTTAATTGTTATTGGTATGTAGTCACTATGGCAACATTCAATTAGAGATGTGCACCGGAAATTTTTTGGGTTTTGTGTTTTGGTTTTGGATTTGGTTCCGCGGCCGTGTTTTGGATTCGGACGCGTTTTGCCAAAACCTCCCTGAAAATTTTTTGTCGGATTTGGGTGTTTTTTTTACAAAAAACCCTCAAAAATAGCTTAAATCATAGAATTTGGGGGTCATTTTGATCCCATAGTATTATTAACCTCAATAACCATAATTTACACTCATTTTCAGTCTATTCTGAACACCTCTCACCTCACAATATTATTTTTAGTCCTAAAATTTGCACCGAGGTCGCTGGATGGCTAAGCTAAGCGACACAAGTGGCCGACACAAACACCTGGCCCATCTAGGAGTGGCACTGCAGTGTCAGGCAAGATGGCACTTCAAAAAAATAGGCCCCAAACAGCACATGATGCAAAGAAAAAAAGAGGCGCACCAAGGTCGCTGTGTGACTAAGCTAAGCGACACAAGTGGCCGACACAAACACCTGGCCCATCTAGGAGTGGCACAGCAGTGTCAGACAGGATGGCACTTCAAAAAAATAGTCCCCAAACAGCACATGATGCAAAGAAAAAAAGAGGTGCACCAAGGTCGCTGTGTGACTAAGCTAAGCAACACAAGTGGCCGACACAAACACCTGGCCCATCTGGGAGTGGCACTGCAGTGTCAGACAGGATGGCACTTCAAAAAAATTGTCCCCAAACAGCACATGATGCAAAGAAAAAAAGAGGCGCACCAAGGTCGCTATGTGACTAAGCTAAGCAACACAAGTGGCCGACACAAACACCTGGCCCATCTAGGAGTGGCACTGCAGTGTCAGACAGGATGGCACTTAAAAAAATAGTCCCCAAACAGCACATGATGCAAAGAAAAATGAAAGAAAAAAGAGGTGCAAGATGGAATTGTCCTTGGGCCCTCCCACCCACCCTTATGTTGTATAAACAGGACATGCACACTTTAATGAACCCATAATTTCAGCGACAGGGTCTGCCACACGACTGTGACTGAAATGACTGGTTGGTTTGGGCCCCCACCATAAAAGAAGCAATCAATCTCTCCTTGCACAAACTGGCTCTACAGAGGCAAGATGTCAACCTCATCATCATCCTCCGATTCCTCACCCCTTTCACTGTGTACATCCCCCTCATCACAGATTATTAATTCGTCCCCACTTGAATCCACCATCTCAGATCCCTGTGTACTTTCTGGAGGCAATTGCTGGTGAATGTCTCCACGGAGGAATTGATTATAATTCATTTTGATGAACATCATCTTTTCCACATTTTCTGGAAGTAACCTCGTACGCCGATTGCTGACAAGGTGAGCGGCTGCACTAAACACTCTTTCGGAGTACACACTGGAGGGAGGGCAACTTAGGTAGAATAAAGCCAGTTTGTGCAAGGACCTCCAAATTGCCTCTTTTTCCTGCCAGTATACGTACGGACTGTCTGACGTGCCTACTTGGATGCGGTCACTCATATAATCCTCCACCATTCTTTCAATGGTGACAGAATCATATGCAGTGACAGTAGACAACATGTCAGTAATCGTTGCCAGGTCCTTCAGTCCGGACCAGATGTCAGCACTCACTCCAGACTGCTCTGCATCACCGCCAGCGGGTGGGCCCGGAATTCTTAGCCTTTTCCTCGCACCCCCAGTTGCGGGAGAATGTGAAGGAGGAGCTGTTGATGGCTCACGTTCCTCTTGACTTGACAATTTTCTCAGCAGCAGGTCTTTGAACCTCTGCAGACTTGTGTCTGCTGGAAAGAGAGATACAACGTGTCACGATCCGGGTATCTGGACGCCATTACCTGCCTTTCAGATGTCTCCTGAGGCTCGCTCAGCGTTCCAAGGCCGGATCTCATCTGTGTCCACATACTGCACATTCCTCCTGTCACGCTGAGATGCTGTCACAGCGGCGCCATGTTTGAATCCTGCATGGCGTCTCCTGTTCTCCGCGGCCTCCGCCGCCGTTCCTGTGTTATAGGTGCAGGTTGTTAGTGTGGTGTTCCATGCCTGCCGCGGCCTCCGTTGTCATCCACGAGTCTCAGCATACATTTGTCAGTCTGGCGTCTCCTGTCCTCTGTGGCCGGCGCCGCCATTACAGTTATGTTTCCACATGGTTTCCCAAGCCAGTTTTCCCTCCAAGTTCTAACATGGGCGCAGCCATGTTGGATCTAATCACATGCTTCAGTTCCTCCAATCCACTGCCTGGAAATCTGCATTTTTGCCCAGCCAATACCTGCATTGCTGCAGGTATAAGTATCCTGTGCCTGGGCCAGGAAATGGTCAGTGCTTTGTTTGTCATACCTTGTTCCACTCTCTCTCCTGTGGTTGTGTTTCCAGGTTCCAGCTCCTGTCTCCAGCATCCACCAAAGAGACCCGCACCTGCCTACCATCCTGCGGTGCAGCCTGACTCTGCAGTCCTCCGTGGCTGATCCAGTTTCCAGCTTCAAGCTATTTCATCTGCTTCCAGCGGTATCCACTACCACCGGTAATCATCCTTCAATTCCTCTGTTTCCACGCTCCCTAGCATCTTACTATATTCACTCCGTGTTTCATCACCTGGCTGGTTCCACCCAGCATTCATTCAGTGACTTTATCATCTGGCTGATTCCATTCCGCATCCACTCCGTGTCTTACCACCTGGCTGGTTCCATCCAGCAATTACAACAGCTGATTCAAGTTACCAACTTCATCTGTTCCATCTACTGGCATGTTCCTTGGATATCTTCACTACTACAGCCAGGCCTGGTAAGGTTATTCCATCTAAGGACTGTAACAGCTGTTCTTACCTACCAGTGTCCTGTGTAACCATTTCATGGTCAGAGTGCTCCAGGAATCATATTATTTATCATTGCCATTATTTACCTTGAATGCTGTTTGTTTACACGGAGTCTGTTAATAAACTTTTATTTTGACTTTTACCTGGTTGTCATGGTCACACCTTCGGGTTTCCTTTTAACACTTACATGTCCAGGGGTCTGATTAAACCTCACCGGTTTAAGTTCCTCTCAGCTCCTACAACTGAGGCTTTCTCCTGTCAGCCAAAACCCTCAGTTGTGACAGTAAGCACTGACCATATGAATCCAGCCGGAGACCAGGATCAAGCGGCTAGGCCGATGCAAGAACTGGCAGCCAGACTCGAACATCAGGAGGCTGCACAAGGCCACATCATCCGCTGTCTCCAGGATCTCTCTACGCGGCTGGATGGGATTCAAACGACCCTCCGTGGACCTGGCACGTCCGGTGCGTCCACTACAGTGACACCAGCTGTAACCCCACCCACCTTACCCATTTCCATTCCACGTCTTCATCTCCCAACGCCAGCAAAGTTTGACGGATCTCCAAGGTTCTGCAGTGGATTTCTTAACCAATGCGAAATCCACTTTGAGCTTCAGCCTGGCAATTTCCCCAGCGACCGTACTAAAATTGCCTATATCATTTCCCTTCTCAGCGGCTCAGCCCTTGACTGGGCATCACCTTTATGGGAGAAGTCTGATCCCCTGCTGTCCTCCTATACGGACTTTGTGGCAACATTCAGGCGCATCTTCGACGAGCCAGGCCGGGTAACCTCTGCTTCATCTGAGATTCTCTGTTTACGCCAGGGAACACGTACTGTGGGACAGTATCTCATACAGTTCAAAATCCTGGCATCCGAACTGGCATGGAACGACGAGGCCCTGTATGCTGCATTCTGGCATGGCTTATCAGAACGCATCAAGGATGAGTTAGCTACCAGAGACTTGCCCTCTAAGTTGGATGAGCTAATTTCTCTTTGCACGAAGGTTGATCTACGTTTCAGAGAGAGAGCAACCGAGCGAGGAAGATCGTCTGCTCCAAAATCTTCTGCTCCTCCTCTTCGTCAATCGTCTCCATCCAAGGATGAGCCCATGCAAATTGGCCGTTCCCGTCTATCTCCCGCTGAGCGCCGAAGATGTCTCTCTGAGTCTCTCTGTCTCTATTGTGCAGCTCCGTCTCACATTATCAATGCCTGTCCCAAACGTCCGGGAAACTCCAAATCCTAGCTCGCCAAGGAGAGGTCCGGCTAGAAGTAATGATCTCCTCTCCATCTCCTCATGATTGTAATCTCCCAGTCTCGCTCCAAATTGCTCAATGTTACAGGAACGTCATTGCCCTCCTTGATTCCGGAGCAGCTGAGAATTTTATAACCGAAGCTTATGTTAAACGGTGGTCCCTACCCACCGAGAGACTTCCTTCGTCCATCTCCTTAACTGCAGTAGATGGCAGCAAGATTTTTGATGCCGTTATTTCTCTAAGGACTCTACCAGTTCGTCTGAGAGTGGGAGTTCTTCATGCAGAATTTATTTCCTTCCTAGTGATTCCAAGAGCCACACATCCAGTGGTTTTGGGCCTTCCATGGCTCCGTCTCCACAATCCGTCGATTGACTGGACGACTACGCAAATACTAGTATGGGGTCCCTCCTGTGCTAAGACTTGTTTGCCCAAAGTGCTTCCTGTTTGTTCTTCTTTCCCCAGGTCGTCTGATGTTCCACCTCCTCCATATCAAGACTACACGGACGTGTTCAGTAAGGCTTCTGCTGATATCCTTCCTCCTCATACAGAATGGGACTGCCCAATTGATCTCATTTCAGGGAAGGTTCCACCTCGATGCCGAACTTACCCGTTGTCTCTGCCTGAGACGCACTCCATGGAGGAGTACATCAAAGAGAACCTGGCGAAAGGTTTTATTCGACCTTCTTCTTCTCCAGCTGGCGCAGGCTTCTTCTTCGTTAAGAAGAAGGACGGTGGTCTGCGACCGTGCATCGATTACAGAGGTCTGAACGACATTACCGTCAAGAACCGGTATCCTTTACCTTTGATTACAGAGCTCTTCGATAGAGTCAGCGGAGCAACCATCTTTACAAAGTTGGATTTGAGGGGTGCCTACAATCTCATCCGGATCCGTGAGGGTGACGAGTGGAAGACCGCTTTTAACACCCGTGATGGACATTATGAGTACTTCGTCATGCCCTTCGGATTGAGCAATGCTCCAGCTGTCTTCCAGCATTTCGTGAATGAGATCTTCAAAGACATCTTATACTGCCATGTCATGGTTTATCTAGATGATATCCTCATCTTTGCCAATGATCTAGAGGAACATCGTTTCTGGGTAAAGGAGGTTCTGTCCCATCTTCGTGTCAATCATCTCTATTGCAAATTGGAGAAATGTGTCTTTGAAGTTAAATCCATTCCGTTCCTATGTTACATTGTGTCCGGTTCCGGACTAGAGATGGATCCTGGGAAACTACAAGCAATCCAGAATTGGCCGATACCCTTAACCCTCAAAGGGGTCCAGAGGTTCTTAGGGTTTGCCAATTATTACAGAAAGTTCATACGAGACTTTTCCACCATTGTGGCGCCTATCACTGCATTAACCAAGAAGGGTGCTAAACCGTCCAAGTGGTCTGAAGAAGCTACGCAAGCTTTTCATCTTCTAAAACAACGTTTCATCTCTGCACCAGTTCTGAAACAGCCCGACACCGACTCTCCTTTCATCTTAGAGGTGGATGCCTCCTCCGTTGGCGTAGGAGCGGTGTTATCCCAGAGGGCTAAAGATGGCCATCTACATCCCTGCAGTTTCTTCTCCCGGAAGTTCTCCCCAGCTGAGCGCAACTATGCCATTGGCGACCAGGAGTTGTTAGCCATCAAGCTCGCTCTTGAGGAGTGGAGATATCTGTTGGAGGGAGCTTCTCATTCAATCACGATACTTACCGACCACAAGAATCTTTTATACCTGAAAAGTGCACAATGTCTTAACCCCCGTCAGGCCAGATGAGCACTTTTCTTTTCCAGGTTCGACTTTAAACTCCAGTTCTGTCCGGGCTCTCATAATCGCAAGGCCGATGCCCTTACCGCTCTTGGGAGCAAGAAAACGAGTCAGAGTCTTCAGACAAGCATCCTATTATTAATCCGTTGGCATTCTCCACGGTAGGCATGGACTCTACGCCCCCACCAGGGAAAAGTTTTGTGAAGCCGGTGTTAAGGAAGAAGCTCATGCATTGGGCCCATGCTTCCCTTTTTGCCGGACATACAGGCATTCAGAAAACCCTCGAGTTTACCTACTGGTGGCCAACTCTGAAGAAGGACGTCAAGGAGTTTATTGCCTCTTGCCCAAAGTGTGCCCAACACAAAGTTCCCCGCCAGTCTCCTGCGGGGCAACTGGTTCCATTATCTGTTCCCAGTCGACCGTGGACCCATTTGTCGATGGACTTTGTTACAGATCTGCCTATATGCAACAAGTTTAATACCATCTGGGTGGTAGTTGACCGGTTTACCAAGATGGCACATTTCATACCCCTCACCGGTCTCCCGTCAGCTTCCAAGTTGGCCCAAGTGTTTATCCAAGAGATCTTCCGACTTCACGGTCTTCCTGAAGAGATCATCTCCGATCGTGGAGTACAATTTGTAGCCAAATTTTGGCGAAGTTTGTGTCAAGCCCTCCAAGTCAAGTTAAAGTTTTCTACAGCTCACCATCCTCAGACCAATGGTCAAACCGAGAGGGTGAATCAGGACTTGGAGGCCTTCCTCCGCATTTATGTATCTTCCTCCCAAGATTACTGGGTTCAACTCCTTCCTTGGGTCGAGTTTAGCCACAACAATCAATACCATTCCTCATCCTCCTCAACACCATTCTTCATCAACTATGGATTTCACCCTAAGGTTCCAGAATTCCAACCGCTTCCAGCAACTTCTGTTCCAGCAGTGGATGTCACCTTGCGTCAGTTTTCAAACAACTGTAAGAATGTCCGCGCAGCCCTGCCTAAAGCCTCATTTAGGTACAAGAAGTTTGCCGATAGGAAGCATAGAGCGGTTCCTGCTCTCAAGGTGGGTGATCGAGTATGGTTGTCCACGAAGAATTTGAGGTTGAGAGTTCCCAGCATGAAATTTGCTCCTCGTTACATCGGTCCTTTCAAAATTGAACAAGTCATCAATCCTGTTGCTTGCAGACTCCAGTTACCTCCCTTCTTGAAAATACCCAGGACATTCCATGTTTCCCTGTTGAAACCGCTGATCCTGAATCGGTTTCATTCTGCACTTCCTCCAACTCCTAAAGTTCAGACTCAACGGTGAATCGAGTATGAGGTGGCCAAGATTCTGGACTCACGTTTCCGTTACGGTCAGTTGCAGTATCTTATCCTTGCTCCTGCCTTGGTCCGGAATTTCCACTCGAAGTTTCCTCTAAAGCCTAAGAAGCATCCTGAGGCCACTCCTAAAGGGGGGGGGGTGCTGTCACGATCCGGGTATCTGGACGCCATTACCTGCCTTTCAGATGTCTCCTGAGGCTCGCTCAGCATTCCAAGGCCGGATCTCATCTGTGTCCACATACTGCACATTCCTCCTGTCACGCTGAGATGCTGTCACAGCGGCGTCATGTTTGAATCCTGCATGGCGTCTCCCGTTCTCCGCGGCCTCTGCCGCCGCTCCTGTGTTATAGGTGCAGGTTGTCAGTGTGGTGTTCCATGCCTGATGCGGCCTCCGTTGTCATCCACGAGTCTCAGCATACATTTGTCAGTCTGGCGTCTCCTGTCCTCTGTGGCCTGCGCCGCCATTACAGTTATGTTTCCACATGGTTTCCCAAGCCAGTTTTCCCTCCAAGTTCTAACATGGGCGCAGCCATGTTGGATCTAATCACATGCTTCAGTTCCTCCAATCCACTGCCTGGAAATCTGCATAATTGCCCAGCCAATACCTGCATTGCTGCAGGTATAAGTATCCTGTGCCTGGGCCAGGAAATGGTCAGTGCTTTGTTTGTCATACCTTGTTCCAGTCTCTCTCCTGTGGTTGTGTTTCCAGGTTCCAGCTCCTGTCTCCCGCATCCACCAAAAAGACCCGCACCTGCCTACCATCCTGCGGTGCAGCCTGACTCTGCAGTCCTCCGTGGCTGATCCAGTCTCCAGCTTCCAGCTATTTCATCTGCTTCCAGCAGTATCCACTACCACCGGTAATCATCCTTCAATTCCTCTGTTTCCACGCTCCCTAGCATCTTACTATATTCACTCCGTGTTTCATCACCTGGCTGGTTCCACCCAGCATTCATTCAGTGACTTTATCATCTGGCTGATTCCATTCCGCATCCACTCCATGTCTTACCACCTGGCTGGTTCCATCCAGCAATTACAACAGCTGATTCAAGTTACCAACTTCATCTGTTCCATCTACTGGCATGTTCCTTGGATATCTTCACTACTACAGCCAGGCCTGGTAAGGTTATTCCATCTAAGGACTGTAACAGCTGTTCTTACCTACCAGTGTCCTGTGTAACCATTTCATGGTCAGAGTGCTCCAGGAATCATATTATTTATCATTGCCATTATTTACCTTGAATGCTGTTTGTTTACACGGAGTCTGTTAATAAACTTTTATTTTGACTTTTACCTGGTTGTCATGGTCACACCTTCGGGTTTCCTTTTAACACTTACATGTCCAGGGGTCTGATTAAACCTCCCCGGTTTAAGTTCCTCTCAGCCCCTACAACTGAGGCTTTCTCCTGTCAGCCAAAACCCTCAGTTGTGACACAACGTAGGTTTTAAATTTAGGATCGAGCACAGTGGCCAAAATGTAGTGCTCTGATTTCAACAGATTGACCACCCGTGAATCCTGGTTAAGCGAATTAAGGGCTCCATCCACAAGTCCCACATGCCTAGCGGAATCGCTCTGTTTTAGCTCCTCCTTCAATGTATCCAGCTTCTTCTGCAAAAGCCTGATGAGGGAAATGACATGACTCAGGCTGGCAGTGTCTGAACTGACTTCACGTGTGGCAAGTTCAAAGGGTTGCAGAACTTTGCACAACATTGAAATCATTCTCCTCTGCGCTTGAGTCAGGTGCATTACCCCTCCTTTGCCTATATCGTGGGCAGATGTATAGGCTTGAATGGCCTTTTGCTGCTCCTCCATCCTCTGAAGCATATAGAGCGTTGAATTGCACCTCGCTACCACTTGTGATGAGCGGGTTCGGTTTCTCGGAAACCGAACCCCCCGAACTTCACCCTTTTTACACGGGTCCGAGCCATACTCGGATTCTCCCGTATGGCTCGGGTAACCCGAGCGCGCCCGAACGTCATCATCTCGCTGTCGGATTCTCACGAGATTCGGATTCTATTTTCACTCGTGCATTGGAAATGTTAGGGAGAGGACGTGGCTGGCGTCCTCTCCATTATTGTTGAACTTGATTGTGCTGTGCACTATTGCTTAATTGTGGGGAGGGCTGGGGGGCAGCTGTATATAGGAGGAGTACAGTGCAGAGTTTTGCTGATCAGTGACCACCAGTTATCCGTTCTCTGCCTGAAAAAAACCGCTCCATATCTGTGCTGAGTGTGCTGCATATATCTGTGCTCACACTGCTTAATTGTGGGGACTGGGGAGCAGCTGTATTATATAGCAGGAGTACAGTGCAGAGTTTTGCTGACAGTGACCACCAGTATACGTTGTCTGCCTGAAAAACACTCCATATCTGTGCTCAGTGTGCTGCTTTATTGTGGGGACTGGGGACCACCAGTATAATATTATATAGGAGGAGTACAGTGTAGAGTTTTGCTGACCAGTGACCACCAGTATATAATATATAGCATTACGGTACAGTAGGCCACTGCTGTACCTACCTCTGTGTCGTCATTAAGTATACTATCCATCTACATTCTATACCTGTGGTGCATTTTAGTTTTGCAGTTTGCTGACACAGTGACCACCAGTATACTATATATAGCAGTACGGAAGGCCACTGCTGTACCTACCTCTGTGTCGTCATTAAGTATACTATCCATCTACATTCTATACCTGTGGTGCGCCTCTTTTTTTCTTTGCATCATGTGCTGTATGGGGACAATTTTTTTGAAGTGCCATCCTGCCTGACACTGCAGTGCCACTCCTAGATGGGCCAGGTGTTTGTGTCGGCCACTTGTGTCACTTAGCTTAGTCACACAGCGACCTTGGTGCGCCTCTTTTTTTCTTTGCATCATGTGCTGTTTGGGGACAATTTTTTTGAAGTGCCTTCCTGCCTGACACTGCAGTGCCACTCCTAGATGGGCCAGGTGTTTGTGTCGGCCACTTGTGTCACTTAGCTTAGTCACACAGCGACCTTGGTGCGCCTCTTTTTTTCTGTGCATCATGTGCTGTTTGGGGTCTATTTTTTTGAAGTGCCATCCTGCCTGACACTGCAGTGCCACTCCTAGATGGCCCAGGTGTTTTTTGTCGGCCACTTGTGTGGCTTAGCTTAGTCACACAGCGACCTTGGTGCGCCTCTTTTATTCTTTGCATCATGTGCTGTTTGGGGACTATTTTTTGGAAGTGCCATCCTGCCTGACACTGCAGTGCCTCTCCTAGATGGGCCAGGTGTTTGTGTCGGCCACTTGTGTTGCTTAGCTTAGTCACACAGCCACCTTGGTGCGCCTCTTTTTTTCTTTGCATCATGTGCTGTTTGGGGACTATTTTTTTGAAGTGCCATCCTGCCTGACACTGCAGTGCCACACCTAGATGGGCCAGGTGTTTGTGTCGGCCACTTGTGTCGCTTAGCTTAGTCACACAGCGACCTTGGTGCGCCTCTTTTTTTCTTTGCATCATGTGCTGTTTGGGGACTATTTTTTTGAAGTGCCATCCTGCCTGACACTGCAGTGCCACTCCTAGATGGGCCAGGTGTTTGTGTCGGCCACTTGTGTCGCTTAGCTTAGCCATCCAGCGACCTTGGTGCAAATTTTATGACTAAAAATAATATTGTGAGGTGTGAGGTGTTCAGAATAGACTGGAAATGAGTGGAAATTATGGTTATTGAGGTTAATAAAACTATGGGATCAAAATGAACCCAAATTCTATGATTTAAGCTGTTTTTTAGGGGTTTTTGTAAAAAACACCCGAATCCAAAACACACCCGAATCCGACAAAAAATTTTCGGTGAGGTTTTGCCAAAACGCGTCCGAATCCAAAACACGGCCGCGGAACCGAATCCAAAACCAAAACACAAAACCCGAAAAATGTCCGGTGCACATCACTAGTTACCACCTCTTGCTTCAGATGATGGCAGGGCAGGTTCAGGACTGTTTGCTGGTGCTCCAGTCTTCGGCACGCGGTGGCTGAATGTAGAAAGTTGCCCGCAATTCTTCGGGCCACCGACAGCATCTCTTGCACGCCACTGTCATTTTTTAAATAATTCTGCACCACCAAATTCAATGTATGTGCAAAACATGGGACGTGCTGGAATTTGCCCAGATGTAATGCATACACAATATTGGTGGCGTTGTCCGATGTCACAAATCCCCAGGAGAGTCCAATTGGGGTAAGCCAATCTGCGATGATGTTCCTCAGTTTCCGTAAGAGGTTGTCAGCTGTGTGCCTCTTATGGAAAGCGGTGATACAAAGCGTAGCCTGCCTAGGAACGAGTTGGCGTTTGCGAGATGCTGCTACTGGTGCCGCCGCTGCTGTTCTTGCTGCGGGAGGCAATACATCTACCCAGTGGGCTGTCACAGTCATATAGTCCTGAGTCTGCCCTGCTCCACTTGTCCACATGTCCGTGGTTAAGTGGACATTGGGTACAACTGCATTTTTTAGGACACTGGTGACTCTTTTTCTGATGTCTGTGTACATTTTCGGTATCGCCTGCCTTGAAAAATGGAACCTAGATGGTATTTGGTATCGGGGACACAGTACCTCAATCAAGTCTCTAGTTGCCTGTGAATTAACGGTGGATACCGGTCACACGTTTCTCACCACCCAGGCTGACAAGATATGAGTTATCCGCTTTGCAGCAGGATGACTGCTGTGATATTTCATCTTCCTCGCAAAGGACTGATGGACAGTTAATTGCTTACTGGAAGTAGTACAAGTGGTCTTCCGACTTTTTCTCTGGGATGACGATCGACTCCCAGCAGCAACAACAGCAGCATCAGCAGCAGTAGGCGTTACACTCAGGGATGCATTGGAGGAATCCCAGGCAGGAGAGGACTCGTCAGACTTGCCAGTGACATGGCCTGCAGGACTATTGGCTTTCCTGTCTAAGGAGGAAATTGACACTGAGGGAGTTGGTGGTGTGGTTTGCAGGAGCTTGGTTACAAGAGGAAGGGATTTAGTGGTCAGTGGACTGCTTCCGCTGTCATCCAAAGTTTTTGAACTTGTCACTGACTTCTGATGAATGCGGTCCAGGTGACGTATAAGGGAGGATGTTCCTAGGTGGTTAACGTCCTTACCCCTACTTATTACAGCTTGACAAAGGCAACACACGGCTTGACACCTGTTGTCTGCATTTGTGTTGAAATAATTCCACACCGAAGAGGTGATTTATTATGTAATTTGACCAGGCATGTCAATGGCCATATTCGTCCCACCGACAACAGGTGTCTCCCCGGGTGCCTGACTTAAAAAAAACCACCTCACCATCAGAATCCTCCTTGTCAATTTCCTCCCCAGCGCCAGCAACACCCATATCCTCCTCATCCTGGTGTACTTCAACAGTGACATCTTGAATTTGACTATCAGGAACTGGACTGTGGGTGCTCCTTCCAGCACTTGCAGGGGGCGTGCAAATGGTGGAAGGCACAAGCTCTTCCTGTCCAGTGTTGGGAAGGTCAGGCATCGCAACCGACACAATTGGACTCTCCTTGGGGATTTGTGATTTAGAAGAACGCACAGTTCTTTGCTGTGCTTTTGCCAGCTTAAGTCTTTTCATTTTTCTAGCGAGAGGATGAGTGCTTCCATCCTCATGTGAATCTGAACCACTAGCCATGAACATAGGACAGGGCCTCAGCCGTTCCTTGCCACTCCGTGTCGTAAATGGCATATTGGCAAGTTTACGCTTCTCATTAGACGCTTTCAATTTTGATTTTTGGGTCATTTTACTGAACTTTTGTTTTTTGTATTTTACATGCTCTCTACTATGACATTGGGCATCGGCCTTGGCAGACGACGTTGATGGCATTTCATCGTCTCGGCCATGACTAGTGGCAGCAGCTTCAGCACGAGGTGGAAGTGGATCTTGATCTTTCCCTATTTTAACCTCCACATTTTTGTTCTCCATTTTTTAATGTGTGGAATTATATGCCAGCATCAATAGCAATGGCCTACTACTATATATACTGCGCACAACTGAAATGCACCAGAGGTATGGATGGATAGTATACTTGACGACACAGAGGTAGGTAGAGCAGTGGCCTTCCGTACCGTACTGCTATATATACTGGTGGTCACTGTCAGCAAACTGCAAAACTAAAATGCACCACAGGTATAGAATCTAGATGGATAGTATACTTGACGACACAGAGGTAGGTAGAGTAGTGGCCTTCCGTACCGTACTGCTATATAAACTGGTGGTCACTGTCAGCAAACTGCAAAACTAAAATGCACCACAGGTATAGAATCTAGATGGATAGTATACTTGACGACACAGAGGAAGGTAGAGCAGTGGCCTTCCGTACCGTACTGCTATATATACTGGTGGTCACTGTCAGCAAACTGCAAAACTAAAATGCACCACAGGTATAGAATCTAGATGGATAGTATACTTGACGACACAGAGGTAGGTAGAGCAGTGGCCTTCCGTACCGTACTGCTATATATACTGGTGGTCACTGTCAGCAAACTGCAAAACTAAAATGCACCACAGGTATAGAATCTAGATGGATAGTATACTTGATGACACAGAGGTAGGTAGAGCAGTGGCCTTCCGTACCGTACTGCTATATATACTGGTGGTCACTGTCAGCAAACTGCAAAACTAAAATGCACCACAGGTATAGAATCTAGATGGATAGTATACTTGACGACACAGAGGTAGGTAGAGCAGTGGCCTTCCGTACCGTACTGCTATATATACTGGTGGTCACTGTCAGCAAACTGCAAAACTAGAATGCACCACAGGTATAGAATCTAGATGGATAGTATACTTGACGACACAGAGGTAGGTAGAGCAGTGGCTTTCCGTACCGTACTGCTATATATACTGGTGGTCACTGTCAGCAAAACTCTGCACTGTACTCCTCCTATATAATACTGCTGGTCCCCAGTCCCCACAATAAAGCAGTGTGAGCACAGATATATGCAGCACACTGAGCACAGATATGGAACATTTTTCAGGCAGACAACGTATAATACTGGTGGTCACTGGTCAGCAAAACTCTGCACTGTACTCCTCCTATGTAATACTGCTGGTTCCCAGTCCCCACAATAAAGCAGTGTGAGCACAGATATATGCAGCACACTGAGCACAGATATGGAGCGTTTTTCAGGCAGAGAATGGATAAAACTGGTGGTCACTGATCAGCAAAACTCTGCACTGTACTCCTCCTATATAATACAGCTGCTCCCCAGTCCACACAATTAAGCAATAAGCACAAATATTTGCAGCAACATTAATAAACGGAGAGGACGCCAGCCACGTCCTCTCCCTAACATTTCCAATGCACGAGTGAAAATGGCGGCGACGCGTGGCTCCTTATATAGAATCCGAATCTCGCGAGAATCCGACAGCGGGAGGATGACGTTCGGGCATGCTCAGATTAACCGAGCCATACAGGAGAATACGAGTATGCCTCGGACCCGTGTAAAATGGGTGAAGTTCGGGGGGGTTCGGTTTCCGAGGAACCGAACCCGCTCATCACTAGATTCAATATGTTGAAACCAGAATGTTGACATAGTCATTACAGTTTGTTGGCTTTTTGAATGTTGACAGTCACAAAATTTACAGTATACTCTAGGTTTAGAGTGATGGTTAGATTTTGGGATAGGATACTATTAGGATTAGGTTAGGCTGCTTAGGCTGTTTAGGGTTAGGCTGCTCTATTGACATTCAGGCCATTTAAAATGTTGACATTAAATACCACACCCATTGACATTATGTGCATTAAGTGCTTGCATGTCTATGTGGACAAAGTTGTTTGACAAACTGCAAAAATTCAAGTGGGCACTTCTGTTTTCTGGTTTTGAGTCCATCATTATATGCTGCCGAAGTACAAAAGAAATAAGGCATGATAACCTTCATTTAACTCACGTCCTCTTCTTTTCTCTAATCAAGGAAGCTTTCTAGCAAACTGGGAGACATCTACAGTACTTTTATAAGTGACACATATGCCATGTGTTCCAGTAGTGGGGTGAGACATTGGGGCTTATTCTGAGTTAAAAGCAAGGGCTGGCTGGCAACTTTTAGCCTGGGGGGTGGGGGGGGGGGGGGGGGCAGACACAATCAAGTGGTTTGGCTTTGATACCAGCGCATGCAATAGAAAAATAGACATGGGGAAAAGTGTTATAGGTGTAATTTGCCTTGTGTGGGTGCAATTTACATAGCTTGACATTTATGAAAAATTGTTATGGCAAAGAGCTATAACAACTACATTACCTGCCAGGTCCATCTGACAAAGCTGGGACTATTCTAGATACACAACATAGGGACCACTCTAGCAACCGATAAACAATGCTGGATCCATTCTATTACTATAATGTAAAAAAAATAATTCAGGCACCCAAGGCACAGTCACTTATGCAGCCACCTGAAAAAGATAGGGCCACATAACCCTCAATACAACAGAAGATGGAACAATTTTTCAGGTGTTGGTGCTAAGTCTAGGGTGCTAATACCTGAAAAATTATTCCACAGTATATTTTTTTTTCAGAAGGTCTGCCCCGTTTACCCGATATGCAGAGCCGTCCATAACCAATATGATGCCCTAGGCAAGATTTTGGCTGGTGCCCCCTAGCACCGCCACTAGTTCTGCAAGAGATGCCTGGCATGAGTCAGCTGGCAGCTCTGCTAACGTCGGGCGCCATTTGTCTATGAAAATGCATCTTATTTGCATTGCTATGTGGCTAGGTTGCACAAGCAGCTTCTGCTGATTAAAATGATATTCAGCATGCCTATATTCTGTGTGCTACTGTGGCTGTATCTGCATACGAAATGCTACATTACAGTGATTTCCAGGAATACACTGCAACATAGCATTTCGTATGCAGATACTGCCGCAGTCACACACAGAATATAGGCATGCCACATATCATTTTAATCAGCAGAAGCTGCTGGTGCCCCTAAGCATACCAAATGCCCTAGGCCAGTGGTTCTCAAACTCGGTCCTCAGGACCCCACACAGTGCATGTTTTGCAGGTAACCCAGTAAGTGCACAGGTGTATTAATTACTCACTGACATATTTTAAAAGGTCCACAGGTGGAGCTAATTATGTTACTTGTGATTCTGTGAGGAGACCTGCAAAACATGCACTGTGTGGGGTCCTGAGGACCGAGTTTGAGAACCTGTGCCCTAGGCAATTGCCTAGTTTGCCTATGCCTAAGGCCGGCTCTGCCGATATGCATTCAGTGGAAGCCTGGGTGCAAACCTCAATGGCTCCCACTGAAAGGGAGATGGGGCAGACCCTAGCTGACTGCTCGAGTGGTGAGAGGTCCTGTCGACTAAACAGGGTCAAAGCTGGGGTCAAATAGAGTGGCGGGATGGGATGGAGGTGGGGAAGAACAGCAGAGAGTATGGTGCGATATGGGTTGCTGGGTCCAATATACTGGGGGGTGTATGTATTACACGCACACAAGTACACACTAATTGATTTAAAGTAAATAAACAGATTTTGTTTTATCTAACCTTTATCTCCTCACACAAGCCACTTACTATTTTCTGGATAGAGGCAGACATTGTCTCCTACAGAAGGGAGGACAGAAGTCAGGAGGCAGACCCATGATGATTACTGAGTGGGAGGAGAGTGGGAGAGAGGAGGGATAAGGGAAAGGCAAATATTTCACAGGATGTGAAATATATGGACATAGATATAAATAAATCGATATATATCTATATAGCTATATATGCACACACAAATATATTTCCATACATACCTTATAGAAATAAAATTGTGTATGCATATATAGATATATGTGTATATCTATCTATCTATCTATCTATCTATCTATCTATCTATCTATCTATCTATCTATCTATCTATCTATCTATCTATCTATCTTGACCCACTTAAAAAGATGATATACGTCTGTAATTTCCATCATAGGTACACTTCAACTGTGAGAGACGGAATCTGAAAGAAAAAAACAAACCAGGAAATCCCATTGTATGATTTTTAAACAATTTACTTGTATATTCTTGTGGAAAATAAATATTTGGACACCTACCAAGCAGCAAGATTTATGTCTCACACAGACCTGTTACTTCTTCTTTTAGAAGCTCTTCTATCCTCCACTCGTTACCTGTGTTAATGGCACCTGTTTGAAATGGTTATCTGTATAAAAGACACCTGTCCACACCCCCAAACAGTCAGACTGCTACCTCTCCACCATGGCCAATACCAGACAGCTGTCTAAGGACACCAGGGACAAAATTGTAGAGCTGCACAAGGCTGGGATGAGCTACTCGAAAATAGGCAACGAGCTTGGTGAGAAGAGATCAACTGTTGGCGCAATTATTAAAAAATGGAAGAAATACAAGATCACTGACAATCTCCCTCGACCTGAGGCTTCATGCAAGATCTCACCTCGTGGGGTATCAATGATCTTGAGAACGGTGAGGAATAGGCCCAGAACTACACGGGAGGGGGGGACCTAGTCAATGACCTCAAGAGAGCTGGGACCACAGTCACAAAGGTTACCATTAGTAACACACTACGTCGTCATGGATTGAAATCCTGCAGCGCCCGAAAGGTCCCCCTGCTTAAGCCAGCACATGTCCAGGCCCGTCTAAAGTTTGCCAGTGACCATCTGGATGATCCAGAGGATTGGGAGAATGTAATGTAGTCAGATGAGAGCAAAATTGAAGTTTTTGGTATAAATTCCACTCGCCGTGTTTGGTGGGAGAAAATGACGAATGGCATCCCAAGAACCCCATACCCACTGTGAAGCATGAGGGTGGAAACATCATGCTTTGGGTCTGCTTTTCTGCAATGGGGACAGGATGACTGATCCATATTAAGGAGAGGATTAATGGGGCCATGAATCGTGAGATTTTGGGCAAAAACCTCCTTCCCTCAGTAAGAGCCTACCCAGTCTCCAGATCTCAACCCAATAGAAAATCTGTGGAGGGAGTTGAAAGTTTGTGTTGCCCGGCGACAGCCCCAAAACATGACAGATCTAGAGAAGATCTGTATGGAAGCGTGGGCCAAAATACCTGCTACAGTGTGTGCAAACCTGGTCAAGAACTACAGGAAACGTTTGACCTCTGTAATTGCCAACCAAGGTTATATTACAAAGTATTGAGTTAAACTTTTTGATTGTCCAAATATTTATTTTCCGCAAGAATATACAAATACATTGTTTAAAAATCATACAATGTGATTTCCTGTTTTTTTTTCTTCAGATACTGGGGCAGATGTATTAACCTGGAGAAGGCATAAGGAAGTGATAAACCAGTGATATGTGCAAAGTGATAAAGGCACCAGCCAATCAGATCCTAACTGTTAATTTACATAATGGAGCTGATTGGCTGGTGCCTTTATCAGCTTGCACATATCACTGGTTTATCACATCTTTATCCATTCTACAGGTTAATACATCTGCCCCTCTGTCTCTCACAGTTGAAGTGTACCTATGATGGAAAAGACAGACCTCTCTCATCTTTTTAAGTGGGTCAACTTGCACAATCGGTGGCTGTCCAAATACTTTTTTGCCCGACTGTGTATATATACACTGCTCAAAAAAATAAAGGGAACACTAAAATAACACATCCTAGATCTGAATGAATAAAATATTCTTATTAAATACTTTGTTCTTTACATAGTTGAATGTTCTGACAACAAAATCACACAAAAATTATCAATGGAAATCAAATTTATTAACCCATGGAGGTCTGGATTTGGAGTCACACTCAAAATGAAAGTGGAAAAACACACTACAGGCTGATCCAACTTTGATGTAATGTACTTAAAACAAGTCAAAATGAGGCTCAGTAGTATGTGTGGCCTCCACGTGCCTATATGACCTCCTGACAATGCCTGGGCATGCTCCTGATGAGGTGGCGGATGGTCTCCTGAGGGATCTCCTCCCAGACCTGGACTAAAGCATCCACCAACTCCTGGACAGTCATGATGTCCCAGATGTGCTCAATTGGATTCAGGTCTGGGGAACGGGCGGTCCAGTCCATAGCATTAATGCTTCATCTTGCAGGAACTGCTGACACACTCCAGCCACATGAGGTCTAGCATTGTCTTGCATTAAGAGGAACCCAGGGCCAACCGCACCAGCATATGGTCTCACAAGGGGTCTGAGGATCTCATCTCGGTACCTAATGGCAACCAGGCTACCGCTGACGAGCACATGGAGGGCTGTGCGGCCCCCCAAAGAAATGCCACCCCACACCATTACTGACCCACTGCCAAACCGGTCATGCTGGAGGATGTTGCAGGCAGCAGAACGTTCTCCTTGGCGTCTCCAGACTCTGTCACGTCTGTCACATGTGCTCAGTGAGTACCTGCTTTCATCTGTGAAGAGCACAGGGCGCCAGTGGCGAATTTGCCAATCTTGGTGTTCTCTGGCAAATGCCAAATGTCCTGCACGGTGTTGGGCTGTAAGCACAACCCCCACCTGTGGACGTTGGGCCCTCATACCAACCTCATGGAGTCTGTTTCTGATCATTTGAGTAGACACATGCACATTTGTGGCTTGCTGGAGGTTATTTTGCAGGGCTCTGGCATTGGACGTCTGGTAGTGGACGTCGGACGTCGGGCCCTCATACCACCCTCATGGGGGTAAATTTACTAAGATTCGTATTTTCCCATTTGAGGTCAAAGTTCAATCACGAATGACATCGAAAGTGTAAATATGCAACTTTTTGAATTGATTACGACTAATTTACTAAGCTGCCGTATTCTACATTTTCGGGTTTTCCGATGTCGATGTCATTCGTTTTTTTAGGCAGTGTTTTACGTGAGTGACTTGTAAAACACTGCCGACTTTAATACAATGAATCTCGGCCGGATCTGAGAGATCCGTGCTGGGCTTCATTGTGCACTTTGTTATAAAAAAAAAAAAGTTTAAATGTAAAAAAAAAATTGCGTGGGGTCCCCCCTCCTAAGGCAAACCAGCCTCGGGCTCTTTGAGCCGATTCTGGTTGCAGAAATATGGGAAAAAAATGGACAGGGGTTCCCCCATATTTAAGCAACCAGCACCGGGCTCTGCGCCTGGTCCTGGTTCCAAAAATACGGGGGACTAAAAGAGTAGGGGTCCCCCGTATTTTTGAAACCAGCACCGGGCTCCACTAGCATAGGCGCTACATTGTAACACTGCTGTGTGCCGCCTGTCAGACAGTACAGGAGCACACAGCCGATCAGGAGGGTGCCACAACATGAAACCCACTTAGACATCAGTCAGAGTGGGTTTCTCCAAGTACCAGCTTGCGGGGGAGGCTTGCTGGGCCTTGTAGTACTGCTACTAAAAACAATATCAAACACTTTGAACAAAGGCTATCAGCCCCCCATCCGCAGCCCATTGGATGTGGGGGACAGCCTCGGGCTTCACCCCTGGCCCTTGGGTGGCTTGGGGGGGGACCCCTTGATTGAAGGGGTCCCCACTCCCCCAGGGTACCCCGGCCAGGGGTGACTAGTTGGATATTTGATGCCACGGCCGCAAGGCACTGTATAAAAGTGACCCCCGGCTGTGGCATTATCTGTCCAGCTAGTGGAGCCCGGTGCTGGTTTCAAAAATACGGGGGACCCCTACGCTTTTTGTCCCCCGTATTTTTGGAACCAGGACCAGGCGCAGAGCCCGGTGCTGGTTGCTTAAATATGGGGGAACCCCTGTCAATTTTTTTCCCATATTTTTGCAACCAGGGCCGGCTCAAAGAGCCCGAGGCTGGTTTGGTTTAGGAGGGGGGACCCCACGCATTTTTTTTTTGGGAAATTTATAACATTTCCCCCCCCTTCACACTGAAAAACATGCACGGATCTCATGGATCCGTGCATGCCTATACAAACACGGGATAAAAAAGCAGGTCTGTTTTTTTTAGCACTTTTTCACGATTTGTATTTTATCATGGCAGTGTTTGGCTATTGTCGGCAGTGTTTGTGTTTTGCACTTTTTAGTAAATTCCCGATTTCTACCAAATTGCAGGCGTATTTGACCGATGGTGTATTGATTCGTGATTTTTTTCCAAGGACTTCCAAAATATTACGAATGCCCTCATCACTGCCGTGATTTTTGCTTAGTAAATTACCGAGATGACACTTTGAAGAAAAAACGGCATCTCGGTCACCTTAGTAAATATACTCGGGACCTTAGTAAATATTAGAGATGAGCGCCTGAAATTTTTCGGGTTTTGTGTTTTGGTTTTGGGTTCGGTTCCGCGGCCGTGTTTTGGGTTCGACCGCGTTTTGGCAAAACCTCACCGAATTTTTTTTGTCGGATTCGGGTGTGTTTTGGATTCGGGTGTTTTTTTAAAAAAACACTAAAAAACAGCTTAAATCATAGAATTTGGGGGTCATTTTGATCCCATATTATTATTAACCTCAAAAACCATAAATTCCACTCATTTTCAGTCTATTCTGAATACCTCACACCTCACAATATTATTTTTAGTCCTAAAATTTGCACCAAGGTCGCTGGATGACTAAGCTAAGCGACACTAGTGGCCGACACAAACACCTGGCCCATCTAGGAGTGGCACTGCAGTGTCACGCAGGATGTCCCTTCCAAAAAACCCTCCCCAATCAGCACATGACGCAAAGAAAAAAAGAGGCGCAATGAGGTAGCTGACTGTGTGAGTAAGATAAGCGACCCTAGTGGCCGACACAAACACCGGGCCCATTTAGGAGTGGCACTGCAGTGTCACGCAGGATGTCCCTTCCAAAAAACCCTCCCCAATCAGCACATGACGCAAAGAAAAAAAGAGGCGCAATGAGGTAGCTGACTGTGTGAGTAAGATTAGCGATCCTAGTGGCCGACACAAACACCGGGCCCATTTAGGAGTGGCACTGCAGTGTCACGCAGGATGTCCCTTCCAAAAAACCCTCCCCAATCAGCACATGACGCAAAGAAAAAAAGAGGCGCAATGAGGTAGCTGACTGTGTGAGTAAGATTAGCGACCCTAGTGGCCGACACAAACACCGGGCCCATTTAGGAGTGGCACTGCAGTGTCACGCAGGATGTCCCTTCCAAAAAACCCTCCCCAATCAGCACATGACGCAAAGAAAAAAAGAGGCGCAATGAGGTAGCTGACTGTGTGAGTAAGATTAGCGACCCTAGTGGCCGACACAAACACCGGGCCCATTTAGGAGTGGCACTGCAGTGTCACGCAGGATGTCCCTTCCAAAAAACCCTCCCCAATCAGCACATGACGCAAAGAAAAAAAGAGGCGCAATGAGGTAGCTGACTGTGTGAGTAAGATTAGCGACCCTAGTGGCCGACACAAACACCGGGCCCATTTAGGAGTGGCAGTGCAGTGTCACGCAGGATGTCCCTTCCAAAAAACCCTCCCCAATCAGCACATGACGCAAAGAAAAAAAGAGGCGCAATGAGGTAGCTGACTTTGTGAGTAAGATTAGCGACCCTAGTGGCCGACACAAACACCGGGCCCATTTAGGAGTGGCACTGCAGTGTCACGCAGGATGTCCCTTCCAAAAAACCCTCCCCAATCAGCACATGACGCAAAGAAAAAAAGAGGCGCAATGAGGTAGCTGACTGTGTGAGTAAGATTAGCGACCCTAGTGGCCGACACAAACACCGGGCCCATTTAGGAGTGGCACTGCAGTGTCACGCAGGATGTCCCTTCCAAAAAACCCTCCCCAATCAGCACATGACGCAAAGAAAAAAAGAGGCGCAATGAGGTAGCTGACTGTGTGAGTAAGATTAGCGACCCTAGTGGCCGACACAAACACCGGGCCCATTTAGGAGTGGCAGTGCAGTGTCACGCAGGATGTCCCTTCCAAAAAACCCTCCCCAATCAGCACATGACGCAAAGAAAAAAAGAGGCGCAATGAGGTAGCTGACTTTGTGAGTAAGATTAGCGACCCTAGTGGCCGACACAAACACCGGGCCCATTTAGGAGTGGCACTGCAGTGTCACGCAGGATGTCCCTTCCAAAAAACCCTCCCCAATCAGCACATGACGCAAAGAAAAAAAGAGGCGCAATGAGGTAGCTGACTGTGTGAGTAAGATTAGCGACCCTAGTGGCCGACACAAACACCGGGCCCATTTAGGAGTGGCACTGCAGTGTCACGCAGGATGTCCCTTCCAAAAAACCCTCCCCAATCAGCACATGACGCAAAGAAAAAAAGAGGCGCAATGAGGTAGCTGACTGTGTGAGTAAGATTAGCGACCCTAGTGGCCGACACAAACACCGGGCCCATTTAGGAGTGGCACTGCAGTGTCACGCAGGATGTCCCTTCCAAAAAACCCTCCCCAAACAGCACATGACGCAAAGAAAAATAAAAGAAAAAAGAGGTGCAAGATGGAATTGTCCTTGGGCCCTCCCACCCACCCTTATGTTGTATAAACAAAACAGGACATGCACACTTTAACCAACCCATCATTTCAGTGACAGGGTCTGCCACACGACTGTGACTGATATGACGGGTTGGTTTGGACCCCCCCCAAAAAAGAAGCAATTAATCTCTCCTTGCACAAACTGGCTCTACAGAGGCAAGATGTCCACCTCATCTTCACCCTCCGATATATCACCGTGTACATCCCCCTCCTCACAGATTATCAATTCGTCCCCACTGGAATCCACCATCTCAGCTCCCTGTGTACTTTGTGGAGGCAATTGCTGCTGGTCAATGTCTCCGCGGAGGAATTGATTATAATTCATTTTAATGAACATCATCTTCTCCACATTTTCTGGATGTAACCTCGTACGCCGATTGCTGACAAGGTGAGCGGCGGCACTAAACACTCTTTCGGAGTACACACTTGTGGGAGGGCAACTTAGGTAGAATAAAGCCAGTTTGTGCAATGGCCTAAAAATTGCCTCTTTTTCCTGCCAGTATAAGTATGGACTGTGTGACGTGCCTACTTGGATGCGGTCACTCATATAATCCTCCACCATTCTTTCAATGGTGAGAGAATCATATGCAGTGACAGTAGACGACATGTCCGTAATCGTTGTCAGGTCCTTCAGTCCGGACCAGATGTCAGCATCAGCAGTCGCTCCAGACTGCCCTGCATCACCGCCAGCGGGTGGGCTCGGAATTCTGAGCCTTTTCCTCGCACCCCCAGTTGCGGGAGAATGTGAAGGAGGAGATGTTGACAGGTCGCGTTCCGCTTGACTTGACAATTTTCTCACCAGCAGGTCTTTCAACCCCAGCAGACTTGTGTCTGCCGGAAAGAGAGATCCAAGGTAGGCTTTAAATCTAGGATCGAGCACGGTGGCCAAAATGTAGTGCTCTGATTTCAACAGATTGACCACCCGTGAATCCTTGTTAAGCGAATTAAGGGCTCCATCCACAAGTCCCACATGCCTAGCGGAATCGCTCCGTGTTAGCTCCTCCTTCAATGTCTCCAGCTTCTTCTGCAAAAGCCTGATGAGGGGAATGACCTGACTCAGGCTGGCAGTGTCTGAACTGACTTCACGTGTGGCAAGTTCAAAGGGCATCAGAACCTTGCACAACGTTGAAATCATTCTCCACTGCGCTTGAGACAGGTGCATTCCACCTCCTATATCGTGCTCAATTGTATAGGCTTGAATGGCCTTTTGCTGCTCCTCCAACCTCTGAAGCATAGAGAGGGTTTAATTCCACCTCGTTACCACTTCTTGCTTCAGATGATGGCAGGGCAGGTTCAGTAGTTTTTGGTGGTGCTCCAGTCTTCTGTACGTGGTGCCTGTACGCCGAAAGTGTCCCGCAATTTTTCTGGCCACCGACAGCATCTCTTGCACGCCCCTGTCGTTTTTTAAATAATTCTGCACCACCAAATTCAAGGTATGTGCAAAACATGGGACGTGCTGGAATTTGCCCATATTTAATGCACACACAATATTGCTGGCGTTGTCCGATGCCACAAATCCACAGGAGAGTCCAATTGGGGTAAGCCATTCCGCGATGATCTTCCTCAGTTGCCGTAAGAGGTTTTCAGCTGTGTGCGTATTCTGGAAAGCGGTGATACAAAGCGTAGCCTGCCTAGGAAAGAGTTGGCGTTTGCGAGATGCTGCTACTGGTGCCGCCGCTGCTGTTCTTGCGGCGGGAGTCCATACATCTACCCAGTGGGCTGTCACAGTCATATAGTCCTGACCCTGCCCTGCTCCACTTGTCCACATGTCCGTGGTTAAGTGGACATTGGGTACAACTGCATTTTTTAGGACACTGGTGAGTCTTTTTCTGACGTCCGTGTACATTCTCGGTATCGCCTGCCTAGAGAAGTGGAACCTAGATGGTATTTGGTAACGGGGGCACACTGCCTCAATAAATTGTCTAGTTCCCTGTGAACTAACGGCGGATACCGGACGCACGTCTAACACCAACATAGTTGTCAAGGCCTCAGTTATCCGCTTTGCAGCAGGATGACTGCTGTGATATTTCATCTTCCTCGCAAAGGACTGTTGAACAGTCAATTGCTTACTGGAAGTAGTACAAGTGGGCTTACGACTTCCCCTCTGGGATGACCATCGACTCCCAGCAGCAACAACAGCAGCGCCAGCAGCAGTAGGCGTTACACGCAAGGATGCATCGGAGGAATCCCAGGCAGGAGAGGACTCGTCAGAATTGCCAGTGACATTGCCTGCAGGACTATTGGCATTCCTGGGGAAGGAGGAAATTGACACTGAGGGAGTTGGTGGGGTGGTTTGCGTGAGCTTGGTTACAAGAGGAAGGGATTTACTGGTCAGTGGACTGCTTCCGCTGTCACCCAAAGTTTTTGAACTTGTCACTGACTTATTATGAATGCGCTGCAGGTGACGTATAAGGGAGGATGTTCCGAGGTGGTTAACGTCCTTACCCCTACTTATTACAGCTTGACAAAGGGAACACACGGCTTGACACCTGTTGTCCGCATTTCTGTTGAAATAGTTCCACACCGAAGAGCTGATTTTTTTGGTATTTTCACCAGGCATGTCAACGGCCATATTCCTCCCACGGACAACAGGTGTCTCCCCGGGTGCCTGACTTAAACAAACCACCTCACCATCAGAATCCTCCTGGTCAATTTCCTCCCCAGCACCAGCAACACCCATATCCTCCTCATCCTGGTGTACTTCAACACTGACATCTTCAATCTGACTATCAGGAACTGGACTGCGGGTGCTCCTTCCAGCACTTGCAGGGGGCGTGCAAATGGTGGAAGGCGCATGCTCTTCACGTCCAGTGTTGGGAAGGTCAGGCATCGCAACCGACACAATTGGACTCTCCTTGTGGATTTGGGATTTCGAAGAACGCACAGTTCTTTGCGGTGCTACTGCTTTTGCCAGCTTGAGTCTTTTCATTTTTCTAGCGAGAGGCTGAGTGCCTCCATCCTCATGTGAAGCTGAACCACTAGCCATGAACATAGGCCAGGGCCTCAGCCGTTCCTTGCCACTCCGTGTGGTAAATGGCATATTGGCAAGTTTACGCTTCTCCTCCGACAATTTTATTTTAGGTTTTGGAGTCCTTTTTTTACTGATATTTGGTGTTTTGGATTTGACATGCTCTGTACTATGACATTGGGCATCGGCCTTGGCAGACGACGTTGCTGGCATTTCATCGTCTCGGCCATGACTAGTGGCAGCAGCTTCAGCACGAGGTGGAAGTGGATCTTGATCTTTCCCTAATTTTGGAACCTCAACATTTTTGTTCTCCATATTTTAATAGGCACAACTAAAAGGCACCTCAGGTAAACAATGGAGATGGATGGATACTAGTATACAATTATGGACGGACTGCCGAGTGCCGACACAGAGGTAGCTACAGCCGTGAACTACCGTACTGTGTCTGCTGCTAATATAGACTGGTTGATAAAGAGATGTCGTAGTATGTATGTATGAAGAAGAAAGAAAAAAAAACCACGGTTAGGTGGTATACAATTATGGACGGACTGCCGAGTGCCGACACAGAGGTAGCCACAGCCGTGAACTACCGTACTGTACTGTGTCTGCTGCTAATATAGACTGGTTGATAAAGAGATGTCGTAGTATGTATGTATGAAGAAGAAAGAAAAAAAAACCACGGGTAGGTGGTATACAATTATGGACGGACTGCCGAGTGCCGACACAGAGGTAGCCACAGCCGTGAACTACCGTACTGTACTGTGTCTGCTGCTAATATAGACTGGTTGATAAAGAGATGTAGTAGTATGTATGTATAAAGAAGAAAGAAAAAAAAACCACGGGTAGGTGGTATACAATTATGGACGGACTGCCGAGTGCCGACACAGAGGTAGCCACAGCCATGAACTACCGTACTGTACTGTGTCTGCTGCTAATATAGACTGGTTGATAAAGAGATGTCGTAGTATGTATGTATGAAGAAGAAAGAAAAAAAAACCACGGTTAGGTGGTATACAATTATGGACGGACTGCCGAGTGCCGACACAGAGGTAGCCACAGCCGTGAACTACCGTACTGTACTGTGTCTGCTGCTAATATAGACTGGTTGATAAAGAGATGTCGTAGTATGTATGTATAAAGAAGAAAGAAAAAAAAACCACGGTTAGGTGGTATACAATTATGGACGGACTGCCGAGTGCCGACACAGAGTTAGCCACAGCCGTGAACTACCGTACTGTACTGTGTCTGCTGCTAATATAGACTGGTTGATAAAGAGATGTCGTAGTATGTATGTATGAAGAAGAAAGAAAAAAAAACCATGGTTAGGTGGTATACAATTATGGACGGACTGCCGAGTGCCGACACAGAGGTAGCCACAGCCGTGAACTACCGTACTGTACTGTGTCTGCTGCTAATATAGACTGGTTGATAAAGAGATGTCGTAGTATGTATGTATGAAGAAGAAAGAAAAAAAAACCACGGTTAGGTGGTATACAATTATGTACGGACTGCCGAGTGCCGACACAGAGGTAGCCACAGCCGTGAACTACCGTACTGTACTGTGTCTGCTGCTAATATAGACTGGTTGATAAAGAGATGTCGTAGTATGTATGTATAAAGAAGAAAGAAAAAAAAACCACGGTTAGGTGGTATACAATTATGGACGGACTGCCGAGTGCCGACACAGAGGTAGCCACAGCCGTGAACTACCGTACTGTACTGTGTCTGCTGCTAATATAGACTGGTTGATAAAGAGATGTAGTAGTATGTATGTATAAAGAAGAAAGAAAAAAAAACCACGGGTAGGTGGTATACAATTATGGATGGACTGCCGAGTGCCGACACAGAGGTAGCTACAGCCGTGAACTACCGTACTGTGTCTGCTGCGACTGGATGATAAATAATGATATAAAAAATATATATATATCACTACTGCAGCCGGACAGGTATATATATTATATAATGACGGACCTGCTGGACACTGTCTGTCAGCAGAATGAGTTTTTTATAGAATAAAAAAAAAAACACCACACAAGTGAAGTCACACGACGAGTGTTTAACTTTTTCAGGCAATCACAATATAGTATACTACTAACTATACTGGTGGTCAGTGTGGTCAGGTCACTGGTCAGTCACACTGGCAGTGGCACTCCTGCAGCAAAAGTGTGCACTGTTTAATTTTAATATAATATGTACTCCTGGCTCCTGCTATAACCTATAACTGGCACTGCAGTGCTCCCCAGTCTCCCCCACAATTATAAGCTGTGTGAGCTGAGCACAGTCAGATATATAATATATATACATAGATGATGCAGCACACTGGGCTGAGCAGTGCACACAGATATGGTATGTGACTGTCTTGTACTCCTGGCTCCTGCTATAACCTATAACTGGCACTGCAGTGCTCCCCAGTCTCCCCCACAATTATAAGCTGTGTGAGCTGAGCACAGTCAGATATATAATATATACATAGATGATGCAGGCATGCAGCACACTGGGCTGAGCAGTGCACACAGATATGGTATGTGACTGAGTCACTGTGTGTACCGTTTTTTTCAGGCAGAGAACGGATATATTAAATAAAACAACTGCACTGCTGGTGGTCACTGTGGTCAGTCACTAAACTCTGCACTCTCTTCTACAGTATCAGCCTCAGGTCAATCTCTCTCTCTCTCTCCTAATCTAAATGGAGAGGACGCCAGCCACGTCCTCTCCCTATCAATCTCAATGCACGTGTGAAAATGGCGGCGACGCGCGGCTCCTTATATAGAATCCGAGTCTCGCGAGAATCCGACAGCGTCATGATGACGTTCGGGCGCGCTCGGGTTAACCGAGCAAGGTGGGAAGATCCGAGTCGCTCGGACCCGTGAAAAAAAACATGAAGTTCGTGCGGGTTCGGATTCAGAGAAACCGAACCCGCTCATCTCTAGTAAATATACCCCCATGGAGTCTGTTTTTGATCATTTGAGTAGACATATGCACATTTGTGGCTTGCTGGAGGTCATTTTGCAGGGCTCTGGCAGTGCTTCTCCTGTTCCTCCTTGCACAAAGGCGGAGGTAGCGGTCCTGCTGCTGGGTTGTTGCCCTCCTACGGCCTCCTCCATGTCTCCTGATGTACTGGCCTGTCTCATGGTAGCACCTCCATGCTCTGGACACTACGCTGACAGACACAGCAAACCTTCTTGCCACAGCTCGCATTGATGTGCCATCCTGGATGAGCTGCACTACCTGAGCCACTTTTGTGGGTTGTAGACTCCGTCTCATGCTACCACTAGAGTGAAAGCACCGCCAGCTTTCAAAAGTGACCAAAACATCAGCCAGAAAGCATAGGAGCTGAGAAGTGGTCTGTGGTCACCACCTGCAGAACAACTCCTTTATTGGGGGTGCCTTGCTAATTGCCTATAATTCCCACCTGATGTCTATTCCATTTGCACAACAGCATGTAAAATTGATTGTCAATCAGTGTTGCTTCCTAAGTGGACAGTTTGATTTCACAGAAGTGTGATGGACTTGGAGTTACATTGTGTTGTTTAAGTGTTCCCTTTATTTTTTTGAGCACTGTATGTATATATATATATATATATATATATATATAACATCAGCACTCGGAGTCTTGTGAAATATCAACAACATGTAATGGTGCAGAATCAACGTTTCAGGGTTTCCCCCTTCGTCAGGATAAGTGCAATACAAACAACCATGAGTTTAAATACAACTTACCCCCTCCTACAGTTCATCACCTTCTGGCCACTGTCGCTTGCCGCGCCGTCCCGGGCCTCAGACTGACGTCACCAACGTCTCACCGGAAGTGATGCGCCGGCGCCGGGAGGCGCGTCCATAGCAACCCAGTCTAGATACTAAACACAGATACATGAATACCATTGTAAACAAATGCCGTGAATACTACACACTTCGACACGGCTATAAAAATCAATACATAAATTCATCATATATTAACAATTAAAACATTTGTGAGTATTAAAATGTTAAGTGCTTCCCAACACAACACGCATAAGTGCATTATTCAGTGCAAACCACTGATATATATTGCTCTACATAAAAATATGAATATACAGTACCGTACCCCTGTCTGTTCTCAAGGTGCCTCAATTTCCACTGTAGACTACTCATTATCACCATATGTTTCTAATCTATTAAAATAACAACATAAATCCCTTCTCTCCGCTTTGTTATTCAAGTATATATTACCGCAGATAATAGGTCCCTATGTACATACTGAGGACCAATCGTTCTGAAATTGTTTTTAATCAGGAACTAAGCAAAATTAATGAGACCTAAATTGTCATTAAAGTCCTGCCGGTCTGAGGGTATTCACCCTGTGAATCCACATGGATTCTAGCTGCAAAAATGTCCTACCCCTATTGCCTCCCCGCATAGATTCTGGCACATGATCAATGATTCTATGTTTAAAAGTGGCCATCGTGTGTCTGTATTCCACAAAATGTTTAGCCACAGGTTGGTCCCTCTTGCCTGACGCAAGTGCATTTCTTATTGCCAACCTGTGCTGTGCCATCCTAATTTTGAAAGAACACTCGGTTTTACCGATGTAGTACCTGCCACACGGGCAGATGATCGCATAGATGACGAACTTGGTGGTACAGGTCAGGGGCCATCTGATTGGAAACTTTTTACCTGAACACGGATGCACGATGTGATCTCCCACTGACATGTGCGAGCACGTCGTGCATCCTGTGCACTTGAAACAACCGTTCTTGCGTTTCAGAAAATGCTCAGGTACCACTTTAAACTTAGCCATGTCAGTTTTGACTACCATGTCTTTAATGCTCCGACCCCTCACAAAGCTGGGCATGATCCGTTGGTGACGGAACACCGGTAATTCCTGGATCAGTTGCACCCATGGGCCATAGACGTTTGACCTCCTTACATGTCTGGTTACTGTGAACATCAAATTCACAGACCCAGGGAATTACTCCACCCAGTTCTTTCACCTTCTTGGGTTTGAGACTCTCGTCTCTGTTTGTTTTTTCAGCTTTCCCTCTTGCTTGGGTCAGTAACTGTCGTGGATAGCCTCTAGCACTCAGTCTCAACTCCATCTCATCTAATTGAATATCCCTCTGTTGTGTGCAACTGTTACTCTTACAAACTCTCAGAAATTGAGAATAAGGCACACTTCTCACTGTGGATGCTGGATGACAGCTGTCATACCTCAGTATGGTATTGCGGTCAGTTGGTTTCCTAAACAGAGACGTGATCAACTGGCCTTCCTGGATTGTTATTTTAAGATCCAGGAAACAGATTTCCCTGGGACTGCTATCCATTGTTAATTTTACTGGACTATCAGAGATATTATGCTTCAAGATGATATCTTCCAGATCTCCCACCTCTCCATGCCACATTAGTAGCAGATCATCTATATATCTGTAATATAGAAATAATCTGCTGGATATCTTACTGTCACTGAAGAACAGACTCCGCTCTACCTCCCACATAATGGCATTCGCAAACGAGGGTGCCACGGAAGATCCCATGGCACACCCCATTAGCTGCCTGTAAAATTGGCCATCAAAGCTGAAAAAATTATGTGTTAGTGTAAACTTCAGTAATGCCATGAAGAAATCTATATCCGGACCCACATATGCAGAATTTCCTGTAATCAATTGCCTAACCACCTGCAGCCTTTGTCCGTGGGGAATGCATGTGTACAAACTTGTGACATCAATAGTGGCTAATGTAATATCTGTCGGAATCTGGTCAAAAGATGAAAATTTATGTAATAAAGTAGTTGAATCCTTAAGGTGAGTAAAAGTACCCTGTATGCAGGGTTGCAAATAACTATCCAGAAAGATCGCAAGTGGCTCACACAGAGACCCCCGGGCCGATATGATTGGTCTGCCCGGTTGTCTCTGTGCGTCCTTATGGACCTTAGGGATGGTATAAAACAGTGGGGACACAGGGTATTCAGTCACCAATTTCTGTAACACTTCAGCTGAAATAATTTCCTCATCCCTTGCTTGCTGCAAAATACATTTTAATTCAGCCAAATACTCAGGTGAAGGATCATGAGGTAGTTTTCTGTACGTCTGTTCGTCATTGAGAAGCCTCTGGCACTCCGCCTTGTAGTCAGTCACCTCCTGGACCACTATGGCTCCTCCCTTATCCACGTTACGGATCACAATGTCCTTTCTCCTACTCAGCTTGTGTAGAGCCTCCCTCTCTTCTCGTTGTAGATTATGATGTCTTGGAGTCTGGCCCCTACTACTTCCCCTCTCTCCCTGCTCCCCTCCTGTGAACATATGTGTAAGGGGCACTACTACTGTGTGCATTATATGTGGCACCACTACTTTGGGCATTAGGTGTGTCACATGTACTGTAGACATATGTGTAAGGGGCACTACTACTGTGGGCATTATGTGTGGCACTACTACTGCAGACATATTTGTAATGGGCATTACTACTGTGGGCATTATGTGTAAGGGGCACTACTACTGTGGGCATTATATGTGGCACTACTATTGTTGACATTATATGTAAGGGACACTCCTACTGTGGGCATTATATGTGGCACTACTATTGTGCGCATTATATGTAAGGGGCACTGCTACTGTGGGTATTATGTGTGGCACTACTATTGTGCTCGTTATGTTTAAGAGGCACTACTATGGGTAATGTGTATAAGGGGTACTACTGTGTCGCATAACGTGTATAAAGGGCACTACTGTGTGATGTAACGTGACTAAGGGGCACTGCTATATGATGTAATAGGAATCAGGGGCACTACGTGTGGTGTGATGTTAATAAGATTGTGCTACTGTGTTGCATAATTTGAATTAGGAGTACTATTGTGTGCCCACATCCCTTCCTTGTGAGACCACGCCCCTTTTGCGGCACCCTCTCCCTTTTTTACATATGGGAGGGTGCAAATTTATCATTTGCAGGGGGGCGCCAAGCACCCTAGCACCGGCCCTTGCGTTTAACTCATCTAACAAGTGAGTAATAAAATTGAACAGAAGGGAAAAGGAAATTAGGGATACTGGCAACACCCCCCCAAAAAAAACCACGCTGGGCAGCCACCTCATGGGTGGGCTGTAAGAGCTGCCAAACTGCTAAGTATTTTTAAAATGATGGCAGCTACATCCAACTAATTGATAACTTAATAACTTGAAGTTTTAAACCTGTGCAACGATGAACGTGTTGTCCATCCAGGGGTGCTCTACGACCTCAGTGTTAAAAAGACGAAAATACAATTGGCAAAAATAAGACACACATACATACATACATACATACATACATACATACATACATATATATATATATATATATATATATATAACATTTATTTATTTATTTATTTTTGTGCTATACACCAGTGTACTATACTATTATTTTTCTGTGACACTGCCGGTCAGACCACAGTGTACAGCTTGTATAGTGCAGACATGTCTGTGCTGTGTCTGTCCGGGGGTGTGGTGCTGTGTTGATTAGGGGTTCTCACTCCCTACTGTGTCTATTCAGGGGTGCTGCAGTGTGCTCCAGGGGTGCTCTCTCTGTGCTCTGTCCATCCAGGGTTACTGTGTTGTTCATCCAGGGGTGCTCTGTCAAAATAGGAGTGTGACCCCATTGTAAAAAAGCCAGAAATACAATTGGTAAAATTAGTACTGTACATACTGTATACAGATTTATTTTGTGCTATAACCCAGTGTACTATACTATAATTTTTCTGTGACACTGCTATTCACACAAGTATTGTGACATTGTAGGTGATCCATGCTTTTTTCTACATAAAGGAGTCCTCTGCCAATCTAGACATCCTCTGCTAATCTAGGGGTGCCCTGCACCAGTTATAAAAGCGAAATATATGATTTAAAAAAAATAGATAGATAGACAGAGATAGAGATATAGATATATTGGTGCTAAATCCCAGTGTACTATACTATTATTTCTCTGTGACACTGCCGGTCACAACACAGTATATATTATACACATATTGTGGCACTGTAGGTGGTCCGTGCTTTGTTGTACATAAAGGGGTCCTCTGCCAGTCTAGGGGTGCTCTGCACCAGTTATAAAAGCTAAATATATGATTTAAAAATAAAAAATATACATTTTTTTAGTGCTAAACCCCAGTGTATTTTACTATTATTTTTCTGTGCCACTTCCAGAAACACTGCAGTGTATAATTATTCGTACACGTATTGAATGTCTGACAGAGTAGGTGAAATTAAACTGCAGTGCTAGATTACTATTTCTGGCTAATAAATGTATTGTGTGACACTGTAGGTGAAAGTGAACCGCAGCATTATTATTTCTGACTCATACACATATTGTGTGACACTGTAGGTGAAATTAAACCACAGTGTAATATATATTCTAACTCATACACGTATTGTGTGACACTGCAGGTTGTACATTTTTTTAACAAATTGTGGTGTGCTATACCTCACTTGTTTCATCTTTGGACAAACAATTGAGATGAGAGCAGGAAGCACATACTAGTGCTGCAGTGCTGCCACCTGTCATGACGATACAAGTCTGTCAACATCATCTAGTAAGGCCGATGCCCAAGGGCATATAGGGCTTAAATCAGGGCATGTAAAATAACAGCAGCAATTTCATTTTACTGTGGTAAAGAAAAAACTTCAAAAGGAAAGTTAGATGCAGAGAAACATGAAAATGGCAAGGAAAAACTCAGGTCTTGGCCTTCAAGTGGTGGTTCTGCAATTGTCAGCGAGGCATCTTCTTCCGCATCTTACAGCGATGCAAGAAGTTTTCAACCAGAGTCTAGAATAGATGTCAAAAAAATAAAAACCACTAAGGCTGTAGAACAAACTCTGCATGCAGAACCGTCACTTCAGCCACTTCAATCACTTCAGCCACAAAAGTGTCAGTCCCTGTCACTGAAGTGCTTGGTTTGTTAAACTGTGCATGTCCTTTTTATTATCCACCATGGGAGGTGGGGTGGGCCTAAGAACAATTCCATCTTGCAACACTTTTTATTTCTGCACTGCTGTGTGGCAATATTTCATAGATGTGCTATAAACTGCCCTGTGTTTGTGTCGCTGCTGGGTAACCAGACGGCTCACTGCAGCCTTTGACCTAAAATGGATGAAAACAATATTGTGAGCTGGTTAAGTGTGAAATAGAGAAGAGTCGTGGCGCCAACCGATATATGCTGCAATTCAACTGGTAAAGGGGATAGCCCCAATCCCCAAACAGAAATGTAATACAGTGAAGTTTAACCAGAAGATGTGCGCTTATCGGGACGATTAATAATCAGAAAATTGGTACTTCCCTTATGTAACCTCTTTCGTGGGTTTTAACATGAGATTCCAATGTCATGGGTCCATATATAGAAGAGAAAATTGAGATATATAGTGTAATATGTTCACAATATTTTAATACACTGACAATACAAAATACTGGTAAAACAGTTGCTGCAAGCAAAAGGTGGTAGATGGGAAATTACCAGAGCATAGAAAAAATGAATCTTTAAAAGGTATCTGTATATTCTGGTTAAATAAAACACATCCAAATCTTGAAATTAAGTGAAGGTGGAGGATTACCAGATCTAGATGAAGTGATTGCGTTTAAGATGTTACCCAGGGGGAGATATCGGCTCCGGAACCAAATACTCCAGCAATACTCGATCCGTCTGGTAAATACTTCCTTCTGCAGTGGTTAGTCTGTCATATAGTGCCGACGCGTTTCGGGATCTCTCCCTTCATCAAGGCTGCATCTATTGTGAGCTGTGAGGTGGTCAAAATTGACTGTAAATGAATGTTATTGAGGATAATAATACTGTAGGAAGAAAAACAGACCCAAATTCTGTGATTTTAGCTGTTTTTATTTTTATTTTTTTACAAATACATATTCAAAACCAAACTCACTATAAAGATCCAAAACATGAGTGAGATACAGATCCAACACCAAAACTAAAACATGGGGGTCAGTGCACATCTCTACTACAATGTTCAGACTAAAGTGTGATTGTTCTACAGTACTTTTCCTCACTTTTAGTATATTTACAAAAGTGTGGGTTTAGAGTCTATGTATTATTTATCTAGCACCTTCTAGATAATACCTAGAATCTGATAGGTTGCTATGGGCAACATCTCCTCTTCTATAATCTCTATCTCTCTATCCAGCCACAGAACAACAAGTCTCTTTGCACATACTGTACTTTAATCCGGTAATTTGATGAACAAACCATTTGACCTCCATAAAAGCTGTTACACTTACCATGACTTTGAAGCTCTCATGTATACATTATTGGTCTGTATGCCATGATTTATAAAATTGTTATTAAAAATAGTATGCCTTTTGAAGAGATGGTTTTAGAGGAACTAGACTATAATGATATGGAACCTTCATGCATGGAAGACAACTATAATTTTTGAGAAAATGTAATTCATTAATATTTTAGTTGTAACTGTAAACAAAAATATATTTTGTGAAATACAAAATACTGAATCTTTTGATTAATATAGTACTCAGTTATGTATATAGGGTCATAGAATAAATGCTGCATGAATATCCTGGGATGTATTTGCAATACATAACCTGAGTATAGTCTTGTATGCCGAGACAGCTCACTGGTCTGTCTACAGACTAATTGTGTCCATAATAATCTTTCCAGTGCCTTGACATACAGTAGGTTATATAAATCAAACAGTGAGTGAAAAAGTGCCCTTTCATTATACATTGATTGGACGAATTATTTTGACCATTGGGTTAATACTTTGTTGGGCCCTCTCTTTTGCACTTAATATGGTTTGAATTCTTCTAGGCATGGATTTTATTCATTGCTTGTATGTATGTTTCCTGAGGAATATTTGCCCAAAACCAATTAACTGCATCCCCATAGCAATGCTTCTCCAAGCATGAAGAGTCATGATTGCGGCAAGCGCACACATGGAAGTCGTGGATGCAGACCCATACTTTAGGATTGGCTAATACTCAGAACAGTGGCATGGAGTCTAACATGCTGGCGGTTTTCACCAGATACCACTGCAAGGAGGTTTGGGCTTCGCTGTCTGGGTTCATAGGTACAGAGGCTGGTATACACTGGTGCTGCTAATTCAAAATAAGGTGTACAATAATGTAGTCATCAGACTGGTTAAGAAAAACTGGATTCCAGGACATGGATAGGGATTAAGACACAGGGGTTACAAGAATCAGAAGCAAAATTTTGTTTTAGAGCCTCACAAAGTAGCACAGGGGCTTAGATGCAGTTGTAAACTTTGGGAGCATATACTCTGGCACATGGATAATGTCACATTTTGCTGCATTTGGCACATGAAAACCTGGGCAGAGAGGAGCATGCATCCCTATCGAAGCCGTGGCTGCCTGTCAGCAAAGCTGCAACAGCCAGAGCCAGTAGTGGGGTAACAGCTGGCACACTAACTCATTGCAGTAAGCACCGGTGGCCGCCCACCTATGTTGGATCAGCTGCAGTACAGGACATTAGTACCACCAGATGCTAGACTCCGGTGCACTGGGAAATTATCCCTCCCTTTAGGTAAGGGAAGCAAACACTCTTCAAAAAGCTTATGAGGAAACTTTTGGTAGAATTTCTGTAGAAGTTGGAAAAAAATTATATCTGAAGACTTTAACCAAGAACATTCTTTAGGGTCAAATCCCTTCCAATACACCAGGAACTGAATATATCTTTGAGAAACCCAGGAGGCCAGAATTCATTTCACCTCAAATTCCTTTTGGTAATCAAATTAAATGGAAGAAAGAGTACTTCTGGATAATGAAAACTGGTTAGGAACCAGTGGTTTGAGGAGAGAGACATGGAAAACATTAGGAATTTTGAGTGTAGCCGGAGATTTTAACCTGATGGCCACTGGATTAATTACTTAAAGAACTTAGAAGGGGCCAATGATACGAACGTAGGAGCTAATTTCATGATGCATACTTTCAGTCAAAGATGTCTATTTGATTGCAAGACCCTATCACCTGATTTCAACAAGGGTGTTTTCTTCTCTTCTGATTGGAGAATAAGTTATACGGAGCACTAGAGGCAGTTCAGGTACAGTAGATTTGGGTGCTACCCATTCTGTATAAAGAAAGGAGAATATCCTGAGGCTTCAAGAAAAAGGTTATTATGGGTGAACTCAGCCCATGGTGATAAGGAGACCCAATCATTGATCTGCAGATACAGTAGATATATTCTAATAAACTTTTTAAAATCCTGGCTCTCTCTCTTGGTTCTTCTGTGGATCTGTGGAAAGGTAAGCTGAGAAGATCAAGTTGACGGTAAAACATTTGAATAAAGCTCTCCAGAATTTGGAGATAAACTGTACTGATTGATCCCAGACAATATTGTTTGGAACCAATGCATCCTGAAGATCTTTTTAATAAATATACCTGCCAACTTGGGAGCTTAAGGCAACCCCATTAAAGGAGCGAAGTAAGCTTCCTTGGAAAATGTGTCTACCACTAAACAGATGGTAAAGAAACCTTGTCTGGAAGGTAGAACCATAATAGAGTTCATGGAAATATGCATCCATGGATGGTCAGGAACTAGTAAAGGATGTAACAGACCCATAGGGGCTCAGCTTGAACCTCTGGGAAAATGGCCGCTGCAGTATTTCCCAAAAAATTTGCGCATGCGCAATAGAGTCTGTGCCCCTCTAGTACTCAAACTCTATTGCGCTGATGGGTGCTGGCTGCAGAGGAAGGGGTCCCAATGTAGGAGGATGGACACGGACCTCCTCCTCTGTTAATATGCCCATGGTAGTCAAGAAATGACTATGCATACATGGTGTTACAAGACTTTGCATACATGGTGTTACAAATGTCTTCCTTGGAGGAATCCTAACTTTGTTGGATACATACATGAAGCAAATAGTATTCAGTATTAGTTTACTTCTCACAAGTTTTTTCTTCCTCTGAGAAACTGAAGGCTCAAGACTCATCAGCATTGATGTTTTTGTTTCTTGGGCAGATGGTGATGTCTAGGTTCATCCAGTTGAAGAACAATGACCATCTGGTCTGGCAATAATTCAAACTGTGAGATGTTTTGAGTTACAGTAGGTTTCTATGAAGACTGCCACAGGAACTTTGTCCATTTTAGCAAGTGACACCATTCTTGCAAAGCCAATTTGATAGCCAATACCCCTTTGTCCCCAACATAATAGTTCTCAAGAAAAATGTATGAGGAAAGAAGTCACAGGACTATCACTTCTCTGTTGCATTCTTCTGTTACAGCAGTTCCCTTACACTGCCTGTAGAAGCATACAAAAAAATCAGAATTGGGTAAAAAAATGGGCGCTGAAGTGAAAAACTGTTTCAAATGGGAGAACACCTCATCAACTTCATGATTCCAAACCCTGGTTTTCTGACCTTTCCAAGTAAGAGCAGTGATAGAAGCCACTATTGTCAAATAATTTCTGATCTACAGAAATTTCGGAATCCTAAGAAACATTGAATTGCTTTCAGTCTATTTGGACAAGGCCAATTGGCAATGGAGGAAAACTTCTCTGGATCTATCATAGACTAATCCAGAAGCAATGTACCCCAGGAATGCAATATTGTTGTTAGGCGCTGGGGTCCGCTCGTCGGTGCGGCCCGGCGCCTAGCAACCAGGGACGCCGTGCGCGTACAGCCGCCGGCTCCCTGGCAACGCTAGACGCCGGGCGCATGGAGCCGCACGGACCCTAGCAACGGGGACGCCACTGGCGGACCGCGTTTCCCGTTGCTGGGTCCATTTAAATTAGTAAGGGCACCTGTTTCCTGGCCGTGCAGCAAGGCAGCTGCACGGCATTCATGCAATCAGCACTGGCAGCAGTTGATTGGAGGGCTTCGGTTTATATGCTCTTGCAGTGCCTCACACAGACGCCGGTAATAGCTTCCTGCATGCTGTATCTGTTTGCTGAGAGTGTTTCCAGTCCTGCTGTATCCGGTCGTTCCTGTCCTCAGTTGTCCTGCACTCGGAAGTCGTCATCCGTTCCTAGAGTCCTGACTGAGCACCGTTAAACATCCAGTGGTGTTCGTGAGTCGCGGCGTAGCCGTGTGTTGCGGCTTGGCCGCTTTATTACTTATTATTTATTATTTGTGTTTCGGAGCTTTTGCGGGGGATTCCGCTCCCACAGATCCACTCTGGTATCCAGCGGTGCTGGGTAGGAGTAATGGACTAGTGGATTTTGGTTGTCCTTTTATCTGGCGGTTTTTCCGCGCATACTTCAAGTTTGGTTAGTTAGCTTGTTGCCCTTGGCCTGTTGTAGTCAGAGGTCCTCTTGTCATAATCCTGCCTCGGATTTCCCTTTGTCTCTCACTAAGACCGGGGGGCACCGGAGTTGGGCAGACATAATCCGCCTTTCAAACGTGGCTGCCAGGGGCTCAAGAAACCATAGTCTCGCAAGGGATTTCCGATAGCACAGGTGAGACAATAGAGTTAGGGCGCCAGGGGCAACTAGTCTTTCCTGCTCCCGTAACCAGCATTCCCTTCCAGTACTCTGGCCATTGTCATAAGATCTCCTCCGGTCAGGAGTACTGGAATCATAACATTATTACCGGCCAAACCAAAACTTAAAATTAAACAGGGTTTGATTTTTTCCTTATTCAGTTTTGTAAGAGTTATCGGCCTCATGAATCCCACAGGTTTAGGGCCAAATCCTGGTCGGCTCCTAGTCAGCCAGATTCAAGAACTTACTCAGATGGTTCAGGATCTTTCCCTGTGGGTGAAGTCGCAGGAAGATCTTTTACGAACTTCCCCGAGGGTAGTCCCTGAACCAAAAATGCACTTGCCTGACCGTTTTTCTGGTGATAGGAAGGAGTTTTTTAATTTGAAAGAATCCTGTAAACTTTATTTTCGTTTAAGACCGATCTCCTCAGGTACTGAATCTCAGCGGGTTGGAATCATTATTTCTTTGCTCCAGGGGGATCCTCAGACCTGGGCATTTGGTTTAAAAGCAGAGGATCCGGCATTGTTGTCAGTCGACGCTTTTTTGGGGTCTTTAGGGCTTTTGTATGATGACCCTGATAGAGAGGCATCCGCTGAGAGTCAGTTACGCGCTCTCAGACAGGGTAGAAATCCTGCAGAGGTTTATTGTACAGAGTTTCGCCGTTGGTCGAACGACTGTGGCTGGAATGACCCAGCCCTGCGCAGTCAGTTTCGCCTCGGCTTATCTGAGTCTATAAAAGACAGTCTCCTTCAGTATCCCGCTCCTGAGACTCTCGATAAACTCATGGAGCTTTCTATTAAGATTGATCGACGTCTCAGAGAGCGGAGGGCTGAAAAAGGAGCACCAGTCAGGACTACTCCATGTGTATTTTCCATTCCTGAGGACGTAGAGGAGCCCATGCAGATGGGTCTCTCCCGACTGTCTCCAGAAGAAAGAGCCAGAAGGCAAAACTCTGGTCTTTGTTTGTACTGTGGGGGTAAGGGACATTTTGCCCGTAATTGTCCGAACAAGTCGGGAAACGCCTCGACCAAGTAAATTGTGAGGGGGTTCACTTTGGTCTGCAGCTTATCTCCTCGAATAACTCCCTTTTAGTCCCAGCTAAAGTTTCCTTTGGCAGCCTCAGTTCTTCGGTGTCGGCTTTTGTCGACAGTGGAGCTGCAGGGAACTTTATGGACTTAACTTGAGCCAAGGCCTTAGGTATTCCTCAGTTAGCCTTGGGTAGGTGTATCACCATGCATGGTTTAGATGGGAGTCCCTTGTCCAATGGGGTTATTTCCCTCTGTACACCTCCTGTACTACTTACGGTAGGAGCTCTTCATTCCGAAAAGATCGAGTTCTTCCTTACCCATTGCCCAGCAGTTCCAGTGGTTCTGGGTCACCCTTGGCTGGCCTTTCATAATCCCACCATTGATTGGCAGTCGGGGGAGATTTCACAATGGGGTACCATCTGTAATAAGGAATGTATTACGTTTCCCGTTAGAATAGCTGCTGCCATTCCCGAACTCATTCCCGTGGAATACCAGGACTTTGTTGATGTGTTTTCCAAGGGCAATGCGGACATTCTGCCTCCCCATCGGCCTTATGATTGTGCTATTGAGCTAATTCCCGGTGCCACATTGCCAAAGGAAAGGTTACATGCTTTATCCGGGCCAGAAACTGCGGCCATGAATGAGTATGTTAAGGAGAGTCTAGGGAAAGGATTTATCAGGCCATCTAAATCCCCTTTAAGTGCAGGCTTCTTCTTTGTGGAGAAAAAAGATGGATCACTCAGACCTTGCATTGACTTTAGAGCCCTGAATAAGATCTCAGTTAAAAATACTTATCCTCTGCCGCTGATTTCTGTCCTCTTTGATCAGCTGCGTTCGGCTGTGATTTTTTTCTAAAATTGACCTGAGGGGAGCATATAACCTCATCCGAATCAAGTCTGGAGATGAGTGGAAGACGGATTTCAGTACTCAGTCGGGTCACTACGAGTATCTGGTGGTGCCGTTCGGCTTGTCTAACGCTCCGGCAGTTTTCCAGGATCTCATTAACGATGTGCTCCGTGACTTTCTAGGAAGATTCGTGGTCGTTTACTTAGACGACATCCTGATCTATTCTGACTCAATTGAACAACATGTTACCCAGGTGCGTCAGGTTCTTCAAAAATTACGTGAAAATCATCTATATGCCAAGCTGGAGAAGTGTGAGTTTCATGTCATGGAGGTATCCTTTTTAGGGTACATTATTTCCCCTCGGGGATTCTGCATGGAACCTAAGAAGCTTCAAGCCATCCTTAGTTGGGCGCAACCCATCAACTTAAAAGCAATTCAGCGCTTTTTAGGGTTTGCGAATTATTATAGAAGATTTATTCATTCTTTTTCCGACCTGGTTGCTCCCATGGTGGCACTGACTAAGAAGGGAGCGGATCCTACCAACTGGTCACGTGAAGCTGAGTTATCCTTTCAGGCCTTGAAACAAGCTTTTGTCTCAGCTCCAGTCCTCAGACATCCCAACCCAGAATTGCCCTTCATTGTTGAGGTTGATGCCTCGGAGGTTGGAGTGGGGGCTATCCTATCTCAAAAGGATCCGGAGTCTCTGGAACTACATCCTTGTGCCTTCATGTCCAGGAAATTCTCATCCGCTGAATCCAACTACGATGTTGGTAACCGGGAGTTACTGGCTATTAAATGGGCTTTCGAGGAGTGGAGGCATTGGCTTGAGGGAGCAACACATACCATTTCAGTATTGACTGACCACAAAAATCTTCAGTACATCGAATCAGCTAAGCGGCTGAATGCCCGGCAGGCTCGTTGGGCTTTATTTTTTACTCGTTTCAAGTTTATTATCACCTTTAGGCCAGGTTCCAAGAATACAAAGGCGGATGCCCTGTCACGCAATTTTCTTCCAGTTCATAATAACAGTCCTGTTACTCCCATACTTCCGTCTTCAGTCATTTGGGCAGGCCTCACACAAGATTTATTTACCCAGTTAAAGCAGCTTCAACATCAAGCTCCTGGAAATACTCCTGCTGGTCGTCTTTACGTCCCTGAGTTTTTGAGAGCTACTGTTTTGACTGAATTTCATGATAGCAAAGTTGCCGGGCATCCGGGGATCTCTAAGACTTTGGAATTAGTCTCCCGCTCAGTATGGTGGCCTGGTCTTTCTAAAGACATTAAGAAGTTTGTTTTTTCTTGTTAGGTCTGTGCACAGCATAAGGTTCCCCGTTCCTTGCCTATCGGGCAACTTATGCCCTTAAATGTTCATCTCAGGCCATGGTCTCATATTTCCATGGATTTTGTGGTAGACCTCCCTCTGTCAGCCGGATTCCGAGTCATATGGGTGGTAGTGGACCGTTTTAGCAAGATGACTCATTTCATTGCTCTTCCCCGACTGCCATCTGCCCAGGGATTGGTTGTTTTGTTTCTCCGCCATGTTTTCAGACTTCATGGGTTGCCCACTGATATTGTTTCTGATCGGGGTCCACAATTCATTGCACAATTCTGGAAGTCCTTTTGTGCCTCATTAAAGATGAAATTGTCTTTAACATCCGGTTACCATCCCCAATCCAACGGGCAGACCGAGCGAGTTAATCAATCATTAAAACAGTATTTGCGTTTGTACTCAGCCAAACTCCAGAATGATTGGTCCGAGTTTCTTCCTTTGGCGGAGTTTGCTTACAATAATTCTTGTCATTCCTCCACTAATGTGTCTCCATTCTTTTCAGTTTTTGGTTTTCACCCCAGAGCTAATTCTTTTTTTCAACATTCTTCTGTTTCCTCGCTAACCTTAACCTCTCATCTCAGAGTCATTTGGAAAAAAGTGCACCTTGCCCTCAGAAAAGCGGCATTTCGAGAGAAAATTTTTTCGGACAGGCTCCGACGTCCTTGCACTTTTAAGGTGGGAGACAGGGTATGGTTGTCGACTCGTAACATTAGACTTCGACAAACCTCAGCTAGATTGGGCCCCAAATTTATTGGACCATTTCATATTATTAAAAAAATCAACCCAGTTGCTTTCCGGTTACGTTTACCAAGAGCTCTCCGGATCGGAAATACGTTCCATTGCTCCCTGTTGAAACCATACGTTTCTTCCAGTAGATTTCCTCGGAAGATCTCTCAGGGGAAATCACCAGTAGATGTACAGGGACAACAGGAGTTCTTGGTGGAGAAGGTTCTCGATTCCAAATTGTCCCGGGGTCGGCTTTATTTTCTGGTGCACTGGAGAGGCTATGGTCCAGAGGAAAGGTCTTGGGTCCTGGATAAGGATCTCCATGCCCCGAGGCTCAAGAGGGCATTTTTTCGGGAATTTCCTCGGAAACCTGGCTTTAGGGGTTCCTTGACCCCTCTTCAAGGGGGGGGTACTGTTAGGCGCCGGGGTCCGCTCGTCGGTGCGGCCCGGCGCCTAGCAACCAGGGACGACGTGCGCGTACAGCCGCCGGCTCCCTGGCAACGCCGGTAATAGCTTCCTGCATGCTGTATCTGTTTGCTGAGAGTGTTTCCAGTCCTGCTGTATCCGGTCGTTCCTGTCCTCAGTTGTCCTGCACTCGGAAGTCGTCATCCGTTCCTAGAGTCCTGACTGAGCACCGTTAAACATCCAGTGGTGTTCGTGAGTCGCGGCGTAGCCGTGTGTTGCAGCTTGGCCGCTTTATTACTTATTATTTATTATTTGTGTTTCGGCGCTTTTGCGGGGGATTCCGCTCCCACAGATCCACTCTGGTATCCAGCGGTGCTGGGTAGGAGTAATGGACTAGTGGATTTTGGTTGTCCTTTTATCTGGCGGTTTTTCCACGCATACTTCAAGTTTGGTTAGTTAGCTTGTTGCCCTTGGCCTGTTGTAGTCAGAGGTCCTCTTGTCATCATCCTGCCTCGGATTTCCCTTTGTCTCTCACTAAGACCGGGGGGCACCGGAGTTGGGCAGACATAATCTGCCTTTCAAACGTGGCTGCCAGGGGCTCAAGAAACCATAGTCTCGCAAGGGATTTCCGATAGCACAGGTGAGACAATAGAGTTAGGGCGCCAGGGGCAACTAGTCTTTCCTGCTCCCGTAACCAGCATTCCCTTCCAGTACTCTGGCCATTGTCATAAGATCTCCTCCGGTCAGGAGTACTGGAATCATAACTATTGTCCTGCTTGAATGTGCACTTATCCGTTTTACAATATACTATAGATGGTTTACACATAGTCAAGACAAGACTTTACATACATGCTCACTTTGACTTTCTATATCCTTGGAAAATATCAAGATGGCAAGACGTTATTCATGTATTTCTGTAAAACGACTGGTGAAAACTGAAAAGCATAACTAAATACTTTTAATGTTCATGATTCTTGTTAAAGTCCATTTTCCATTTATCTCCTGATCTGATTCTGATTAAATTATAGGCCCCACGAAGGTCCAGACCTTTGCCATCATAATCCTATCAAAAAGCTCAGAGATCAGGGGTAAGGAAGATAGGTTTATAGTGATGTTGTACAGGTCCAGAAACTAATACAGGGTCTAGGACCTCATCTTTTATTATGAAAAAGAGCTTAGCGCCACCTGAGGAACACCCATTCGAGAGTTACCTTTTTACACTCAGATACTGCCTGATTCTCTCTAACCCCCTACCCAACACCTGCTGTCTTACCATAACCTCCCAACTCTGCTTAACCTTAACCCTCCCGCACCACAGCCTAACCAAAATGTTGACATGTATATAAATGTATACATGAATACAGGTTAGGATACATACAGTAGTGAAGAAAAATATACTTTACCTCATTAATCAGGCACAGAAGTAATTATAATAAAGTTAACATATCGACAAATCTTGGTAGATCTCTGAGTGCTTTGTCATGCAGCTTTGGCACAGCACACGAGGGCTAGTTCTGAGTTGGATGCATTATTTTCATGGACAAAAATATTAGTTTTACCATACAGCACTTGCACAGATGCAGATCTATGCATTTTCTCTGGTCGACCAAGATCCGAGCCAGGCAGATCTTGGTTCCATCTTGTTTTTTGTGCAATGGACATTTTGGGATGGAAACTGGGTGGTGATAATGGAGCATGGAGGTGTTCTGTCTTGTGGGAATGTTTTGGGAGTGTTGTGGCCATGTAGCTAGAGTTCTGTGCTTAGTCATGAATACAGAGAAGGGAATCCTGTCTCAGCTGTGGCTGGAAAAACAGAGGGTATGGCTTCCCTCTTGAATCAACACAAATCCTTGGTTTATCCCTATGGATACTTGTATTAGCATAAAAGTGCAAATTTGGCTTCTGTGGCATCACGCATAAACAGCCATTTTGAGTCCAACTCATATTCTCAGTTGGGAACAAAGCAAAAAAAAACAAAAAACAAGTAACTTTGCCCATGGAAGAAACCATGGGGGTAATTCAGGTCTGATTGTAAATGTGCTAAATTTAGCACATCTACGATCAGTTTCTCAGACATGTGGGGGGACGCCCAGCACAGGGCTAGTCTGCCCCACATGTCTGGCTCTGCCCCCACCCTGGATAAGTGCAAAAGCGCTGCACAGCGATTATGCTTTTGCACCCGGAGAATAGCTCCCTGCCAGTGCAGCGGCTGCATGTGATGTCACGCAGGCGCCGCGGCCCACCCCCGCAACAGTCCGGACAAGTCTGCATTGTCTGGACCCCGACAACAGCATTCTAATGCCGTTGGCACAACCCCTCCCGCCCCGTGAACACCTCTGCCGGCAGAGACGATCGCAGAAGAGAAAATACAGGGTCAGGTGCTAGATTATGGACTGGTTTTCTAAGAAGCAGCTGCCGGGGAATAGGGTTAGTCACTCCCATTAATTATACAGACAAGACAAAGAGCAGATAGGCAGCGCTAAATTAATAGGATGGATTGTCTGAAATTGGTACACATGATTTAATATTCTAAAAATTCATAACGATACATGCATAAAAACATGAAGGCATAAAAACAAAGTTTAAATCACCCAGATGCGATCGCAGCCCTGAGATGCTTTTAGTATCTCACTGGGCTCCCGAGGTGCACGGACGCACTCCGCAATGGGCTTCAGATTGCGATCGCTGCCGCTGCAGCGATTCAGTCTGAATTAGGCCACATGTACCTGGGGCAGCATTGTCTAAGGAGTCTAGCATATCCCAGTTATGCAAGGGGAAGAATCTACCCTCCTAGGCCCAACATTGTGTTCTACGGTCCTGATTGTAATATGCTATCAGTGCATAGTAATGAACAAAAATATTAGCTGTACATCATCCTGCATTATTGCATTATTTTCATTACAAGAACTGTTTCTTTCAAATTATTTCTGATGTATTTCTTGAGCCCATATAATATGTTGTGGGCTCACTTAAATAATGTCAAAAATATTCATAATGATGTCATGGGTAAGAAAGAGTAGCATGTCATTTGTGATGTAAGTTTTAACTTTTTACACTTAGTTTATTACATTGAACTTGAAACCTAATTTTGGTCAGAATTTATAAAAACAATGATAAAATGTAATCAGTTCATTGTGCTTAATTCTGAATCATATGAAAGTCTCATGCGCCGCACTATGCATACACACCTTGACTTAGGGGCCTGAGCATGGTGGTGAGTTTAACTGGAGCGGTACACCTGTTAACCAGTGGCGTGCGGTAGGGCCATAACTAAACTTTTTACCCTGTGCCAGAAAGAGAATTTGTGCCCCACATGTGTGTGTGTGTGTGTGTGTGTGTGTGTGTGTGTGTGTGTGTGTGTGTGTATAAAGATAAATATTGATAGTTAGATATATATATATATATATATATATATATATAGTATACACACACGTTTACAGAACAAGGCAAGAAAATGGATGTGGACACAAATCCTCATACACCACATACCGTCATTCAACCACATGTTTCAATCTCTGTGCACATCAGTATCCCCAAATGTAATAAATTGCAGTGCAACTGAACAATAAAGAGTTATCAAGTCAAGTCCATGAATGCTGTATAGGTATTGGTGACAAAAGGGACGGGGGTAGGAGACAGGGGAGGTCAGGAGATGCTGGGCTTCAAAAAAGAGGGGGAAGTTTCTTAGCTAATTCATAAATGACAAGTGCTGCCAACAGTGTCCCCTACCCTGCAGCTCTTTGTGTGGAGCACACGCCGCACACACCTAGTTATGGCCCTGGCGTGCGGTGAGGTCAGTGGCTGGTGAGGCATTCCTGCATCCAGCGCCGCTTTGGCTGCCGCCAGTGCCTGCTACTGTAGTGCCACCCCAGCCAGCAGCCAATGCTGCTAAAGTTGCGGTCTGCTACCGCCCCAGCCACTAATTCCTAGTCCGATGCTGCCACCAATGCCCACAAAGCCTGGGGAGCAGTGGAAGCCATGGTCTGGGCAGCAGAGGTGCATGGGGTTAAGGAGAGCAGCAGACGCTCTGCCAGGAGGCATGGAAGTGTGAGTAGAGCTGCAGGCTGGTTAAATGAGACAGTGGCAGTGAGTGCAGCTACTCCTGGTTTCCAATGGCGATCAATAAGAGGTATGGAGGAATAGGTGCAGAGGCTTTTCTCGGGTTGGGATGGACAATAAGGAGTCAGGCCCAGTGAAAGTGGGCTGGACCCCAGGGAGAGCTCCGAATCTGGTGCCCAATCATATTTGCGTCAGTGATAGGGGCATGCTTTCATAGGGCTGAAAACACGACCCTGTCACTGAGGCACTTATGTTAGTGCTACTTATACTGCTTTTTTAATGGGCTTTTACAGCCCTCTGCTTAGTCCTGCCCCCTGTTTCCAGCCCTTTATCATTAGCCGTGGGAGGTACCACTCTCGGTGCCTCCGAAACAAATTTAAACCTGTTTTTTTTTTTGTTATGTGTCATAAGCATCTTCTTTGTATTATTGTAATCATTAATGACAGTTTGCCTCCCCTGCCTCCCCTGACTGCACGTCCCTGCTGTGAACCCATAATGCAGGTGTCCCAAGGTGAGCACCTGGAGGACTGAAGCCTCCCATGGAACAGTGGGCATTGCGACAACACACATGAAGCAAACACTTACATTAGCCTAAAGTAGTCGCCACTTTGCATGTAACTCAGAATCAGGCCCATTTTGTATACCTGCATTAGGTAAATATTGACAACAATTATCTTTTTTTAGCTTAGATATTCCTCTACTCATCCCACAGCCAGATTAATACGATTATATTTTTTCTCTACATTTGTGATAACAACGCATTCTGTACTGTACTGTACTGTACCTTCTAGTGGCTCATTTAGGCTGCTTCCTTACTTAGATAGGGTGCATTTGCAGGGATTTTTATTCTTTCCTCCGGCATTTCTCATATGGCTGCACATTATGACATCATCCTAATAAACTCTCATGACAGTCATGAAATTCTCCAATAATCAGTGACATGGGATGATTTTCTACTGCTGACAAGCTCTTGTATTGAGTATGATAACAGTTACTTTGTCTTCATCCACTGTTGGAGTATAATATCAATCCGTTTGATGATCCAGCAAACGAAGCCCAACACTTCTGTATCAATCTTCATAGAGCTCTGCCTGTTGTCTAACAAAAAGCCTGAAATGAGATCATTCAATCACTTTGCCATCTAAGCTTTTGCTACTACTGAAGTGGTTTTAACTCCCTGTCAGTATTCTTTTCTCTCTTCTACACAATGAAACTAGTCATTCTAATTGCACCAGAAACTCATTTAACCCCTTTATTTCGCATTTCTCAGTTTAGGCCAAGTACACAAAGCGGCGTTAGTAATTTACAGAGCTAGAGAATTTATTTTTGTTTGTTCAAAGTACATGATGCACGTCTTATAAACACATAAAAAACTTCCAGCTTGTTGCAATTTGCAGCAATTTGAATAACAAGTGTACAAGCCTTCATTAATAGCTATGTTTTTTTCTGAGAAGCTAGTTTTATAAAGCTTTAAAGAGGATAATAGTATACTGTTTTATGTCACATACACCCATCAGTACAGTATAAGAAGTCCAAATTGATGATAAATAAAATAATGTGTCCTGCATGTCAGTATGTAAACCTTTATGCTTGTTTTGTACTTGGTATTTACAACAAAGCAATAAAGGTTTACAGTATATTTCTCACCAAGATTCCATCTTCGAACCATAAAACCAAGATTTCTAAATTAAAGTATGTTTAGCTTCAAAAGTACCTTTCTACACCTATTTAAGTATAGAGATCCTGCTGTTGTTGTTGTTGTTGTGGTTGTTGATCTTTAGCAGTATAAGTTGCTGTACTGTATTAAAAAAAAAAGTTGACTCTTTTCCAGCAATGGGGGTCATTCCGAGTTGATCGCTCGTTGCCGATTTTCGCAACGGAGCGATTAAGGCTAAAATGCGCATGCGCATGGTACGCAGTGCGCATGCGCTAAGTATTTTAACACAAAACTTAGTAGATTTACTCACGTCCGAACTAAGAATTTTTATCGTTGAAGTGATCGGAGTGTGATTGACAGGAAGTGAGTGTTTCTGGGCGGAAACTGGCCGTTTTCTGGGAGTGTGCGGAAAAACGCAGGTGTGCCAGGATAAAATGCGGGAGTGTCTGGAGAAATGGGGGAGTAGCTGGCCGAACGCAGGGCATGTTTGTGACGTCAAACCAGGAACGAAACAGCCTGAGCTGATCGCAATCTGTGAGTAGGTCTGGAGCTACTCAGAAACTGCTAAGAATTTTCTATTCGCAATTCTGCTAATCTTTCGTTTGCTATTCTGCTAAACTAAGATACACTCCCAGAGGGCGGCGGTCTAGCGTGTGCAATGCTGCTAAAATCTGCTAGCGAGCGAACAACTCGGAATGACCCCCAATATCCTCTACTATCTCATCTACTCTCCTAGAATATCCAGAAGACTCCCAATTTTTGGGGAGCTCTCCCAGACTCCCATTAGAGTAGATGAGGTGGTCTGGGATCTTGCTGATGCAGTTTGTGATGAATTTCATCATGGTTCCAAATCTTCTGCCTGATGCTTAAAATTATGGCATTTCCCAGTGTGGTGGAGCTATGATGATGTTACATTACACTTACCTATTCTCGTGGAATGGCCAGAAGGCTCTAAAAAATCGAGTGGGCAAGCCTATCTAGATATGGGCGCAACATGCCACCTGCTGTTCAATGACTGTAATATCAGCATTGTATAGCAGGGGCATGGTCACGATGATACGCCCCCTGTGCTGTCTCCTATATTGAGTCACACCCCCACCCTGCCCCCTACGCCTCGTCACACCCGCCACACGAGCTGGCTTCTGGTGGGGGCAGCCAGAATGTCGACAACTCTCTGTTACATTGAACGTAAAACCTACTGTTATTTTGGTAAAGATTTATATTGAAAATGAAATGGGTACAGTATCATTAAGAGCTATTGTTCCTTTGACCTGCAACTCACCACTTCCTGCTGAGACTATTTACAGTCAGTTGCTCTACTCTCTACCCTGAACTTGAATCTCTAGTTGTATTTATGATTTGAATTAAGAGATATTGATTGTAGTGCATTGTATTTATGCTAAGTTTTCATGTCTACCTTTTGTGTGGTGCCGAACAGATAGTAGTAGTAATAATAATAAAATTGATTAATATTATTATTATTATTATTATTATTATTAAGAAGTTAATCTGTTGAAAACTGCTCATCTCATTAACCATACGTACACGAAAGAAGAGTACGTTATATACACCAAACAGCAGCTATATATTGCAAAACAAAGCATAGTAACACTTTCCACACATCACATTAAAAATATCTACTATCTGAAAATAGTACTATTGTTTGTGTGAAGAAAATGTATTTGAGCTGATTGCATAATTGAGTATAGGCCTAAAGCTGGATACAAACTAAATGATATGTTGTCTGATCTGGAGGATCGGACTAACATATTGGGTACATTGTCTAATGTGTACCTGCTATGTTGCTGATGATGCACACTTCTGCGTGTCATCAGCGACATCCTCCATTGGCCCTGCAAGACATCGCTAGCGAGGGACATACTGTTGAATGCAGCATGCAGAATTCCATGATTGTTGGCATCAGCCTGCCAGGTCCCATTGCCCGTGATGTCGCTGGGTACACACATCGTACAGGGTGTACTGTAAATTCAAAACAAACATCACAAGCCAAGCCAGAGCCGTAACTAGACATTTTGCTGCCCTGTGCCAGAAAGTGAATAGGTGCCCGTCCCCCATATTTAAAATAGGAAAAGTGGGAGAAAATACGGATAGGGAGAAGTTGTCCTAGTAATGTACAGTGCTACCAGTACTTCCTTGTTTAAATAGGGTGTCCTAGTTTCTGACAGGCTCAAAAGAATATGTGATTGGATTGCTGAAGGTTGTTTGGCAGAGAAGATCATGTGACACTGTCCAAGATAGTGGAAACTGCCGGTGGAGGACACTAGCGACACTTCAGGTAAGTGGCTTAGAAACATGGGTATGCCACAGATGGGTAGTGGGCATTGGTGTTTCTATAATGGGTGTAATGTGTGCGGGGCACATGGGCCCCTGGTTCCAGGGAGGGACCACACAGCAAACACTGTGCATTTTAATACTTACCTCTCTGGCGTCCGGCGTCGGGCGCTGCAGCCATTGTGAAAATCACAGCCAAAATGGCCACTGCGCATGTGCACTAGTGATTTTGGTCTCCAGAACATGGCAGGCGTCATGTTGCCAAAGTGTACGTGTGAGCAGTAGACTACGGCACGATGCTGGAGACTACGTCACCATAGAGAGGAGAGGGCCCGCATGGAGTCTGCACAGGGGCACCCTCCTCTGTTAAAAGGCCCCTGGTAGTGGGGTAATAAATGGATGATAAGTGACACCACTGAACCTTGTAATGGAGTCCTGGCTCTGGCATGTGACAAAACCCCCTCTCTTTGGAGTAGCCACTGGACACTTAGTCTTAGAAAATAAGTGAAGATGGATATTCTGTCCAACCCTGAAGCATGTACATTAGTAGTATTGACCATATCCCTTCCAGTTTATGAGGAATTGCAAATAGCAATGTCAGAATCAGATTCAAAGATGTCTTTGACCTCATACATGTTGTGTCTGGATCTTGAGAGAATACTAACAGGATGAATAGAAACAGTTGAGTACCAAGGATTTGAGAAGGAATACATGTACGGTGCTCGGAATTGGGAGTTTATGAGGTAACTGTAGCTTATAGTTAATGATCTGAGAAATACTGATGTTACCAATGAACCGTAATGCAAAGTCCATGGAAGGTACTCAGAGGCGAAGGGTACAAGTTGACAACCAAGTCTTATTCTCAGGTTGTAAAATGGGAATAGCTCTCCATTTCTTGTCTGCATAAAATGTAAAGCACTGTGAGCCTTTGAGGAGAGAGGATTTCACTAACTGCCAGTTACTGGAAAAATCTTGGCGAAAAGATTTGGTTGCTAGAATGGAAGCAGATGGCATAGTAGAGAATGACAAAACTTGGGGATGTAAACCATAGACTGTATGAAATGGACTTGTGGATGGAGTTGGGACCAGTTGTCGGGACATGACAAGACGTATAGTCACAGAAAGTCTTGAAGTTTTAGCGGAACCACTCAGTCTAGCCTTTATATAACAGGAGAATTTTTTTTAAAGAATATTTTTATTGTAAAGCTGCACACAGAACCATACAAAAAGTAAATAGTGATACATAAATATCCAACATCATTACAGGAGTATTTTAATGGTTTGCAATAGGCCCTCAAAAAGTTAGCTACAAACTGTAACCGCAATCAGAGACTATTTCAACAGGACAGCCATGGAGATGGAAGATTTCCCACATAAATATTTGGGCTAAACTAAAGCAGAAGGAAATCCTCGGAGTGGTATAGAATGGTCCATTTTAGAGAACTGACCAAGATGGTGGTACTTGTTTGAAGGGTGTAGACCAGTGAAAAAGTTCATGGAAATGTGTGATCAGGGAGAGCTTGGGATAGACAATGGTATTAACTGTCCTGCCCGAGCAGGCCTGGCCAACTTGTGGCTCTCCAGCTGTTGTAAAACTACAAGTCCCATAATGCTTTGCCACTATTTTGCTATTAGGGAATGCTAAAACTGTGGCAGGGCATGCTGGGATGTGTAGTTTCACAACATCTGGAGAGCCACACGTTGGCCAGGCCTGTGCTGGAGACTGCTTTGAATTGTGTGTTGATCATTATTGGAACTAGCTGCCAAACTTGCATAACATCATGCACTGAATGGACTTAAGGTACAAGAGATTATTGTGGCCAATGTAGATAGATACAGGAAAGCGATGAGGATACAGAATGAGGCATGGCTATGCTGAGCCGCAGGGTAATCCCTGGACCAGGGTCACACCTCTTTCCAGCTTCATTTAGGAGAGACAAAGCTGGTTGAGACAGCAGATGTGCCTGCAGCAGCATACTGCTAAGAAAGGTGAATCTGCCCACAGGCTTGGGAGGTGAGTGCCTGCCCCACACTGAGTAGTAGTGACTCAGTGCACTGCAACTGGGGCATGGGGTAGACTCAGGGCCGGCGCTACCACTAGGCAGCTTTAGGCAGCTGCCTATGGGCGGTGACCACTGGAGGGCGGCACCGCAAAGTGAGACGAAAGTGAAAGAGAACACACACACTCCTCCTATTCTTTAAGAGGAGCAGCTCGTTGGCTCCTGGCCCACCACGTCTGACTGTCTGCCTTCAAACGTGAGTGTGCCTAGCTACTTCAGTTCAGTTCTTCTTCAACCCTGCCGTGCCCCCACCTCTGCGATCATAGCCCACAGACAATGTGTTATAATGTGCAGCCAGCCTGCTGCCGCCTGCGCTCTTGAGTCCGGGGTCCCGGGTGACGGTCGGTGCGTCCCACATTATGAGCTGACTACCAGACGGGCCGCCGCTCCGGCGCTCCCCCACGCGATGGTCTCCCGCGGGCGTCCCCCCCATCACCCCAGCATTTGGGCACAGTGACTGACAGGTCAGGGCAGCACATGAAGGAGTCACCCGCTGCCCTGGTCCGCTCCGCTGCCGCATCGGGCGCCGCCTCTTCCTCCGTTGCTGCTGTCACTGAAGTGTGGGGCGGCTCATACCGCTATCACCCCACCTGGTGTCCGTGCTCATGCACCACTGGCACACACAGTGACGGGTATAAGCCGGGCCCCTGCAGGTAGTAGCGGGTTGTTCTCTTGTGCGGCGGCAGTCAGTGGGTGCATGCTGCTCCCCGGGGCTCCTGTCAGCACACAGCACAGACTGTGGCCATAGAGTGCTGGGAGTAGCAGGTGTCAGGGGAGCCGTGTGCCCCAGAGCCTCCTCTCTCCCTGACCGACCTGCTCCCCCCCCCCCCGCACGGCTATTCGGCACCCGCTCCCGTTGCCTCCCCCCCCCCTCCTGCATCTCGTCACCGACCTGATGGCTGGTGAAGTCTTAAAGTCTAGGGCTGAAATTAATGGGAACCCACACTCTTTGTCCCTTCAATTTACCACTACTTTCCGAAGGATTCAAGGCTGGTTAGCAATTTTGTGGAGCCACATATAAAAGCTAGCACAGATTCCAGGTTTTGTGATGGGTTTGCAGCAGGACAGGGATTTAGAAACAATGTGTACAAAAAGGGGACGTTGTCTGCCATAATGTGTAATAAGGGGGACGCTGTCTGTCGTAATGTGTAATAAGGGGGACGTTGTCTGCCGTAATGTGTAATAAGGGGGACGTTGTCTGCCGTAATGTGTAATAAAGGGGACGTTGTCTGCCGTAATGTGTAATAAGGGGGACGTTGTCTGCCATAATGTGTAATAAGGGGGACGCTGTCTGCCGTAATGTGTAATAAGGGGGACGTTGTCTGCCGTAATGTGTAATAAGGGGGACGCTGTCTGCCGTAATGTGTAATAAGGGGGACTGTCTTCCGTAATGTGTAAAATGGGGGACGCTGTCTGCCGTAATGTTTAAAACGGGGGACGCTGTCTGCCGCAATGTGTAATAAGGGGACGCTGTCTGCTGTTATGTGTAAAAAGGGGGACGCTGTCTGTCGTAATGTGTAAAAAGGGGGACGCTGTCTGCCGTAATGTGTAAAAAGGGGCTCTACCTGGTGTAGTGGCGATACTGTGCAGCGTAATTTGAATAATGGAGACTACTATGCACCGTAGTATGAATTGGTATTATTTTGTGGCCATGCCCTTTCCCCATGAAGCCACGCCCCTACATATTTTTCGCGCGCCTGCGGCGCGCACTGCTCCTGTCTTACGTGTGTGTGTGGGGCGGCAATATTGCGCATAGTGGTTTATTTGTATTTTTGGGGGAGGGATTGTTCCCTATTTGACAATGGCAGCTGTGAAATGTCTAAGAAGCCACTCTGGAAAGTGGGTATTGGTATGTGTGTGTGTGTGTAGGGGGAGGGGGGGGTAGGCAGAAGGTTTGCCTAGGGTGCTGAGAAACCTTGCACCGGCCCTGGGTAGACTGGGCGCTAGAGGTGGCCCAGGCCCCACAGCAGCCGTACTCACTGCACCTGCTATAGTTACACCGGGATGGAGAAGGAATCCCAGGGGCCGGGATCCCATAGGTCAGTGTACCGACTCCGGTATCCTGCATGTTAGAATGCTGGCAGCAGGACGAGCGCTAGAAAGCCCCTTTCAGGCTTGGTGGCTCGCTGCACTTGCCACAGGTTCTATTCCCACTCTGTGGGTGTCATGGACACCCATGTGTGGGAATAGCCCTGGCACAGCTATCTGCATTCTCAGCAGTCGGGATCCTGGCATTGGTATTCTGACCGCTGGGATCCTGACCGCTGGGATATTAACTACATCCCATTACACTAATACCATTACATGCAGTATGGAAGAAGGTTATTGTCAATTGATACTTCCAAAAAACATAGTAGCAAGGATGTTAAGAAGCCACAGCCACAGTGTATGTACATATATATATATATATATATATATATATATATAGGGGCAGTACGGATGGTGTAATGATTAGCATTACTGCCTCACAGCACTGTGGTCATGGGTTCAATTTCAACCATGTCTCTAATTGTGTGGAGTTTGTATATTCCCCCCGTACTTGCGTGGCTTTCCTCTGGGTACTCCGGTTTCCTCCCACAATCCAAAACTTTACAGGTAGGTTAATTGGCTCCCAACATTAACCATAACGTGTATGTATGTGTGTACATGTGGTAGGGAATATAGATTGTAAGCTCCAATGGGACAGGGACTGATGTGAGTGGCCAAATATTCTCTGTAAAGCGATGTGGAATATGTGTGCTATATAAATAACTGGTAATAAATAATAAATAAATAATATATATTCTTTCTTTATTTCTTTAGAGGCCACACTTATTAATGTCTGACTTAGGGCTGATGCTAGGGTGTTTAGCGCACCCCTGCAAACTCTACATTTGTTCCGTCTGAGATACGTAATAGGGGGACTGCACATGCTTTGGGTGCTTTCCACAAAAAAGGGTGTGGTCTCACAAAGAAGGGGCATGCCACACAATAGTGCCCCCAATTCAAATTACACAACAGTAGCACAATCTTATTCATATTACACCAAACATAATGCCCCTGACTCACATTGCACTACATTGAAAATGATTCATGTTACAACACACAGTAGTGCCCCTTATTCACATTACACCACACAGTACTGCCACTTAATCATGTTAAACTACACAGTAGTACCTCTTATACACATTACGCTACACAGTAGTGCCTCTTATACACAATGCCCACAAGAGTGTCCCTTATACACATAGGGTGAGATTCAAATGACATATCACGCCCAATTTCCTTCTAAAATGATCTCCGTTATCGCACATATTGCGCCCATAGTGATCAGGTTTAGCTGTGTAAAGGGTTGGGTGCCTCCATACTCCGGAGGTAGCAAGCTGAAATAATGATACCATGCCCCTGAGGGCAGAAACAGAATGGGTGTGAAAAGGGGTGAAAATAATTGAATATCCCCCATAATGTCAACAGTAGTAGTGCCCCTTACACATAATGCTCACAGTAGAAGTACCACACATCATGCCCACAGTAGTAGTGCCCCTTACATATAATGCCCACAGTAGTAGTGCCAAACATAATTCCACAGTAGTAGTGCCTCTTGCATGTAATGACCATAGTAATAGTGACACACATAATTCCCAAAGTAGTAGTGCCACACATAATGCCCACAGTAGTATTAGTGCCCCTTAAACTTAATGCCCACAGTTATTAGTGCCACACATAATGCCCACAGCAGTAGGGCCACATGTAATGCCTATAGTAGTAGTACTGCCCCTTACACTTAACACCCACAGTAGTAGTGCCACACAAAATGCCCACATCAGTAGTGCCATGCATAATGCCCATTTTAGTAGTAGTGCTCCTTACACTTAACACTCAAAGTAGTAGTGCCACATATAATACCAACAGAAGTAGTGCCACACATATTGCTCTCAGTAATAGTAGTACCTCTTACACTTAATGCCCACAGTAGTAGTAGTAGTACTGCCCCTTATGCTTAACACCCACAGTAGTAGTGCCACACAAAATTCCCACATCAGTAGTGCCATGCATAATTCTCATATTAGTAGTAATGTCCCTTACATTTAACACCCACAGTAGTAGTGCCACACATAATGCACACAGTAGTAGTGCCACACATAATGCCCACAGTAGTAGTGCCACATATAATGCTCACAGTAGTAGTAGTAGTGCTCCTTACACTTAAAACTTACAGCAGTAGTGCCACAAATAATGACCACATATGTCCACAGGAGGGGATAGAGGGGTGTCAGTGCTGTACTTACATGGAGATCTGCTCAAAGCTGTCGGTGCTGATGCCTGTCATAGAGCTTGACAGGAGCAGTGGGTAGGAGCCAGGAGGAGGGAGACAAGGAGCCAAGCTGACACTAAGAGCCTTGCTTCCTGCTTCTGGGGCCGCTGCCTGTCATACAGTGTGACAGGTGTAGCGGCAGCTGGCAGCAACAGCAGGTTAGCAGAGTGGGGAGAGTGTTCTCCTCAGCTCGGCACCTCCCTACAGTGCATATCCTTCCTCAGCAGGTTGTAAAAACTCTGGTCTGAATGACCACTTCCAATATTTTATTACCAGAAGTAAGAAAAGGCTAGGTTTTAATCCCTATCATTTCATGTAAAAGTATTGGCTCTCCGAATAATTTGCTGCTACGGAATAGTGCAATGACAAGACAGATTAGATAAAACAAGTAAAAACAGAAAAACCTTATGTTTCAAAGTTTATTTGTATATGTCTTCAGGGACAGTAATTGGTAGAAGTTAGTGCCCAGGACATTATGGGACAAATTCAAGAAGGCCTTAAGACAAGGGTGGGGAACCTTTTTTCTACCAAGGGCCATTTGGATATTTATAAAATCCTTCGGGGGCCATTCAAAAATTATCATCTTAAAAATTAGCCTGCCCCCAGTCAGTAGTTATGCCCCAGTCACTTGTTATGCCCCCAGTCACTTGTTATACCCGATTAGATTTGCCCCCAGTCAGTTGTTATGCCCCATTAGATATGCCCCATCAGTTGTTATGCCCTATTAAATATGCCTCCTGTAGTTATGCCCCGTTAGATATGCCCCCTGTAGTTATGCCCCATTAAATATGCCTGCTTACACACACACATTAAAAGAAAGAAAAGAAACCACAATGCTCACCAGCCCTGCTCCTGCTTCCGGACCACTGCCCTCCCTCTCCTCGAAACTATGGGAGATGTCATGATGTCTCTCCCATAGCGCCGCACAGCCACACAAGTACACTGCCTGAGCCAGAAGCTGGAGCTCAGGAGTGAGCTCCTGCCTCCGGCTGCTGCTGAGGAGAAGGGCGCCCGCTGGTGGTAAAATCTCAGCGGGCGCTCTGCATCTCCTCTCGTTTAGGTGAGCCTGGCCGGGCCAGATCAAGTGGCTTTGAGGGCCTTATACGGCCCTCGGGCCTGAGGTTCCCCACCCCTGCCTTAAGATGTCACCAAAGTAAAATCAGTGGAAATCAAGGAAGGCATCAAAATGAATAAGTGTGTACTATAGTTGAATACTGAACAATGGGATTTCTAAATCCGTGTAAAAAGGGCTACAATGCGAGCAGCAGTGGCTTTTCCTCACATAATATTTCGCTGTGATTCATCTACAACTTTGTACAGTACTTGTGTAAAACCAAATCACAGCCTGTCATCTCTTGCATCCCTAAAAAGCTGTGAGTGACTTTTCCCTGCTTCTGCAGTGTAACTAATATGCAAAATGTAAGAAAAACATTGAATGCTACTCATCGTATACTACATCATATACAACATATACTGCATATCAGTGGTGCCGAGAGAGGGGGGAGGGCGGATACACATTTTAGGGCCCATGCATGCCAGGGGGCCTGGGCCAGAGCACACAGTAACTATTTTTAATTTTCAGCATTGTGGGGTCCTGGCAGTCCTGGCATTGTGGGGGCCTGGCAGTCATTTCACCCTGTGGCCCAGGATCACGGGCTTAAAGGTGGCTTGAGGTGGAGGTCTTTTGAATGGTCCATCAAGGGACCAAGGTTGACGGACCAAACATGTGGACACTAAGTATTATTTTTCCTTTCACAAATAATGTGTTAAGGCACTCTGGTTGCTTTATTAATGTTGGTCTTTGGATATTTTCATACCATTCTTTTTATCATGAGTCATTTACTGCAAAGATTTTAAAGGACTTACTGGGAGTAAATGTGAATAGATACAATTTTTTTGAGTATGAATTATGTGAGGGCACTTCAGCACAAGTATATATATAAATTTATCAGTGGACAGAGGTGGTATATGGCTCTGACCACTTCCTTTATGTACAGTCCGTGTGTCTGTGTGTTTTTGCTGTTGGATAAAGTCTTTACATTCCCCTACCCTGCGGTACATTCCCCTTCCCTGTGGGGCAGCTGCTTATTCTCCAGGTAGCCTGCCATTCAGAACAGGTCTTAAAAGGTATCTACTGTATAGGTATCTATAGTTAAGGATAAGATAAAGCACCCTCTGGTGTAGTGTATTAATATTATATGGTGACAACCCTTCACCCCAAACATAGGCCCCCTATGTTTGGAGGAGTACCTTGGTAGATGGAATAGTACCACTCTTTTAGTCGCAGTTATATATAGATATATACATAAACTCAGCCTCCTAGATGATGTTCTTACATCTCAAACATTAGTTCCCATCATATGTATAGCTCAGCCAGATGCAGTGCTGGTGTCTGAGTTAGGCAGCTAACACTCGATTCTCTTGCAGACCGTCAGAAGTAGCAGCAGAGAAGAGGGACTGTTGCTCCACCATGAAACAGATTGACAAGCCTCAGGTCTGTGTGTAGCTTAGTGCACACAGACTCTGCCCCCATATGACGTCCAGCTGGTTCTCACAGTCTGCAAGAGAATGGACTTTTGGAGTGCAAAAGCCCTCACTCACTGACTGACTCACTAATTCTCTTACTTCCCGATATGTTAGGAAGCTGAAATCTAGCATAGGTATTCTTCAGGTGGGAAATATGAAAACAACGTAGTTAGAATTTTAATAAACATCCTCTAAGGGGATGGAAAGAGGGTTGACATAATGACATCATTACCGATGCGTGGCTTGCGTTGTGTGAATTGTAATGCCCAAACTGACAATCGGATCAAAATTTGTATTGCTACTCCATTGTGTAGAATTTCATTAACTAGAAAAGTGGTCCTATCACTTTTTACTGTATCTCTTACTCACTGACTGACTGACTCATCACTAATTCTCTTACTTCCCGATATGTAAGGAAGCTGAAATCTAACATAGGTATTCTTCAAGTGGGAAATAGGAAAACTACGTCATTAAAATTGTAATAAACCACACCCCAAGGGGATGAACAGAGGGTTGACGTAATGATGTCATTACCGATGACCATGTTGGATGATATCCGAAAGACAACCATCACATAATACTCCGAGTGCCACCAGAATATATATATATATATATATATATATATATAAAGAGAAGAAGACGTGGCACTCACGGCAAATTTGCAAAGAATCACGAGGACATCAGTCGCTGAGGAAGAGCAACGTTTCAGTGGCAATCCACTGTCGTATATATATAATATATATTAGTGATGTGCACCGGACATTTTTCGGGTTTTGTGTTTTGCTTTTGGATTCGGTTCCGCTGCCGTGTTTTGGATTCGGACGCATTTTGGCAAAACCACCCTGAAAATTGTTTGTCGGATTCGGGTGTGTTTTGGATTCGGGTGTTTTTTTACAAAAAACCCTCAAAAACAGCATAAATCATAGAATTTTGGGGTAATTTTGATCCCGTAGTATTATTAACCTCAATAACCATAATTTCCACTCATTTCCAGTCTATTCTGAACATCTCACAATATTATTTTTAGTCCTAAAATTTGCACCGAGGTCGCTGAATGACTAAGCTAAGCGACCCAAGTGGCCGACACAAACACCTGGCCCATCTAGGAGAGGCACTGCAGTGTCAGACAGGATGGCACTTCAAAAAATAGTCCCCAATCAGCACATGATGCAAAGAAAAAAAGAGGTGCACCAAGGTCGCTGTGTGACTAAGCTAAGCGACCCAAGTGGCCGACACAAACACCTGGCCCATCTAGGAGTGGCACTGCAGTGTCAGACAGGATGGCAGATTTAAAAAATAGTCCCCAAACAGCACATGATGCAAAGAAAAAAAGAGGTGCAATGAGGTAGCTGTGTGACTAAGCTAAGCGACCCAAGTGGCCGACACAAACACCTGGCCCATCTAGGAGTCGCACTGCAGTGTCAGACAGGATGGCACTTCAAAAAATAGTCCCCAAACAGCACATGATGCAAAGAAAAAAAGAGGTGCACCAAGGTCGCTGTGTGACTATGCTAAGCGACCCAAGTGGTCGACACAAACACCTGGCTCAACTAGGAGTGGCACTGCAGTTTTCTAACGAGAGGATGAGTGCTTCCATCCTCATGTGAATCTGGACCACTAGCCATGAACATAGGCCAGTGCCTCAGCCGTTCCTTGCCACTCCGTGTCGTAAATGGCATATTGGCAAGTTTACGGTTCTCATCAGACGCTTTTAATTTCGATTTTTGGGTCATTTTACTGAACTTTTGTTTTTTGGATTTTACATGCTCTCTACTATGACATTGGGCATCGGCCTTGGCAGACGATGTTGATGGCATTTCAACGTCTCGGCCATGACTAGTGGCAGCAGCTTCAGCACGAGGTGGAAGTGGATCTTGATCTTTCCCTATTTTACCCTCCACATTTTTGTTCTCCATTTTTTAATGTGTGGGATTATATGCCAGTAATATATCAATAGCAATGGCCTACTGTACCGTACTGCTATATATTATATACTGGTGGTCAGCAAAATTATGCACTGTCCTCCTACTACTGTGCACAACAATTAAAATGCACCACAGGTATGGATGGATAGTATACTTGACGACACAGAGGTAGGTAGAGCAGTGGACTACTGTACCATACTGCTATATATTATATACTGGTGGTCAGCAAAATTATGCACTGTCCTCCTACTACTGCGCACAACAACTTAAATGCACCACAGGTATGGATGGATAGTGTACTTAACGACACAGAGGTAGGTAGAGCAGTGGACTACTGTACCGTACTGCTATATATTATATACTGGTGGTCAGCAAAATTATGCACTGTCCTCCTACTACTGTGCACAACAATTAAAATGCACCACAGGTATGGATGGATAGTATACTTGATGACACAGAGGTAGGTAGAGCAGTGGACTACTGTACCGTACTGCTATATATTATATACTGGTGGTCAGCAAAATTATGCACTGTCCTCCTACTACTGCGCACAACAACTAAAATGCACCACAGGTATGGATGGATAGTATACTGACGACACAGAGGTAGGTAGAGCAGTGGACTACTGTACCGTACTGATATAATACTGGTGGTCACTGGTCAGCAAAATTCTGCACTGTCCTCCTACTATATACTACAATGCAGCACAGATATGGAGCATTTTTCAGGCAGAGAACGTAGATATTTTCAGCACACTGAGCACAGATATTTGCAAGCACACTGAGCACAGATATTTGCAGCACACTGAGCACAGATATTTGCAGCACACTGAGCACAACTGAGAGAACGCTGCACACGTCCTCTCCCTATCATCTCCAATGCACGAGTGAAAATGGCGGCGACGCGCGGCTCCTTATATAGAATACGAATCTCGCGAGAATACGACAGCGGGATGATGACGTTCGGGCGCGCTCGGGTTAACCGAGCAAGGCGGAAGGATCCGAGTCTGCCTCGGACCCGTGTAAAATGGGTGAAGTTCGGGGGGTTCGGATTCCGATGAACCGAACCCGCTCATCTCTAATAAATATATATATATATATATATATACACAAACAGAAAGTTCAGCACTCACCATAGCAAGCTCACTTATCCTCACAACATCAATAATGCGTATGGTACAGCTCTCCTTTATCCACATACTCTGCACCGGGTGCCTCCGTAATCATAGAAATATACAAACAGCAGACGCGGCACTTCTGGTGTCTTACACAATAAGACTCTCGGGTATGCAGTATAAATTACAACATTTCAATGCCAATTTAGTAAGGCATTTTCCTCAGGTATACAAACAAGCAAAAAGATCTTACCTTATACAAGGCATGTTCACCCTGTACTCAGCAGCGTTCAGACGGCGGGACGCAGCCCGCCCCGGGCGGTCGCATAGGATATGACGTCAGGTCAAATTCATGTACTTTGCTCCCCATCACTATGACAACAACCACAAACACTGGATAAATACAGACATGGGATTACTGTAGGAGCTAGATTATAGACATCATGAGCGGGCTACAAAGTAGCAGTCCCCGCTAACATAACCTTTCAAATATAGGCCCTCATTCCGAGTTGATCGGTCGCAAGGCGAATTTAGCAGAGTTACACACGCTAAGCCGCCGCCTACTGGGAGTGAATCTTAGCTTCTTAAAATTGCGACCGATGTATTCGCAATATTGCGATTACTAACTACTTAGCAGTTTCAGAGTAGCTTCAGACTTACTCTGCCTGTGCGATCAGTTCAGTGCTTGTCGTTCCTGGTTGACGTCACAAACACACCCAGCGTTCGCCCAGACACTCCTCCGTTTCTCCGGCCACTCCTGCGTTTTTTCCGGAAACGGTAGCGTTTTCAGCCACACGCCCCTGAAACGCCGTGTTTCCGCCCAGTAACACCCATTTCCTGTCAATCACATTACGATCGCCGGAGCGATGAAAAAGCCGTGAGTAAAATTACTTTCTACATAGCAAAGTTACTTGGCGCAGTCGCAGTGCGAACATTGCGCATGCGTACTAAGCGGATTTTCATTGCGATGCGATGAAAAATACCGAGCGAACAACTCGGAATGAGGGCCATAATACTTACAGCAAGGTTAATTATCACATAATGACACAATGTGTTAGTGTGTCAGAATGTCACTATTTACAGGACACAATTTTAATGGCATTATTATATTGATCCATCACACACAATTGTGGATGGCATAATTAATGACAATGGGGGTCATTCCGAGTTGATCGCTCGCTGCCAATTTTTGCAGCGCAGCTATCAGGTGAAAAAACTGCATTTATGCACATGCGTATGGCCTGCAATGCGCATGCGCGTCGTACAAGTACAAAGCTCTTTTTGATTGTGCTCAGGCTCTAGCAAAGTTTTCCTTCGCACTGACGGCCGCAAGAGGATTGACAGGAAGGGGGCATTTCTGGGTGTCAACTGACCGTTTTCAGGGAATGTTTGCAAAAACGCAGGCGTATCTGAAAAAATGCAGTCGCTGGGCGGGTGTATGATGTCAAATCCGGACACGAATAGGCTGAAGTGATCACAAGCGCTGAGTAGGTTCAGAGCTACTCTGAAACTGCACAAACTGTTTTTGCAGAGCTCGGCTGCACATGTGTTCGCACTTCTGCTAAGCTAAAATACACTCCCCAGTGGGCGGCGGCATAGCGTTTGCACTGCTGCTAAAAACTGCTTGTGAGCAATCAACTCGGAATGACCCCTATGTCCTAAATAGTGAGCTGGAAAATTTACATATTACTTAGTAGCCATGCTGCTAAATGGTATAATAACGGTAATATAAAAATATGTTCTACAAGACGCTCCTAGCATCACATGGACAATACATGATCAACATGACAGAATAAACATATTTAAAAGACTAGCAAATGCGGTGATGTAAAAGAGATGTATCATACCAAAAGGGTTGACATAATGATGTCATTACCGATGACCGAAACATATGTTGGGTGATACCTGAATAAAGACAACCATCACATAAGACTCCTAAGTGCTAAGTGACGCCTGAATATCCTTTTATATATATATATATATATATACATATATATCTTTTATATATATATATATATATATATAAGAACAAATCCGGCACTGCACAGGGTAGCTGGAACCTCCACAGTTTACTTGACTTGGGTGCCCTCCTGGGGTATAACAACCCCCTATGTATAGACCAGAAAAAACAAGGCGGCACTCCAAGATTTGAAATCAGGAAAATTTTAGTGCACACAAGCTAGTGCAACACATCAACGTTTCGGGGCGTTCTGCCCCATCATCAGGATAACGGGTGTAAGTAAACACAAATATTTATACTCACCAGTTCCACCGTTCCCGCTCGCCGCCAGACGCCGTCCCGGGACTCCTCGACACTTCCGGAGAGACTCCGCGGAAGTGACGTAACCACAGGTCCGAGCACCAGGGGCAGGCTAAGGAAGGGGAACACAGGACGTGTTACCATAGTAACTTCACAATACATTACAAGTCACGTGATTAAACAAGGAAGTAAGGTGCAGAATAAACATACCGCACAGAAGTAGTGCATAAAACCATATAAGTACATCTAATACATATAATAAATGATGAAAAGTGCTCATTAAATACATCTGACAAAAAATACATCTGGCATACATATAGGACACCAAAAAGCACAACTCATTGCAATCATAATACCTTATTTAAAACGGCAGTATATATCTATACATAACTCCCTCTTAGCTGAATTCAGCCTATTACTTCTATGGATTAATCACTGTGCTACCACTTATTGTAAAGGGCTATATGTGGTTCTCTTACCAGTAACAGCCAGACAGCTTCTACCGCTACTAGTTAAACATGTAGAAAACCAATGCAGACCTCAATGTTGTATAAAAATACATTGTCATCTACCGCATGAAAGGAAAGTTTCTGAAAAAGGTCTGAAAGAAGACTGGCAAAGAATCTAATGACAAAAAATATAATAACAGAATCTACTGAAAAAATCTTCAAAAAACAGGACAGGCTCAAGGACTAATTGAGACCTTTGGGATCTACAGTATCTAACAAAAATATCCACTTGGCCTCTAGCTGCAGCAGTTTTTTTGCTCTGTCTCCCCTTCTGAGGGAACTAGGGACTTGTGCTATCATGCGGTACCTAAGCATGGCCATATTGTGTCTTGCCTGCGCAAAGTGCCTAGAAACTGCCTGGTCACTACTGCCCGCCAACAGAGCAGCTCTGATTGCCGCCCTATGCTGGGCAATCCTTTCTTTAAATTGTCTCTCTGTCTTGCCCACGTAGTGTAACCCACATGGGCAAGACAGAAGATAGACAACAAATTTCGATGTGCATGACAATGGGACCTTAATCTCATACACCTTTCCCGTATATGGGTGTGAAAATTTATTTCCAGTGATGAGTGCCCTGCATGTTGTACATCCTGTGCAGCGATAGCATCCACCTTTTCTACTTAAGAAGTGTTGTTGTTTCAGCTGTCCCATGCCCGTGATGTCTGTTCTAACCAACAAATCTTTTAAATTTGGGCTTCTTGTATAACTTGGTAGTAATTTAGAATTTAATAATGACGGTAGATCAGCATCTGAGTTAACAATTGGCCAAAGTTGTTTGGCTTTTTTCTGAATGGCCACACTTTTTACCGTATATCTATTGACCCAGGGAACCACTGTATTTATCTTAATATCTGGACTCTTTTCTTTTAACAAAGTCTCCCTATTTAAGGCCAAGGCTTTACGTTTGGCTGAAGACAATACTGATAATGGGTAACCTCTGGTAAGGAACTTCTGTATCAGTACTTCTGATTGTGCTTCTCTTTCTTCCGGATCACCCGTGATACGGCATGCCCGTACAAATTGCGAATAGGGCAAACTGTCTACTGTAGCTCTAGGATGAAAGCTGTTGTGTCTGAGAATAGTATTCCTATCTGTAGGTTTAACATATATGCTTGTATTGATGGCACCATTACAAATCTCAATGTTTACATCCAAAAAATGTATTTGTTGAAAACCAATACTCATAGTCAATTTTGCTGGACAGTTGGACATATTGTGTTCCTCAATTAGCTGCTCTAAAGTGGCCGACTGACCACGCCATAATATAAGGATATCATCTATATAACGATAGTATCTAAATACATTACTGGACACTCTGGGATCTTCAAAAAACAGCTTCATTTCAACAACATGCATGAAGGCATTTGCGTAAGCCGGGGCCACACAACTGCCCATAGCACAGCCAGAGCTTTGCAAAAAGAAACTACCATCGTATAGAAATTAGTTATGTCTGTGTGTGAACTCTAGGAGGCAGATGAAAAAAACAATGTTGGGGCCTACATAATGTGTACTAGTCGAAATAAGCTGCTGTACTGCTTGCAACCCCAATTCATGGGGTATACATGTGTATAAATTAGTAACATCTATGCTGGCAAGAACCAAATCATCTGGAATCTGGGAAATATCAGACAGCTTGCGTAACAAAGAAGAAGTGTCTTTTAAATGTGTCACAGTTGCCTGAATACATGGTTGCAACCAAAAATCTAAATACCTAGCCACCGGCTCACATAAGGACCCCCTAGAAGCTGTTTGGCTGTTAGTGGTAAGAGAACCACATATAGCCCTTTACAATAAGTGGTAGCACAGTGATTAATCCATAGAAGTAATAGGCTGAATTCAACTAAGAGGGAGTTATGTATATATATACTGCCGTTTTAAATAAGGTATTATGATTGCAATGAGTTATGCTTTTTGGTGTCCTATATGTATGTCAGATGTATTTGTTGTCAGATGTACTTTATGAGCACTTTTCATCATTTATTATATGTATTAGATGTACTTATATGGTTTTTATGCACTACTTCTGTGCGGTATGTTTATTCTGCACCTTACTTCCTTGTTTAATCACGTGACTTGTAATGTATTGTGAAGTTACTATGGTAACACGTCCTGTGTTCCCCTTCCTTAGCCTGCCCCTGGAGCTGGGACCTGTGGTTACGTCACTTCCGCGGAGTCTCGCCGGAAGTGTCGAGGAGTTCGGGACGGCGTCCGGCGGCAAGCGGGAATGGTGGAGCTGGTGAGTATAAATATTTGTGTTCACTTACACCCGTTATCCTGATGATGGGGCAGAACGCCCCGAAACGTTGATGTGTTGCACTAGCTTGTGTGCACTAAAATATTCCTGATTTCAAATCTTGGAGTGCCGCCTTGTTTTTTCTGGTTTATATATATATATATATATATATATATACACACACACACACACACACACACACACACACACACACACACACACACACACACACACACACACACAGTATATATAATGTAAAACAAGCACAAACAATGAGGTGATATACATATATACAAAAAAACAGTAATCCTGAATGGTTTTTTAAAAATATAAAAATATAAAGTACATTATTTTTAATTATGTTTTGATATAGTAACGGTTTAATGATTTTTATGTGGTACATATGAATTATATAAATGTCACATAGCTCTTAAAGAAGTAAGTTATTAACTATTTTTAAAAGAGCATTTGCAATACAATATAAGTAATCTTTTCCTCGTTGTCATTCGTTTATAAGTGTGTTCTTGAAATGGACACATATGTATATTTTTAAATAGACATGTTTTTTATAACATTGTATTAAAATGAATTGTTTTATGTTCAAATATAGATTACAAATATGTAACTGAGATCATGAGGTATCCAGCTGCATTAGGCTTATGGAATTGTTTTTAGATAAAAAAGAGATACGGAATCAGTATATAGTATAGCTGTGTGATTAATTCAGATGAATAACATCTGTAGCCAATTTTGGAGTAAGCTCATAGCTGACTCCATGTATTTTATTTCAACTGATCAGCTATGTAATTAACTGCGAGCTATGAGAGCAAATAAATGTCCAGTTGTATCGTCTGAACAGCACCGCCCTCTGACGAAGTCTGTGACGAAACGCGTTAGGGCGGAGCTGTTCTGACATCATCACTCTCCGGCTGTCTCCGTCCCGAAGCAAGTTGTCCAGTGATCCGACCCGCGACTACCGCTGTTCAGCGGTCTGACGTGGAAGGTAGGAGTCCAGGGATTCACGAGACGAGGTTCGGGGTATGCCGGGAGTTATAATTGAGTGTATCATGTGGTAACCAGCCCACCCTGGTTTATTTGCGGTACGAGTCTTGATATCTAAAAACGTACTATCTGTGTCTGAGAGTTTTTTGAATAAAATGGTTTTACACTATGAAGCGCCCCCTCTTCACATTTCTTTGCTATATATATATATATATATATATACACACACACACACACACACACACACACACACACACACACACACACACACACACACAGTATATATAATGTAAAACAAGCACCTCCTAGTGCAACATATGCAAAATCTTGAGGAATCAAACAATGAGGTGATAGGTAACATACAGATATGTTAGCAAAATCGCATGCCCCACTTAGACTCTCCTAAGAATCTGCACACACAATAAAGTTGGTGGTTCAGAATTTTGTGTTTTGACACTGCTTAACTTTTGAGGGTGACAATTGTACCCTAAGTCCGTGCACTCGGAGAATCAGAATGGAGATATTACAAGAGGATGTCTCGGGATTCCGATATGCAAACATACAACAAGGCGATCTGTTGTCGCTTTCAGACGCTGATGCTGAGAGGATCCTTGTTAAGGACAAGCTTTCTTCCACCATGGCTGCTGATTCGCCAGATCAGCTTTATTTACATTTGTTGAAAATGAAAAACAAAGAAACTGACTTTTATCTACACGGGGTCTGCCTGTCGGACTATTACCGGGAACGGATGCTGCCAAGGGGGTTTCGCATCCGGAACACCCCCACCATAGGCAGATATAACCCAGAGTTTTGCCGTAAATGGGCCGCAGTGCTCAATAAAGCTTCCTTTTACCTGGTCCTTTTGGTGATGGAGGAAGCCACAAGGGAGCTAGATGTTATACGGACAAAGATACGGGACCTAGAACTTACGACTCTGCCCATCTTGAATGCGGACAGCAGTTGTGACTGGTCTGCTAAGTTGGCATTACAAATTGAGAAATATAAATCAGATTTGGTAAAATGTAAATATTTTTTTTTTACCACTGTCAAGAAAGATTATGCAGAAAATAACGTTTATTTCTGGATTAACAACACCACATCTAAACCCAGGACATATCGGCCTAGGACCAATAGGGGACAACGCCGCTTCCAATTGGAGACAGATTCCTCCAGCGGCACCTCTTACAGTGAGACGGATCGTGCCACCTCTAGACGACGCCCCACTGCACCTTCAGCCCCTTTGGGGGTCCAAACCAGAGCCCAGCGAGATGTTCCAGCAGAGCAAGAACTCGACGTGGCGGGCAGTGCAAAAGGGAAGGGCGCAAAAGGCGCAAAAGCGAAGAAGTAATTTACAATTTATCTTCAAGATCCCTCACTGAGGATGAGATCAGTGTTCTGTCTAAAGGTCTCAATTTTGTGCCTACCAATGGACATAGTGATTTGGACAGTAGAATTGACCTGTGCAGATTCAATAGACAGCTACGTTTGAAAGAGTTCTTTAACACTAGAGCCGATTTGACACGTAATTATGTTGATTGCCCCATTAGATCCAGATCTTCATTTGATCCGTATTCGACTCATTCGGCAATCAAAGTCTTTACTAGGACTGTATCACACTGTATTGATGAATGTCGTAAACAGGAAAATTCATTTGTGACCAATCTTACTAAATCAGAGCGTCTGGCTTTGCGAGATTTGTCGTCTTATCCTGATATCACGGTAGGTCCTGCCGATAATGGGGGCGGCATCGTGATTCAGGATTTGATTGACTACAAGTCAGAGGCTTACCGCCAACTTGATGACCAGTCTGTATAATGTAGGTTGGCTGTGGATCCTACTTCTGAGTATACCGGTGAATTGAATCTTTTGTTACAACAGGCAGAGGATAATGGTATCATTTCAGGTACCACAAGAAAGGCACTGGTGGTATCTACACCATATGTGCCAGTTTTTTATACGATCCCTAAGCTTCATAAGAACCCCATCCAGCCACCGGGGCATCCTATAATCGCAGCTAGGGATTCGTTATACTCTAAGATTGCGGAATATATTGATTATTTTTTGCAACCGGTTATTCAGCAGCAGGTCACCTATTTGAAAGACACTGCCACCTTCTTGCAGAAGCTTAGAGAAATTGATGTGTCCGCTGGGGAATGCTGGGTGTGTACAGCTGATGTGGTCAGCCTATACACCAGCATTCCCCTTGAACGAGGTCTGGCAGCGGTTAAACGATTAATAGAAGGGAGTTCTCACTATACAGGTCCTGATATTACTTTCTTTTTGTCGTTACTATATTTAACGTTACACAGGAATTATTTTCTGTTTAAGAACGAGTTTTTCAGACAAGTGCAAGGCTGTGCCATGGGTTCTTGCGCCGCACCGGCATATGCCAATTCGTTTATGTTCGGTGTGGAGCAGAACCTATTTTTTTCTAGTGAAAACTTTAAATCTTGCATAGCTATGTACACACGGTACATAGATGACGTGTTTATGCTATGCACCGGCACCCGTGAGGGTTTAATTGAGATGATGCGAGTAGCTAATCAGAATGACGAATCAATCAAGTTTACTTTTAACATTCAACCTGTTAGCATCAATTTTTTGGACGTTAGGATTACTCTGGCCGATGGTATTTTTAAGACCTTGGTGTATAGTAAACCTACTGTACAGATGTCAATAGTCTTTTGTTGTCCTCGAGCCATCACCCCAAGGCGTTGAGGAATGGTTTGCCATATTCCCAATTTCTGCGCGTTCACCGCATTTGCAGTGACTTGGAAGACGAAAAGACGCAGATGGACCTCATGACCAAGATGTTCTTGGAAAGAGGGTACAAGAGCAAATTGCTTCAGTCAGCCAGGGCCAAAGCTATGTTACAGCCCAGGATTCCGGTACCTAAGAACAGTGACAATGATAGTTCTTCTAATGTAGTTACCTGTGTGACCAATTTTACCACTGTTAGTCATAATTTAACCAGAACAGCTAAGAGAATATGGCCAGTTATTCAGTCAGATCCTGAGTTAACTAGTTTGAAATACAGTAGATTTATGCCATGTTATAGGAGAGGGAGTAACATCAGGGATATGGTAGTGCATAATGACATCTCCCCATTAGCAGCAGCTAACATTGGTACTTTCTTATCCTTGAGACCTGGCAATTACAAGTGCACTGGATGCATTACTTGCCTATATCTTGAGACTGGGGATTATGTGGTACATCCACACATGGGTAAAAGAATCAAAATCAAACAAATCCTGACGTGCACCAGTAAGTTTGTTGTATACTGCATTATGTGTCCTTGTGGCCTATTTAATATAGGTAAAACTAGTTGTCAATTTAAAGAACGTATGTCACAGCACAGAAGTGCTATTAAGCAAATTCTGGAAGGAAAGAGTGTTGACCAGCCTGTGGCCAAACATTTTAAATCACATCAGCATGGGCTAGCGACCCTGAATATAAAATGTTGGAGCAAGTACCATTCTCCAAACAGGGTGGTGACCGACATAGGGCATTATTACAAAAAGAGGCTCGGTGGATTCACCGGTTGAATACCGTGTCCCCCAATGGCTTGAATGAGACCTTATCACTAAAATGTTTTTCTGTAAAGGGTGTCTGTATGATTCAACCTTTCTCTATCTTATTTAGAGTTTATCCTAGCTATGTAAATATAAAGTGGAACTGTGTATATATTCAATTATGTTAATATATTGTGTTTGCTTTTTGCACAGCTGTATCGATATTCCAGTTTCTGAGCCCCTCTTGTTCGGATTTGTTTTTAATGTTGTCATGGTGATGGGTTGTGCACGTTGGCCGGCAATGCGCCGTCATCAGGGCAACGGTGTCCAAGTATGATGACGCAACCGGAAGGTGGTCCCGGCAGGTGCGCCGAGGACGTGACACTGGCGGTGTTTGTAGTGTGTATAAAGGTAAGAGCTTGTTAAGATGTATTTTTTACTTCTGAAGACAGTTTAATAAACCGAAACGTCAAGTACCAATTCTTGAGTGACCTCGAGTATTGTTTCTGAAAAGTCCGTGAGTGCCGCCTATTTTCCTCTCTCTCTCTCTCTCTCTCTCTCTATATATATATATATATATATATATCTTTTATATCTTTTATATATATATGTATATATATTAGTGATGAACCCCACCGAACTTCACACTTTTTACACGGGTCCGAGGCATACTCGGATTCTCCCGTATGGCTCGGTTAACCCGAGCACGCCCGAACGTCATCATCCTGCTGTAGGATTCTCGCGAGATTCGGATTCTATATAAGGAGCCGCGCGTCGCCGCCATTTTTCACTCGTGCATTGGAAATGAAAGTGAGAGGACGTGACTGGCGTCCTCTCACTTTGTTTCAGGGGGCTGCAGTGCAAATATCTTTATTCTGGGGACCAGCAGTATTATAGGAGGAGTACAGTGCAGAGTTTTGCTGACCAGTGACCACCAGTATTATACGTTCTCTGCCTGAAAAACGCTCCATATCTGTGCTCAGTGTGCTGCATATATCTGTGCTTACACTGCTTTATTGTGGGGACTGGGGACCACCAGTATATTATATAGGAGGAGTACAGTGCAGAGTTTTGCTGACCAGTGACCACCAGTATTATACGGTCTCTGCCTGAAAAACGCTCCATATCTGTGCTCAGTGTGCTGCATATATCTGTGCTCACACTGCTTTATTGTGGGGACTGGGGACCAGCAGTATTATATAGGAGGAGTACAGTGCAGAGTTTTGCTGACCAGTGACCACCAGTATACGATGTCTGCCTGAAAAACGCTCCATATCTGTGCTCAGTGTGCTGCATATATCTGTGCTCACACTGCTTTATTGTGGGGACTGGGGAGCAGCTGTATTATATAGGAGGAGTACAGTGCAGAGTTTTGCTGACCAGTGACCACCAGTATTATACGTTCTCTGCCTGAAAAACGCTCCATATCTGTGCTCAGTGTGCTGCATATATCTGTGCTCACACTGCTTTATTGTGGGGACTGGGGACCAGCAGTATTATATAGGAGGAGTACAGTGCAGAGTTTTGCTGACCAGTGACCACCAGTATTATACATTCTCTGCCTGCAAAACGCTCCATATCTGTGCTCAGTGTGCTGCATATATCTGTGCTCACACTGCTTTATTGTGGGGACTGGGGACCAGCAATATTATATAGGAGGAGTACAGTGCAGAGTTTTGCTGACCAGTGACCACCAGTATTATACGTTGTCTGCCTGAAAAACGCTCCATATCTGTGCTCAGTGTGCTGCATATATCTGTGCTTACACTGCTTTATTGTGGGGACTGGGGACCACCAGTATATTATATAGGAGGAGTACAGTGCAGAGTTTTGCTGACCAGTGACCACCAGTATTATACGGTCTCTGCCTGAAAAACGCTCCATATCTGTGCTCAGTGTGCTGCATATATCTGTGCTCACACTGCTTTATTGTGGGGACTGGGGACCAGCAGTATTATATAGGAGGAGTACAGTGCAGAGTTTTGCTGACCAGTGACCACCAGTATACGATGTCTGCCTGAAAAACGCTCCATATCTGTGCTCAGTGTGCTGCATATATCTGTGCTCACACTGCTTTATTGTGGGGACTGGGGAGCAGCTGTATTATATAGGAGGAGTACAGTGCAGAGTTTTGCTGACCAGTGACCACCAGTATTATACGTTCTCTGCCTGAAAAACGCTCCATATCTGTGCTCAGTGTGCTGCATATATCTGTGCTCACACTGCTTTATTGTGGGGACTGGGGACCAGCAGTATTATATAGGAGGAGTACAGTGCAGAGTTTTGCTGACCAGTGACCACCAGTATTATACGTTCTCTGCCTGCAAAACGCTCCATATCTGTGCTCAGTGTGCTGCATATATCTGTGCTCACACTGCTTTATTGTGGGGACTGGGGACCAGCAATATTATATAGGAGGAGTACAGTGCAGAGTTTTGCTGACCATTGACCACCAGTATTATATGTTCTCTGCCTGAAAAACGCTCCATATCTGTGCTGCATTGTAGTATATAGTAGGAGTACAGTGCATAATTTTGCTGACCACCAGTATATAAAATATAGGAGTACGGTACAGAAGGCCACTGCTCTACCTACCTCTGTGTTGTCAAGTATACTATCCATCCATACCTGTGGTGCATTTCAGTTTTGCATAGTTTGCTGACCACCAGTATATAATATATAGCAGTATGGTACAGTAGGCCACTGCTCTACCTACCTCTGTGTTGTCAAGTATGCTATCCAATCATACCTGTGGTGCATTTCAGTTTTCCACAGTTTGCTGACCACCAGTATATAATAAATAGCAGTACGGTACAGTAGGCCACTGCTCTACCTACCTCTGTGTCGTCAAGTATACTATCCATCCATACCTGTGGTGCATTTCAGTTTTGCACAGTTTGCTGACCACCAGTATATACTATATAGCAGTATGGTACAGTAGGCCACTGCTCTACCTACCTCTGTGTTGTCAAGTATACTATCCATCCTTACCTGTGGTGCATTTCAGTTTTGCATAGTTTGCTGACCACCAGTATATAATATATAGCAGTATGGTACAGTAGGCCACTGCTCTACCTACCTCTGTGTCGTCAAGTATACTATCCATCCATACCTGTGGTGCATTTCAGTTTTGCACAGTTAGCTGACCACCAGTATATAATATATAGCAGTATGGTACAGTAGGCCACTGCTCTACCTACCTCTGTGTTGTCAAGTATACTACCCATCCATACCTGTGGTGCATTTCAGTTTTGCACAGTTTGCTGACCACCAGTATATAATATATAGCAGTACGGTACAGTAGGCCACTGCTCTACCTACCTCTGTGTCGTCAAGTATACTATCCATCCATACCTGTGGTGCATTTCAGTTGTGCACAGTATATATAGTAGTAGGCCATTGCTATTGATACTGGCATATAATTCCACACATTAAAAAATGGAGAACAAAAATGTGGAGGATAAAATAGGGAAAGATCAAGATCCACTTCCACCTCATGCTGAAGCTGCTGCCACTAGTCATGGCCGAGACGATGAAATGCCATCAACGTCGTCTGCCAAGGCCGATGTCCAATGTCACAGTAGAGAGCATGTAAAATCCAAAAAACAAAAGTTCAGTAAAATGACCCAAAAATCAAAATTAAAAGCATCTGAGGAGAAGCGTAAACTTGCCAATATGTCATTTACGACACGGAGTGGCAAGGAACGGCTGAGGCCCTGGCCTATGTTCATGGCTAGTGGTTCAGCTTCACATGAGGATGGAAGCACTCATTCTCTCGCTAGAAAAATGAAAAGACTTAAGCTGGCAAAAGCACAGCAAAGAACTGTGCGTTCTTCTAAATCACAAATCTCCAAGGAGAGTCCAATTGTGTCGGCTGCGATGCCTGACCTTCCCAACACTGGACGGGAAGAGGTGGCGCCTTCCACCATTTGCACGCCCCCTGCAAGTGCTGGAAGGAGCACCCGCAGTCCAGTTCCTGATAGTTAAATTGAAGATGTCACTGTTGAAGTACACCAGGATGAGGATATGGGTGTTGCTGGCGCTGAGGAGGAAATTGACGAGGAGGATTCTGATGGTGAGGTGGTTTGTTTAAGTCAGGCACCCGGGGAGACACCTGTTGTCCGTGGGACGAATATGGCCATTGACATGCCTGGTCAAATTTAAAAAAAAAATCACCTCTTCGGTGTGGAATTATTTTAACACAAATGCGGACAACAGGTGTCAAGCCGTGTGTTGCCTTTGTCAAGCTGTAAAAAGTAGGGGTAAGGACGTTAACCACCTCGGAACATCCTCCCTTATACGTCACCTGCAGCGCATTCATCATAAGTCAGTGACAAGTTCAAAAACTTTGGATGACAGCAGAAGCAGTCAACTGACCACTAAATCCCTTCCTCTTGTAACCAAGGTCCTGCAAACCACACCACCAACTCCCTCAGTGTCAATTTCCTCCTTACACAGGAAAGCCAATAGTCCTGCAGGCCATGTCACTAGCAAGTCTGACGAGTCCTCTCCTGCCTGGGATTCCTCCGATGCATCCTTGAGTGTAACGCCTACTTTTGCTGGCGCTGCTGTTGTTGCTGTTGGGAGTCGATCGTCATCCCAGAGGGGAAGTCGGAAGACCACTTGTACTACTTTCAGTAAGCAATTGACTGTCCAACAGTCCTTTTCGAGGAAGATGAAATATCACAGCAGTCATCCTGCTGCAAAGCAGATAACTCAGGCCTTGGCAGCCTGGGCGGTGAGAAACATGTTTCCGTTATCCACCGTTAATTCACAGGCAACTACAGACTTGATTGAGGTACTGTGTCCCCGGTACCAAATACCATCTATGTTCCATTTCTCTAGGCAGGCGATACCGAAAATGTACACAGACGTCAGAAAAAGAGTCACCAGTGTCCTAAAAAATGCAGTTGTACCCAATGTCCACTTAACCACGGACATGTGGACAAGTGGAGCAGGGCAGACTCAGGACTATATGACTGTGACAGCCCACTGGGTAGATGTATTGCCTCCCGCAGCAAGAACAGCAGCAGCGGCACCAGTAGCAGCATCTCGCAAACGCCAACTCGTTCCTAGGCAGGCTACGCTTTGTATCACCGCTTTCCAGAAGAGGCACAGAGCTGACAACCTCTTACGGAAACTGAGGAACATCATTGCAGAATGGCTTACCCCAAATGGACTCTCCTGGGGATTTGTGACATCGGACAACGCCAGCAATATTGTGCGTGCATTACATCTGGGCAAATTCCAGCACTTTCCATGTTTTGCACATACATTGAATTTGGTGGTGCAGAATTATTTAAAAAACTACAGGGGCGTGCAAGAGATGCTGTCGGTGGCCCGAAGAATTGCGGGCCACTTTCGGCATTCAGCCACCGCCTGCCGATGACTGGAGCTCCAGCAAACAGTCCTGAACCTGCCCTGTCATCATCTGAAGCAAGAGGAGGTAACGAGGTGGAATTCAACCCTCTATATGCTTCAGAGGATGGAGGAGCAGCAAAAGGCCATTCAAGCCTATACATCTGCCTACAATATAGGCAAAGGAGGGGGAATGCACCTGACTCAAGCGCAGTAGAGAATGATTTCAACGTTGTGCAAGGTTCTGCAACCCTTTGAACTTGCCACACGTGAAGTCAGTTCAGACACTGCCAGCCTGAGTCAGGTCATTCCCCTCATCAGGCTTTTTCAGAAGAAGCTGGAGACATTGAAGGAGGAGCTAAAACAGAGCGATTCCGCTAGGCATGTGGGACTTGTGGATGGAGCCCTTAATTCGCTTAACCAGGATTCACGGGTGGTCAATCTATTGAAATCAGAGCACTACATTTTGGCCACCGTGCTCGATCCTAGATTTAAAACCTACGTTGTATCTCTCTTTCCGGCAGACACAAGTCTGCAGAGGTTCAAAAACCTGCTGGTGAGAAAATTGTCAAGTCAAGTGGAACGTGACCCGTCAACAGCTGCTCCTTCACATTCTCCTGCAACTGGGGGTGCGAGGTAAAGGCTAAGAATTCCGAGCCCACCCGCTGTCGGTGATGCAGGGCAGTCTGGAGCGAGTGCTGACATCTGGTCCGGACTGAAGGACCTGCCAACGATTACTGACATGTCGTCTACTGTCACTGCATATGATTCTGTCACCATTGAAAGAATGGTGGAGGATTATATGAGTGACCGCATCCAAGTAGGCACGTCAGACAGTCCGTATGTATACTGGCAGGAAAAAGAGTCAATTTGGAGGCCCTTGCAGAAACTGGCTTTATTTTACATAAGTTGTCCCCCCTTCAGTGTGTACTCCGAAAGAGTATTTAGTGCAGCCGCTCACCTTGTCAGCAATCGGCGTACGAGGTTACTTCCAGAAAATGTGGAGAAGATAATGTTCATCAAAATGAATTATAATCAATTCCTCCGTGGAGACATTCACCAGCAATTGCCTCCAGAAAGTACACAGGGACCAGAGATGGTGGATTCCAGTGGGGATGAATTAATAATCTGTGAGGAGGGGGATGTACAGAGTGAAAGGGGTGAGGAATTGGACGATGAGGAGGAGGTGGACATCTTGCCTCTATAGAGCCAGTTTGTGCAAGGAGAGATTGATTGCTTCTTTTTTGGTGGGGGGCGCAAACAAACCAGTCATTTCAGTCACAGTTGTGTGGCAGACCCTTTCGCTGAAATGATGGGTTTGTTAAAATGTGCATGTCCTGTTTATACAACATAAGGGTGGGTGGGAGGGCCCAAGGACAATTCCATCTTGCACCTCTTTTTTCTTTCATTTTTCTTTGCATCATGTGCTGTTTGGGGACTATTTTTTTGAAGTGCCATCCTGCATGACACTGCAGTGCCACTCCTAGATGGGCCAGGTGTTTGTGTCGGCCACTTGTGTCGCTTAGCTTAGCCATCCAGCGACCACAGTGCACCTCTTTTTTTCTTTGCATCATTTGCTGTTTGGGGACTATATTTTTAAAGTGCCATCCTGCCTGACACTGCAGTGCCACTCCTAGATGGGCCAGGTGTTTGTGTCTGCCACTTGGGTCGCTAAGCTTAGTCATCCAACGACCTCGGTGCAAATTTTAGGACTAAAAATAATATTGTGAGGTGTGAGGTGTTCAGAATAGACTGGAAATGAGTGGAAATTATGGTTATTGAGGTTAATAATACTATGGGATCAAAATGACCCCCAAATTCTATGATTTAAGCTGTTTTTGAGGGTTTTTTGTAAAAAACACCCGAATCCAAAATACACCTGAATCCGACAAAAAATTTTCAGGGAGGTTTTGCCAAAACGCGTCCGAATCCAAAACACGGCCACGGAACCGAATCCAAAACCAAAACACAAAACCTGAAAAATGTCCGGTGCACATCAGTAATATATATATATATATATATATATATATATAAACACACACACACACACACACACACACACACAGTATATATAATGTAAAACAAGCACCTCCTAGTGTAACATATGCAAAATCTTGAGGAATCAAACAATGAGGTGATAGGTAACACACAGATATGTTAGCAAAATTGCATGCCCCACTTTGACTCTCCTAAGAATCTGCACACACAATAAACTTGGTGGTTCAGAATTTCTTTAAAAAAATAACATGTCCAATCAGGAGATGCTGGCTGTGGCCCCTAAAATTCCTGCACTTTCTCAGCATTCAGCAACTACATGCAAAACATTGTAGCAGCGGCAAGAAAATTTAAATTTTCCATGTCACCAACTGAAACAAGAGGTAGTAACAAAGTGGAAATTCACCATTTCACATGCTTTAGTGACTGGAGGAACAACAACTAGCCATCCAAATGTACACATGAAGCCATAAGCTAAGAAGATGTGGGACATGTTAAATTACTGCCGCACACTGGAGAAGACTCGTGGGTTTATATAAATTACTGAAACCATTTCCAAATTGTAAGGTATGAAGTAAGTTCAGACATTGTCAGCCTGAGTCAGGTCATGCCAATAATTAAACTACTGTAACTGCAGAAGCTGAAGGAAGAGATGAAACAAAGTGATTCTGCTAAGTATGTTGGACTTGTAGATCAAGTACTTTATTTGCTTTGCCAAGACCAAAGGGTTTGTAACATCTTGCTATTAGATCGCTACATTTTGGTAACTATGCTTGATCCTAGGTTTAAGTCCTATGTTATGTCTTTCTTTCTGACTGACACAGACTGTTAAAAATGCAAGGAGCTCAAGTTGTAAGCGTAAGTAGCATAGGACACATCTTCTGCTTCAGTTTCTCCTGCAAATACTACTGCCAATAAAAAAACTGACCATCTCCAATAACCCCAATGATGATGATGATGATGATGATTATGAGGAGTCAATACAGTGAACCAGAGTAAACCATTATTACATCTGGTTAGGGTTAAAAAAAAAATGGCCACCTCTATTGACACGTCTACCGTTACTCAATCTGATGCAATAAGCATCAATAGGATTATTTTAATGATAATGTATACATTTAGCATGTCAAACAGTCACTTTGAATATTGGGAGGGAAAAAAAGCAACTTGGAGTACCTTGTACAAAGTAGCAATTGGTATACTTAAGCTGCCCATCCTCCTGTATGTACTCACACATGCTCTCACACTGTTACTTGACAAATCCTGAGGAGAGTACTAGCGGGGTAGGCCATTTTGCTAAAACTTCCTTGACTTGAAATTGAGAAATTTACATGGAATTGAGATGGAATGTAATAGCGATGACACAGGACCAGATACATTTGTTGGTGGGCATTGGACATAGATCTAATACTAACATAGCAATCATGCTTCAGTGATATACTGTGTAGATCGCTGGCAGCTATCATACTTTCTTTCTCTTGCAAAGAGTTGTTTACAGTCAATTGTTTGAAACTACAGATGTAGACACGCTCATCATGGCAACATCTTGCTTGGATGCTGCGTCTTTTGCTGCCAGATTAACTTTGTGTTGGGCGCATGTGCATCTAAGATGCGTGCGCACCTAGATGTACCCACAATGAGCATGGCTACATCTGTACTAGTCTTCTTGGTCCTCTTCCACAGCAGCAGCAGCCCTAGTGTGCAAGCATTATTTTGGGAATTCATGGATAGTGGAGGGGTCAGTTAGCCTTGAAGCAAGAGGACTACCTCTGATCATTAATGAGGAGATTGATGATTAAAGTTTTGGTGGTGTAGATTGCATGTGCTGGGATCTATTCGAGAGCTGTGAGCTGGATGATGCTGGACTGCTTGGTATTATTTGACTGTATTTTTCATATTTTCACAAATACTTTGCATGAACTCACTGCAAACTATGTAACTTGGTGCAGGTTCCTAGAAAGATGTGGCCTTTTTGGTCTTTATGCCCAGGCATGACAATGGTCTTCTTTTTATCATTGGTGGCTTCCTTACTTTGACACAAACAACATTATCAAAATCCTAATTAGCATCAGATACACATATATACCGCTCATCCTGTTGCACACCCACAGTAGCTTCCTCAATTTCTATGTCGCCATATGTATTTGTGTTCTCATCGTTACATATGCAGAGGGTGCAATGTCAGAGTACAAGTACAAAGTCAGAAATGTCAGACACACACAGAACTCATGGACACCTGTAGACTCTCCTCATGGTAGAATTATGTTGGTGTTCTTTTTCTACACTGATTTACCTGTTTTACAGGTAACACCTACTCTAGAGTCAGAGCAAGATGGTGTTGCATCATCATATGAGGTTACAGAAGGAGATGCCTGACTGTGTTTGGCCCTGGCTTCAGCAATAGACATTCTAGTGCAGGAAACAGCAGTACTGATGGAGCCTTCCTCATCTTTGCCTTTAATAGCATTAATTGAGCCAGGGCAGTCGAAACTTAAACCCTGATGTATTGTTCTCTCTGTATTGTATTGCAGCTAAGGACAAAATATGAAAGGCTTATGCTAATAAAGCTTGGTGCACCTGTGCGCAGCAGAGAATCTTAGATGAGCATGGCTCCATATGTAGCATTAGGAGGACCACCAATTGCAAAAGAAGGCCATGGTCTGAGCCTTTCCTTACCACTGCATCTGATATACAGCATGCTGGCAATTTAACAGTTTTCTGCAGTAAACATTCCCTTGTCAGGAATCTTTTTTGTTTTGTGGACACAGGGACTAGAACCAGACTGAAACTGGTACTGGTGCCAGACTTTAACCAGGAATAGACAAAGGCTCAGGAAACCGGACTGTAATAGACTGAATAGTCACAAATGCCAGGCTGGAACTGGAAATTTTCTGGATGAAAAGCTGGGACTGGCCATTAAGCACAGATGCCAGGCTGGGGCTGGTTGTTCTTGCTCAGGTGCAGGGCTGTAACCAGCTATGGTATGAACCGTAATGCTGGAGGCAATATTAACCAGACTGGAACTGGTATACCATGAAGTGTAGTACTGTGGTGCTGATTGGTGCTGGAAATGGGATTAACCAGGCTAAAACTGGGATTGCTTGGAGCTATAGTGCACAGGTGTGCACTGATGCTCCACAGGTTAAAAGCACAATTAGTAATGAGACCCACTGAAGCACTAAGATGCAGACACAAGAGGAACATAGGAGTCACTCGGAATCACAGTGACTTGCAGAGCTGAAGGTCACAGCAGTGCTGGAGAAAATAGATTAGCTGCAGTTTACATAAGAAAGACAGCAGTACAAAGACACCGGGAACACATAATTCAGGAAGTCAGTAAAATGACTTGTTGATCTGGCAATGAACTAGTCAACTGGAAGGGCTTTTTAGAGGCTTCCCTGGGAAGAGATAAGCTGCAGTATTCATGTGGAGTAATGCATGAACCAGATAGGTGCAGGATTAATCACATGAAGAGAGACAAGGCATGCAGAGTGGACCACAAGACAAGCCAGGACATGCCAGGATGAACTAGGCAAGCTAATCCAGAGGAGCAGGATGTAACATTACTTTATTACTAGAGGTGATGTTTTCTTTAACATTGTCAAATATTTGTTTAGATTTCAGGTGCCCTTCCTTAAGCATTCTTTCCCCTTGATCTCATGCTTTAGTAGATGTTGAAGTACTATCATGACTGGCAGCAGCTGCAGCACTAGTACTGGGTTGTTGCTTCTGCTCTTCTATCGACTGATAAATGATTGATTTGAATTTTGATACCAGGCAAGAAATGACTGAACACACAAACAACAAAGTGTTTTATTTAAAAAATATATTAACACAATGCCTGAAGAACACACAGTGCCTCACAGTGCTCCTATGGCAGTGACACCATATGGCATTTATTTTAATAACATAATGCCCCAGTGCTTCCAATGCCATTTTTTAATACAGTGTCTGTAAGGCACACAAGTCAGTGCCTCACAGTGCAGCCACCATGGGAGGGACTTTTATATACAATCCAAAAGATGTGAGAACTGGCAGTGGGTTCGGTATGATATCCTGCTGAATGGGATGCCGAATGTCATTATACCGTCATCGGCATCCTGAGCAGTGGAATGCCAGCAGGGAGGCGAGCGCAAGTAAGCTCGTCAAAGGTTCTATTCTCCCTCTATGGGTGTTGTGGACACACACAGAGGAGGAAGCACTACCACACCGGTATACAGGCAGCGGTATGGTGCCCCCATTGGGATCCTAGCATATGTATTGTGACCGCCGGGACCCTGACGATCGGTATGCTAACTGCATACCCTGGCAGCAGGTATATGATGTTGTGACTCCTTTTAGGATTCGAACTTGATGGGAAGAACTGTGCTGGGGCTTGGATCAATTCGTAACCTCTAAGTTTGGGTGGGTTTGGTTTCCAAGAAACGGAATCTGCTCATCATCACTAATACAAGCTGATTGGTTGCTTTGGGTAACATCTTCACTTGAGCATTGTTCCATTCTTTAGAGGGTTTGATACATTTCCTGCTAAATTTCCCAACTAAAACACACACACACACACACACACACACACACACACACACACACACACACACACACACACACACACTATAATCCAATTTAGTCAGCAGCCAATTAACCTATCACTTTTTTTTTCACAGCGGCATGCCAACACTCACAATCCCAACACCTGTTGGATAAGTATGCTAACCCTCTCTCTTGCCTATCCCTCCTTTCCAGTAGTCTAACCCTAACCCTCTATACCTTTATCCTAAAGGCCCATATAGATGGGCCAATGCAGGAGAGATATGTGCTGAGCAAACCGCTCAGCACACATCTCTCCCGCCGCTCAGCACAGCGCGATGTGTGCTGAGCATGTGGGGGGAGACGGGGGGGGGGGGCGTCCCACTAGATTGGCCAATCAGCAGCGATAGCGATGTGCGGGACTGCGCATCGCTATTGCTGTAGGGGCTACACACGGAGCGATAATGCTGAAATTCTAAGCAATCTAGTCAGATTGCTTAGAATATCACTCAGTGAGTACCCCCCTTAACACTAAATCTCCCCCAAGTGCCTAACCATAACCCTTCCTGGCATACTTAAATTTGGAATACTGACTGTCAGGATTCTGATTGGTGTCATGTTTCCAGCACCAGTGTTCTGACCACCGATATTCCATGTGTCGGTATGCCCACTTCATCCCATATCACTATATGAGGATTAAAGAATGCCAATATACCATAATGTCTTGTCATGTAAAAATATCAACTAAAGTAAATTTACACATAAGAGACCATGAAAACTCTATAGTTACAGAATTATAATTAAATATAGCTACAATCTTATTTAGATTGTGTGTTTCACAGGATAATACCTGAGAGATGGAAGAAGCGGAAGAGAAGGATGGGCTATCTCATCCAAGCCATTTGGATGTGAACATAAGAATAGGGGCCATCTCAACCCAGGTCACTAATGGCAGAAAAAGACAGGGAGCCAATCAGCCCATATCTGTGGAGGCAGGGGAGGATCTGTTGAGAAATTAGAAGAAAAGGCTATATCAGATGGGCATCTTAAGGTAGTAGTTATATATGAGTGTGTTTTGCAAAGAACTAAAACCAATTTCCTCATGCATAAAGTAGGTATACTGTATGTCCAAAATAAAAGTCTGGTGGGCAGTTCATATACTCGATGTGCCAGGGCTGTCTTTTCCATTGAGCTCAATGGGCAGTTGTCCAAGGGCCCCAGGAGTCTAACAGCCATAAGCTGATAGCTGAGGGTCCCATCTTTCTAGTGGTACCATATTTTTGGAATTGGCACTGGGGAACCAGAGTTTTTTTTTACTTCAAAACAGCGGACCCCATCCAAGCCTGCTAATTGCTCTTCCTGGCCAGATTTCTCCAGTTCTGTCCAACTTAGAATCTTGTCGAAAATCTAGGACTCTCATTTAGGTGAATACTAGCAGCTTGTCTCTGTCATGTTCAGAACCGGCAAAATCAGCCTTCCAGCAGTCAGTCACCGCTCAAGCTCCACACACCTGTAATGCAGTTTTATATTTTTGGCAGTAGATTGCTCAGGCTTTTGATCCCCAATGCCCAAGAGCCCAGTAGATCCTGAAAGGTGGGACTCTTTTGGTCTTTTGTCCCATTAAGAGCCAAGAAATACACAACCAGGAACTGGAAATATCCGTGGTCAAGATAGCTGCCTCACCAATGGAAAATTATGAATATTAAGCCCACTCCACTATCCACTCCTCCTCCACGTATTAAACACCCCCTACCACCCTGAAAGTCACATACGAAGGTCCCTTAATTTAGTTCAATGCCCCTTCTACAGTTTAGTGTTTTCCCTACCACCCCATCTCACTAAACTCCCCCCATTTGTGCAGTAAAGGAGTAATTAGCAGAATTTACTGCTCCAGATCCTGCATGCTGAGTGGAAGATAGAACACCCCTACCACCCGCAGGACATCACAGCTACTTCCGATAGCATCTCCCACCCCCATTGCTAGAGGATGGATAAGATTCCCAGAGCATTGCTTTGCTGAAGCGCTTTCAATGCTGTTAAGATGGCCCTGCTAAGTGCTGCGGCAGTTCATTTACACCAAGTGCTGCTTCCCTTCTTGGCTTTTACGTAAGCTGTGTCTGTCAAATATGGCAATAGGGAAGAACATATTGAAATTCAACTTTAGTAAAGATAAAAATAACACATAAAATTAAAAGACATATACTGTATTACAGATAAAGTTTTAGGATAATGAATGCTTTGTTCTCTTAGCTGCTGGTAACCTGGAAGTCTGTACGATCCAAGCATTGTTTGTGGTCCAATGATGTCACCATATCTGCTGTCCTACCCAAATGTGTTTTGTCACAGCTGAACTTTGTCAGAAGGTGTGTCCATGTTGGACACTGGTGACACTTATATATCAACTTCATTTAAGTTAACTATACCATTTCCCAGTAATTAATATTAGCCAGCAGAGTTATTTAAATAAATACATAAATTCATTACTTACAGCAACAAGGCTGTGAGAAAATATAGCAATATCATATTCTATAATTGTTAAAAAGCAGTGATGTTTAGTGAGTACTAGTGGACCTAATTTAGGAAATAGATGTAATTGAGTATAGATTTGGTGGTGTGAATATATGCCTGTCATAAAAGTGGTGTATCTACTGCCAAAGAAACATTCCAGCTGTATGTGCTTCTCTGCATAGGTGTGTATTTCAGCTTCTTTTCCATGTCCAGGCAGAGCAGGCTGTGTCTCAGAGATGCACTTTGTTCTGCTATTTTACCATATTTACGACTTGTAAATTCATATTCTCGGATGCAAATTCTACCAGTTTTACTACCAAGTCTACCCCTTTATCTGTATTTGCTCCTAACTCTGAAGAAGGCCTAAGTTTATTTTGATTTTGAGTCTGTTAAATCTTGAACTAATATTCTATGTACATGAATACATCTTAATTTATTTTATTCCCTAAAGCATGTTGTTTTGCACAAAAAATCCACAAAAAACATTCCAATGTATTAAGAGATGTGTTTGCTATTTAGAAGGGTTGTTATAGATATCACAGTGCACAGAATCCCAGTGGTCAGCGTGCAAATAGCGGCATCCCAACGTTAAAAATCCCAGTTGATTTTGGTAAGTAACATAGTATCTGAGGTTGAAAAAAGACAATTGTCCATCGAGTTCAACCTATTTGTGGTCTCCTATGCATGATGATTTGACTAAAATTTCTGACTGATGCTGCTGTCAGCCATTGCATTTTATCCCTATTTATAGTAACTATAATGCATGACTATGCACCATACCCCTGGATATCCTTATCCATTAGGAATTTATCTAACCCATTCTTAAAGGTGTTGACAGATTCCGCCATTACAACTCCCTCGGGCAGGGAATTCCAAACACGTATTGTCCTTACTGTGAAAAAGCCTTTACGACGTATTGTGCGGAATCTCCTCTCCTCTAACCTGAGCGAGTGTCCACGAGTCCTCTGTGTTGATCTAACCAAAAACAGGTCCCGCGCAAGCTCTGTGTATTGTCCCTAGAGATGAGCGGGTTCGGTTCCTCGGAATCCGAACCCGCCCGAACTTCATGTTTTTTTTCACGGGTCCGAGCGACTCGGATCTTCCCGCCTTGCTCGGTTAACCCGAGCGCGCCCGAACGTCATCATGACGCTGTCGGATTCTCGCGAGGCTCGGATTCTATCGCGAGACTCGGAATCTATATAAGGAGCCGCGCGTCGCCGCCATTTTCACTCGTGCATTGAGATTGATAGGGAGAGGACGTGTCTGGCGTCCTCTCCATTAGAATAGAGATAGATTAGATAGAGAGAGAGAGATTGTGCAGAGTCGCAGACAGAGTTAGTTTACCACAGTCAGTGACCAGTGCAGTTGCTAGTTAACTTTTATTTAATATAATATATCCGTTCACTTCTCTCTGCTATATCCGTTCTCTGCCTGAAAAAAAAAACGATACACAGCACAGTCAGTCACACAGTGTGACTCAGTCTGTGTGCACTCAGCTCAGCCCAGTGTGCTGCACAGTCATCAATGTATAAATTAAAAGCTTATAATTAATTGTGGGGGAGACTGGGGAGCACTGCAGGTTGTTAGCAGGAGCCAGGAGTACAATTATATTAATTAACAGTGCACACTTTTGCTGCAGGAGTGGTGACCAGTGCCTGACCACCAGTATAGTATTGTTGTATACTACTAATATCTCTTTAAATATCAACCAGTCTATATTAGCAGCAGACACAGTACAGTGCGGTAGTTCACGGCTGTGGCTACCTCTGTGTCGGCACACGGCAGGCAGTCCGTCCGACCAGAATTGTATTATTTATTATTATATACCTACCACCTAACCGTGGTTTTTTTTTCATTCTTTATACCGTCATAGTGTCATCCTAATTGTTACGAGTATACTACTATCTCTTTATCAACCAGTGTACAGTGCGGTAGTTCACGGCTGTGGCTACCTCTGTGTCGGCACACGGCAGGCAGTCCGTCCGACCAGAATTGTATTATTTATTATTATATACCTACCACCTAACCGTGGTTTTTTTTTTCATTCTTTATACCGTCATAGTGTCATCCTAATTGTTACGAGTATACTACTATCTCTTTATCAACCAGTGTACAGTGCGGTAGTTCACGGCTGTGGCTACCTCTGTGTCGGCACACGGCAGGCAGTCCGTCCGACCAGAATTGTATTATTTATTATTATATACCTACCACCTAACCGTGGTTTTTTTTTTCATTCTTTATACCGTCATAGTGTCATCCTAATTGTTACGAGTATACTACTATCTCTTTATCAACCAGTGTACAGTGCGGTAGTTCACGGCTGTGGCTACCTCTGTGTCGGCACACGGCAGGCAGTCCGTCCGACCAGAATTGTATTATTTATTATTATATACCTACCACCTAACCGTGGTTTTTTTTTCATTCTTTATACCGTCATAGTGTCATCCTAATTGTTACGAGTATACTACTATCTCTTTATCAACCAGTGTACAGTGCGGTAGTTCACGGCTGTGGCTACCTCTGTGTCGGCACACGGCAGGCAGTCCGTCCGACCAGAATTGTATTATTTATTATTATATACCTACCACCTAACCGTGGTTTTTTTTTTCATTCTTTATACCGTCATAGTGTCATCCTAATTGTTACGAGTATACTACTATCTCTTTATCAACCAGTGTACAGTGCGGTAGTTCACGGCTGTGGCTACCTCTGTGTCGGCACACGGCAGGCAGTCCGTCCGACCAGAATTGTATTATTTATTATTATATACCTACCACCTAACCGTGGTTTTTTTTTTCATTCTTTATACCGTCATAGTGTCATCCTAATTGTTACGAGTATACTACTATCTCTTTATCAACCAGTGTACAGTGCGGTAGTTCACGGCTGTGGCTACCTCTGTGTCGGCACACGGCAGGCAGTCCGTCCGACCAGAATTGTATTATTTATTATTATATACCTACCACCTAACCGTGGTTTTTTTTTTCATTCTTTATACCGTCATAGTGTCATCCTAATTGTTACGAGTATACTACTATCTCTTTATCAACCAGTGTACAGTGCGGTAGTTCACGGCTGTGGCTACCTCTGTGTCGGCACACGGCAGGCAGTCCGTCCGACCAGAATTGTATTATTTATTATTATATACCTACCACCTAACCGTGGTTTTTTTTTTCATTCTTTATACCGTCATAGTGTCATCCTAATTGTTACGAGTATACTACTATCTCTTTATCAACCAGTGTACAGTGCGGTAGTTCACGGCTGTGGCTACCTCTGTGTCGGCACACGGCAGGCAGTCCGTCCGACCAGAATTGTATTATTTATTATTATATACCTACCACCTAACCGTGGTTTTTTTTTTCATTCTTTATACCGTCATAGTGTCATCCTAATTGTTACGAGTATACTACTATCTCTTTATCAACCAGTGTACAGTGCGGTAGTTCACGGCTGTGGCTACCTCTGTGTCGGCACACGGCAGGCAGTCCGTCCGACCAGAATTGTATTATTTATTATTATATACCTACCACCTAACCGTGGTTTTTTTTTTCATTCTTTATACCGTCATAGTGTCATCCTAATTGTTACGAGTATACTACTATCTCTTTATCAACCAGTGTACAGTGCGGTAGTTCACGGCTGTGGCTACCTCTGTGTCGGCACACGGCAGGCAGTCCGTCCGACCAGAATTGTATTATTTATTATTATATACCTACCACCTAACCGTGGTTTTTTTTTTCATTCTTTATACCGTCATAGTGTCATCCTAATTGTTACGAGTATACTACTATCTCTTTATCAACCAGTGTACAGTGCGGTAGTTCACGGCTGTGGCTACCTCTGTGTCGGCAGTCGGCAGGCAGTCCGTCCATCCATAATTGTATTATTATTATAATATATACCACCTAACCGTGGTTTTTTTTTCATTCTTTATACCGTCGTCATAGTGTCATACTAGTTGTTACGAGTATACTACTATCTCTTTATCAACCAGTGTACAGTGCGGTAGTTCACGGCTGTGGCTACCTCTGTGTCGGCAGTCGGCAGGCAGTCCGTCCATCCATAATTGTATTATTATTATAATATATACCACCTAACCGTGGTTTTTTTTCCATTCTTTATACCGTCGTCATAGTGTCATACTAGTTGTTACGAGTATACTACTATCTCTTTATCAACCAGTGTACAGTGCGGTAGTTCACGGCTGTGGCTACCTCTGTGTCGGCAGTCGGCAGGCAGTCCGTCCATCCATAATTGTATTATTATTATAATATATACCACCTAACCGTGGTTTTTTTATACCACCTAACCGTGGCAGTCCGTCCATAATTGTATACTAGTATCCAATCCATCCATCTCCATTGTTTACCTGAGGTGCCTTTTAGTTCTGCCTATAAAATATGGAGAACAAAAAAGTTGAGGTTCCAAAATTAGGGAAAGATCAAGATCCACTTCCACCTCGTGCTGAAGCTGCTGCCACTAGTCATGGCCGAGACGATGAAATGCCAGCAACGTCGTCTGCCAAGGCCGATGCCCAATGTCATAGTACAGAGCATGTCAAATCCAAAACACCAAATATCAGAAAAAAAAGGACTCCAAAACCTAAAATAAAATTGTCGGAGGAGAAGCGTAAACTTGCCAATATGCCATTTACCACACGGAGTGGCAAGGAACGGCTGAGGCCCTGGCCTATGTTCATGGCTAGTGGTTCAGCTTCACATGAGGATGGAAGCACTCAGCCTCTCGCTAGAAAACTGAAAAGACTCAAGCTGGCAAAAGCACCGCAAAGAACTGTGCGTTCTTTGAAATCCCAAATCCACAAGGAGAGTCCAATTGTGTCGTTTGCGATGCCTGACCTTCCCAACACTGGACGTGAAGAGCATGTGCCTTCCACTATTTGCATGCCCCCTGCAAGTGCTGGAAGGAGCACCCGCAGTCCAGTTCCTGATAGTCAGATTGAAGATGTCAGTGTTGAAGTACACCAGGATGAGGAGGATATGGGTGTTGCTGGCGCTGGGGAGGAAATTGACCAGGAGGATTCTGATGGTGAGGTGGTTTGTTTAAGTCAGGCACCCGGGGAGACACCTGTTGTCCGTGGGAGGAATATGGCCGTTGACATGCCAGGTGAAAATACCAAAAAAATCAGCTCTTCGGTGTGGAGGTATTTCACCAGAAATGCGGACAACAGGTGTCAAGCCGTGTGTTCCCTTTGTCAAGCTGTAATAAGTAGGGGTAAGGACGTTAACCACCTCGGAACATCCTCCCTTATACGTCACCTGCAGCGCATTCATAATAAGTCAGTGACAAGTTCAAAAACTTTGGGTGACAGCGGAAGCAGTCCACTGACCAGTAAATCCCTTCCTCTTGTAACCAAGCTCACGCAAACCACCCCACCAACTCCCTCAGTGTCAATTTCCTCCTTCCCCAGGAATGCCAATAGTCCTGCAGGCCATGTCACTGGCAAGTCTGACGAGTCCTTTCCTGCCTGGGATTCCTCCGATGCATCCTTGCGTGTAACGCCTACTGCTGCTGGCGCTGCTGTTGTTGCCGCTGGGAGTCGATGGTCATCCCAGAGGGGAAGTCGTAAGCCCACTTGTACTACTTCCAGTAAGCAATTGACTGTTCAACAGTCCTTTGCGAGGAAGATGAAATATCACAGCAGTCATCCTACTGCAAAGCGGATAACTGAGTCCTTGACAACTATGTTGGTGTTAGACGTGCGTCCGGTATCCGCCGTTAGTTCACAGGGAACTAGACAATTTATTGAGGCAGTGTGCCCCCGTTACCAAATACCATCTAGGTTCCACTTCTCTAGGCAGGCGATACCGAGAATGTACACGGACGTCAGAAAAAGACTCACCAGTGTCCTAAAAAATGCAGTTGTACCCAATGTCCACTTAACCACGGACATGTGGACAAGTGGAGCAGGGCAGGGTCAGGACTATATGACTGTGACAGCCCACTGGGTAGATGTATGGACTCCCGCCGCAAGAACAGCAGCGGCGGCACCAGTAGCAGCATCTCGCAAACGCCAACTCTTTCCTAGGCAGGCTACGCTTTGTATCACCGCTTTCCAGAATACGCACACAGCTGAAAACCTCTTACGGCAACTGAGGAAGATCATCGCGGAATGGCTTACCCCAATTGGACTCTCCTGTGGATTTGTGGCATCGGACAACGCCAGCAATATTGTGTGTGCATTAAATATGGGCAAATTCCAGCACGTCCCATGTATTGCACATACCTTGAATTTGGTGGTGCAGAATTTTTTAAAAAACGACAGGGGCGTGCAAGAGATGCTGTCGGTGGCCAGAAAAATTGCGGGACACTTTCGGCGTACAGGCACCACGTACAGAAGACTGGAGCACCACCAAAAACTACTGAACCTGCCCTGCCATCATCTGAAGCAAGAAGTGGTAACGAGGTGGAATTCAACCCTCTATATGCTTCAGAGGTTGGAGGAGCAGCAAAAGGCCATTCAAGCCTATACAATTGAGCACGATATAGGAGATGGAATGCACCTGTCTCAAGTGCAGTGGAGAATGATTTCAACGTTGTGCAAGGTTCTGATGCCCTTTGAACTTGCCACACGTGAAGTCAGTTCAGACACTGCCAGCCTGAGTCAGGTCATTCCCCTCATCAGGCTTTTGCAGAAGAAGCTGGAGGCATTGAAGAAGGAGCTAACACGGAGCGATTCCGCTAGGCATGTGGGACTTGTGGATGCAGCCCTTAATTCGCTTAACAAGGATTCACGGGTGGTCAATCTGTTGAAATCAGAGCACTACATTTTGGCCACCGTGCTCGATCCTAGATTTAAAGCCTACCTTGGATCTCTCTTTCCGGCAGACACAGGTCTGCTGGGGTTGAAAGACCTGCTGGTGACAAAATTGTCAAGTCAAGCGGAACGCGACCTGTCAACATCTCCTCCTTCACATTCTCCCGCAACTGGGGGTGCGAGGAAAAGGCTCAGAATTCCGAGCCCACCCGCTGGCGGTGATGCAGGGCAGTCTGGAGCGACTGCTGATGCTGACATCTGGTCCGGACTGAAGGACCTGACAACGATTACGGACATGTCGTCTACTGTCACTGCATATGATTCTCTCAACATTGATAGAATGGTGGAGGATTATATGAGTGACCGCATCCAAGTAGGCACGTCACACAGTCCGTACTTATACTGGCAGGAAAAAGAGGCAATTTGGAGGCCCTTGCACAAACTGGCTTTATTCTACCTAAGTTGCCCTCCCACAAGTGTGTACTCCGAAAGAGTGTTTAGTGCCGCCGCTCACCTTGTCAGCAATCGGCGTACGAGGTTACATCCAGAAAATGTGGAGAAGATGATGTTCATTAAAATGAATTATAATCAATTCCTCCGCGGAGACATTGACCAGCAGCAATTGCCTCCACAAAGTACACAGGGAGCTGAGATGGTGGATTCCAGTGGGGACGAATTGATAATCTGTGAGGAGGGGGATGTACACGGTGATATATCGGAGGGTGAAGATGAGGTGGACATCTTGCCTCTGTAGAGCCAGTTTGTGCAAGGAGAGATTAATTGCTTCTTTTTTGGGGGGGGTCCAAACCAACCCGTCATATCAGTCACAGTCGTGTGGCAGACCCTGTCACTGAAATGATGGGTTGGTTAAAGTGTGCATGTCCTGTTTTGTTTATACAACATAAGGGTGGGTGGGAGGGCCCAAGGATAATTCCATCTTGCACCTCTTTTTTCTTTTCTTTTTCTTTGCATCATGTGCTGATTGGGGAGGGTTTTTTGGAAGGGACATCCTGCGTGACACTGCAGTGCCACTCCTAGATGGGCCCGGTGTTTGTGTCGGCCACTAGGGTCGCTAATCTTACTCACACAGTCAGCTACCTCATTGCGCCTCTTTTTTTCTTTGCGTCATGTGCTGTTTGGGGAGGGTTTTTTGGAAGGGACATCCTGCGTGACACTGCAGTGCCACTCCTAGATGGGCCCGGTGTTTGTGTCGGCCACTAGGGTCGCTAATCTTACTCACACAGTCAGCTACCTCATTGCGCCTCTTTTTTTCTTTGCGTCATGTGCTGTTTGGGGAGGGTTTTTTGGAAGGGACATCCTGCGTGACACTGCAGTGCCACTCCTAGATGTGCCCGGTGTTTGTGTCGGCCACTAGGGTCGCTAATCTTACTCACACAGCTACCTCATTGCGCCTCTTTTTTTCTTTGCGTCATGTGCTGTTTGGGGAGGGTTTTTTGGAAGGGCCATCCTGCGTGACACTGCAGTGCCACTCCTAGATGGGCCCGGTGTTTGTGTCGGCCACTAGGGTCGCTTATCTTACTCACACAGCGACCTCGGTGCAAATTTTAGGACTAAAAATAATATTGTGAGGTGTGATGTGTTCAGAATAGGCTGAAAATGAGTGTAAATTATGTTTTTTGAGGTTAATAATACTTTGGGATCAAAATTACCCCCAAATTCTATGATTTAAGCTGTTTTTTAGGGTTTTTTGAAAAAAACACCCGAATCCAAAACACACCCGAATCCGACAAAAAAAATTCGGTGAGGTTTTGCCAAAACGCGGTCGAACCCAAAACACGGCCGCGGAACCGAACCCAAAACCAAAACACAAAACCCGAAAAATTTCCGGCGCTCATCTCTAATTGTCCCCTTATATATTTGTAGATGTTGATCATATCCCCTCTTAAACTCCGCTTTTCCAATGTAAACATGCCTAGTCTTTCAAGCCTTTCCTTGTATTCCATCGTCTCCATGCCCTTAATTAGTTTGGTCGCCCTCCTCTGTACCTTTTCTAGCTCCAGGATATCCTTTTTGTAGTACGGTGCCCAGAATTGTACACAGTATTCAAGGTGTGGCCTCACTAGTGATTTATATAACGGGAGTATAATACTCTCGTCCCTAGCATCAATACCCCATTTTATGCATGCTAATATCTTATTAGACTTCTTTGCTGCAGTCCTACTTTGGGTACTACTGCTTAGCTTGCTATCTATGAGGACACCTAAGTCCTTTTCCAGTACAGAATCCCCTAATTTTACCCCATTTAGTAGGTAGGTGTAATTTTTGTTCTTGTTACCACAGTGCATTACCTTACACTTGTCTGTGTTGAAGCGCATTCTCCATTTGGCTGCCCATGCTTCTAATTTAACTAAGTCGTTCTGAAGAGACTCGGCATCCTCCTCTGTATTTATAGCCTTACACAATTTGGTATCATCTGCAAAAATTGACACCATGCTCTCTAGACCTTCTGTTAGGTCGTTAATGAAAATATTGAACAATAGCGGTCCTAATACTGAGCCTTGCGGCACACCACTTAGCACTTCAGTCCAAGTTGAAAAAGATCCATTAACCACAACGCGCTGCTCCCTATTATCTAACCAGTTTTTGACCCAAGTGCATATTGTGCTTCCTAGCCCTGATTCTTGTAGCTTGTAGATAAGTCTCATGTGTGGTACAGTATTGAACGCTTTGGCAAAGTCTAAAAAGTTTACATCCACGTCTTTATCCTGATCTAGGTTTGCGCTTACTGTTTCATAAAAGCCAAGTAAGTTGGTTTGACAGGATCTGTCCTTCATAAACCCATGTTGATTCCTTTTAATGACCTTATTAACTTCAAGGAACTTCTGAATACTATCTCTTAGAATACCTTCCAATACTTTCCCACTATAGATGTAAGACTAACTGGTCTATAATTACCTGGTTCAGCTTTACTTCCCTTTTTGAATATAGGCACTACTTCCGCTATACGCCAGTCTTTGGGAACCATACCTGATATAACTGAATCCTTAAAGATCAAAGATAGCGGTTTTGCCAGTTCAGAGTGAAGCTCCATTAGAACCCTTGGGTGAATACCATAGGGCCCTGGTGATTTATTAATCTTTAAATGTTTTAATCGGTCACAGACTACTTCCTCGCTTAAATAAGTACCTATCAGTGGGATATTCTCATTATTGAGATTGTGTGTCAGACCCTGAATTGCGTCCTCTCTAGTGAATACTGTTGAAAAAAACTCATTTAGTGTGTCTGCTATGTCATTATCATTTTTGCTTAAGACTCCCAACTTGTCTTTTAAAGGGCCTATACTCTCCTTCTTTAATCTCTTGCTATTAATGTATTTAAAGAATTTTTTGGGATTCGCTTTGCTTTCCTTTGCTACTAGACAATGCAGAAATAAATAGGATACCTTCGTGCGCAAATTTAGCAGCTGGTATAGTCTCAAAGTTTCTAAGGAGGTTTTCCTTCACCCCTCACCCATATTTTATATGTTTACTATTAAAATAGTACTTCACTATATACACACATCTTTTTTTCATATGGTATCCGATCCTGACCAATGAAATTCCATGGGATCATAAGAATCAGAAGGAACTAAGAACGCGCTAGTTAAGTCTCAGTCTCTATTTTTCTGTTGTGCACTTCCTTTGCTACTAGTTTTTCAGTTTCTACTTTAGCCGCTCTTATTTCCTTTTTGCAAATTTTGTTACATTCCTTATAGTGCTGAAATGACTCTGCTTCCCCGTCAGATTTGTATTTTTTAAATGCTCGCCTTTTCTTGCCCATAAGTTCCTTAATCTTTTTGTTAAGCCACATCGGTTTATGATTTTTATTCCTTTTTTTGCTGCTCATAGGAATAAATTTGAGTGTATTTTTAGCTAGCAGGAATTTTAGTACCTCCCATTTCTCTGTAGTATTTTTTCCTAAAAACAAACCTTCCCATTCAATATCCCTGAAAAATACCCTCATCTTTTCAAAATTTGCTTTGCTAAAGTTTAGAGTCCTAGTTGAGCCAGTATAGGGCTGTTTATGGAAACTGATATTGAATGTGACCATAATGTGGTCGCCAGTGCCGTAACTAGGCATTTTAGCGCTGTGTGCAAGAAACGACAGTAGCGCCCCCCCCATGGAAGATAGGGGCAGTGCGCACCGTAGGCGTGCAAAAAATGTATAAGGGCGTGGCTTCACGGGGAAGGGGCGTGGCCACAAAATAATAGCAATTCATACTACGGTGCACAGTAGTCTACATTATTCAAATTACGCTGCACAGTAGCGCCACTACACCAGGTAGAGCCCCTTTTATACATTACAGCAGACAGCATCCCCCTTTTTACACATTACAGCAGACAGTCCCCCTTTTTACACATTGCAGCAGCCAGTCCCCCTTTTTACACATTGCGGCAGCCAGGCCCCCTTTTTACCCATTGCGGCAGCCAGTCCCCCTTTTTACACATTGCGGCAGCCAGGCCCCCTCTTTACACATTGCGGCAGCCAGTCTCCCCTTTTACACATGCGGCAGCCAGTCCACCTTTTTACACATTGCGACAGCCAGGCCCCTTTTTTACACATTGCGGCAGCCAGGCCCCCTTTTTACACATTGCGGCAGCCAGTCCCACTTTTTACACATTGCGGCAGCCAGGCCCCCTCTTTACACATTGCGGCAGCCAGTCCCCCTTTTTACACATTGCGGCAGCCAGGCCCCCTTTTTACACATTGCGGCAGCCAGTCCCCCTTTTTACACATTGCGGCAGACGGTGTGCCCCTGAGAGAGAGAGAGAGAGAGAGAGAGACATACTTACCATCTCCCTGCTGGCAGTCAGGCTCCTCGTGCAGCTCCTTTGGTGCAGGCAGTGAGGTGAGAAGGAGGAGGAGGGAGGGGGAGCAGGGATCCGCTGCAGCGCTATGTCATTGGTAGTAAGCGCCGCTGCAGCATCCCCCTCTCCTTCCGTATTGGCTGCCCGGCGCTGCTGTGGATGCTGAGATGGAGGAACCGCATCCCAGCATCCACAGCAACGCCGGGCAGCCAATACAGAAGGAGAGGGGGATGCTGCAGCGGCGCTTACTACCAATGAAATAGCGCTGCTGCGGCTCCCTGCTCCCCCTCCCTCCTCCTCCTTCTCCGCTGCCCGGCGCTGGTCTCTTCTCCCACGGCGCACACAGCAGAGGCGGCATGTAATGAGTCAATTTGACTCATTACATGCCGCTGGCCGTGCGCCCTCAGGGCAACTGCGCTGTGTGCCAAGCCCACTTGGCACACATGTAGTTACGGCCCTGGTGGTCGCTGTTTCCTATGGGTTCCCCTACTATAATACCTGATACCAAATCCCCATTGTTTGTTAATACCAGGTCTAAGATTGCATTGTACCTAGTTGGTTCCTCAATTAGTTGGACTAAGTAGTTATCATTAAGTGTGTTAAAAACATATTGCCCCTAGCAGTATCACATGAATCGTTTTTCCAGTTTATCTGGATAGTTAAAATCTCCCATCAGTACTATGTCTCCTACTCCTGCTGCTCTTTCAATTTGCTTTAGTAACAATTCCTCATCAGATGTATTGATACCAGGCGGCCTATAGCATACACCCAATACTAACATTTTTATTCCTTTTTCCCCGCATGCAATTTCTACCCATAATGTCTCGACAGTGTCTACAGTCCCCTCCTGAATATCTTCCCGTATATCAGGTTTTAAAAACGGCTTTACGTAAAGACACACCCCTCCACCCTTTTTATTTAGTCTGTCTCTCCTAAACAGTGTATAGCCCTCTAGATTGACTGTCCAATCATGAGATTCATCCCACCAAGTTTCAGTAATGCCTATAATATCAAACTGTTTGCTTGCTGCAAGTATTTATAGTTCACCCTTTTTACCAGTAATGCTTCTGGCGTTTACATACATACAACTAAGATAAGTATTTTCCCTTGCGTTAGGGACATCTTTCACCTTATGTAGCATTGATGACCTGTAATCGTCATTGGTTAGTGCTTTGGTAAAATCTGTTTTAGTACCCATGTTAGTAACCTTACCGCCTGCTCTTACCCTCCCCCCAACTTCTCCCCCATTTTGTTTACTACCGCCATCCCCACTATTCTCACTGCATGACCCGTAGTTTCTAGCTAAACCCTCCCCCCAGGCTCCTAGTTTAAAATCTCCTCCAACCTTCTAACCATCCTTCCCCCCAGCACCGCTGCCCCCTCCTCAGTCAGGTGCAATCCGTCACGAGTATTTTAACCTTAACTCAAATTCTAACCCTAACTCACCACCCCTGCAGCCTTACCCTAAAGATCCCCTCCCACTGCCTAACCCTAACCCTAACCATCCCCTCCCGCAGCCTAACCCTAACCATTCCCTCCCACAGCCTAACCCTAACCACCCTCTCCTGCAGCCTAACCCTAACCATTCCCTCCCACAGTCTAACCCTAACCAACCCCTCCTGCAGCTAACCCTATCCATCCTCTCCCACAGCCTAAACCGATCAGTCACCATAGTGCCTAACGCTAACTGCAGTACTTACAATCAGGATCAGTCAGGATTCTGACCAACGGGATCCTGCTGTAGAGATTTTGATAGTCAGGATCCTGAGCACCAGAATATTAACTACATCCCATTTAGATAGTTTAAACATTAAGAGTATGACTGTACAGAGTTCAGATAGTGTAGACATAATATTGTGAAATAAATGGGTAATTTACATAGAGCCAATCACAAACAAGGTTAAATTGTATTTGGTTTCTTCAAGAAAATATTGTAAACTGCTCTACAATATTTGCAACTACAACTTGCTTTCATAATTATGCAAGTACAACAAATGAGATAATTATATTTATACATAAGGATACATTTGTATTTGCCCATTTGTAAAATAAAAAAGTATAAAGTTATATATGCTGTACATACATTTCTAAATTCAAATCATATGTAACAGCAACATATTGAAATGTTCCACTTTAAAATTATTAGCTATCATTGGGAATTAATAAAAGCAGTTGTGAGCATGCAGTATTTTCAAACCTATCAGACTTACTACAGCTAATACAGGAGACAGTCCTGCACAGCTACTGAAATTCTAACATCCAATTTTTCCTATGTCACCAATTTTCTTCAATCACCTAAATACCATCAATTCAATTAAGCTCATAAACTCCCTACCCATAGTTCTCCAGGATAAGCAGCTCCATTTAAAAGTGAATGTGGACGAGCTTGTGCTGTCCATGTGAAATATTGTTCAATCAACAGCCAAAGTTTTACTTGTCAGTTTTGATATATCCGATAATAGCTGTAGGTTGTTTTGCAATGTCCAATGTTCTGTGAAGATGGGCTTTTCATATTCTTTATTGTTTTTTTCTGACAAAATGTTGCCTGGATTTTTGCAGTTTTGTGAAATGAAACAACAGTAAAAACGATATATAATTTAACCCTCATAGACCTAACTGGACAGTGGATAAGTATATTTCAAAGACTAGTGGTTAGTTTTGTCCTAGAAGGATGTTTTAGATCTCAGATTTTTTTTTGTGTATAGATATAACAGATACATATACCTTGTAACTTATGATTAGAAAGTCTAGAATGTACATGCCTTAATTATAAAAAACAATAATCATGTATAATTAAAAAAAATCATGCAAATGTATTTTTTCATGTTTAACTAAATCTCTGTATAGTTATCCTAATTCCTTCTATTTGTGTAATTTTGTTCTTAAGTTCAAGTTAGGAAAAACATTTAAATGAGTTGTTCAAGGGTTTTCATACTTAAAAGATAGTAGGGTCCGTAATTGCCTTATCAAAGCTTGCATTTTTTTATACATTTTTTTAAACCCCTAATGCAGATGACAGCTATGAGATATCAGTCAGATCAAAGACTTATAGTAGTGTAATATAATAAAGCTACATCAAAACTGGCATAAAATGGGTATTCATTTATAATATCAATAACTAGCATGGGAAAACCTTGTTGGTAAGAAAATGGGGAAAAGAACATCAGCAGCAAAGTTTCAGTCCTGTAGTCCTGCAGCAGCCTCAAATAGGGATAATGTACCTATAAAATAATTTCTGTCTGCTTATATCATGCTTAAAATGAATACCTACCTGGCAGGGTGATGTAGCTGACCAAGCCCTTTTGTGAAGGACAGTATACCAGCTATGGGGCCTGATTCAGAGTTGTACATAAAACTCATGTTTTCACAGCTGAGCGATTATTTGATGACTGTGCCGCAATGTGCAGTGATTGTCTTGTAATAGCAGTTGCTGAGAGGATTTGACAGTCAGGGACTGTTGGGGGAGTTAACGGGGAATGGCAGCAGAAATGTGTAACAACCGTTTTATGGGCAAGTCTCAGCCTTTGTCTTTGTACAGTATATAGCCGTTGGGACTCTCAAATCCATCAGTGGGTGTATCAATACAAATCCAGGTGGCTAAGGCAATTGCATATTTTCACACAGTATCTGTGAACTTAAGGGCCTAATTCAGACCTGATCGCTCGCTAGCTGTTTTTTGCACTGCTGCGATCAGATAGTCGCCGCCTACAGGGGAGTGTATTTTAGCTGTGCAAGTGTGCGAACGCATGTGCAGCCGACCAGTACAAAAAGATCTTTTGCAGTTTCTGAGTTGCCCAGGACTTACTCAGCCGCTGCGATCACTTCAGCCTGTCCGGGACCAGAATTGACGTCAGACACCCGCCCTGCAAACGCTTGGACACGTCTTCGTTTTTCCAACCACTCCCAGGAAACAGTCAGTTGACACCCACAAATGCTTTCTTTTTGTCACTCTTCTTGCGATCGGCAGTGGATTCTTCGTAAAACCCATTGCACAGCAATGATCCGCTTTGTACCCGAGCGACGGGCCTGCGCATTGCGGTGCATATGCATGCGCAGTTTTAACCTGATCGCAGCGCAGTGAAAAAAGCTAGCGTGCGATCAGGTCTGAATGACCCCCTTAGGGGGTTATTCAGGTGTGTTAGCAAACTAAAAAAGAACACTAATGGGCAAAACCATGTTGCACTGCAGGTGGGGTAGATGTAACATGTGCAGAGAGATTTAGATTGGGTGGGCTATTTTGTTTCTGCACATGGTAAATACTGGCTGCATTATTTTTACACTGCAATTTAGATTTCAGTTTAACATAGTAACATAGAATTTGACGGCAGATAAGAACTACTTGGCCCATCTAGTCTGCCCCTTTTTTTTATCCTTTAGGTAATCTCAACCCTTTTTGAACCTTAATTCTTTGTAAGGATATTCATATGCCTATCCCAAGCATATTTAAATTGCTCTACAGTCTTAGCCTCTACCACCTCTGATGGGAGACTATTCCACTTATCCACTACCCTTTTTGTGAAGTAATTTTTCCTTAAATTTCCCCTGAACCTCCCCCCCTCCAGTCTCAGTGTATGTCCTCGAGTTCTAATACTTCTCTTCCTTTGAAGAATGTTTCCCTCCTGAACTTTGTTAAGACCCTTGATATATTTGAAAGTTTCTATCATGTCTCCCCTTTCCCTTCTCTCCTCCAAACTATACATGTTAAGATCTTTTAGCCTTTCCGGGTACGTTTTGTGATGTAGGCCATGCACCATTTTAGTTGCCCTTCTTTGTACACTCTCTAATGTATTTATATCCTTCTGGAGATATGGTCTCCAGAACTGGACACAGTATTCCAGATGGGGCCGCACCAATGACCTATACAGTGGCATTATCACTTCTTTTTTCCTGCTACTGATTCCTCTCCCTATGCAACCAAGCATCTGACTTGCCTTTCTCATTGCTTTGTTGCATTGCTTTCCTGCCTTCAAGTCACTTGAAATAGTGACTCCTAAATCCCTTTCCTCCTCAATAGTTTCCATTATAGTACCCTTGATACTATATTTAGCCTTTGGGTTTTTGAGACCCAAGTGCATGATTTTGCATTTTTTAGCATTAAACTGTAGTTGCCACGTTCTTGACCATTTCTCAAGCCTAGCTAGGTCATCAATAATTTGTTTTACCCCTCCCGGTGTGTCTACCCTGTTGCATATCTTTGTATCATCTGCAAAAAGGCATACCTTCCCTTCAATACCATCTGCAATGTCACCAACAAAGATATTAAAGAGAAGTGGACCAAGTACAGATCCCTGGGGTACTCCACTGGTAACATTTCCCTCCATAGATTGCACTCCATTAACTACAACTGTCTGTTTCCTATCCTGCAACCAGGTTCTTATCCATTTAACTGTTTTATAATCCACCCCCACGCTTTCAAGTTTATTTAGCAGTCTGCGATGTGGGACAGTGTCAAATGCCTTACTAAAGTCTAGATATGCTACATCTACAGCTCCCCCTTGATCTATTATTTTCGTCACAGAGTCAAAAAAGTCAATAAGATTTGTTTGGCATGATCTACCACCAGTAAGTCCATGCTGTTTTGGATCCTGTAAGTGGTTTGATTTAAGATATTCCACAACTGTTTCTTTTAATAGTTTTTCCATTACTTTCCCCACTACTGATGTAAGGCTTACTGGTCTGTAGTTACTTGCTTCTTCCTTGCTTCCACTTTTGTGCAGTGAAACTACATTTGCTCTTTTCCAGTCCTCTGGAATGGCACCTGTATTTAGTGACTGGTTAAATAATTCTGTTAACGGTATAACCAGCACATCTTTTAGCTCTTTGAGTATCCTTAGGTGTATCCCATCTGGTCCCATTGATTTATCCACTTTTAGTTGTGAAAGTTCTGTTAGGACCTTCTCCTCTGTAAATGTACTTTCATCTACCTTATTTTTATGAATGTCCTTGCAACTTAACTGTGGCCCCATCCCTTCTTCTGTAGTAAATACTGAGCAAAAATAATTATTTAGGTGATCTGCTATTGCCTTGTCTCCCTCCACCAAATTCTCACTCTCTGTCTTAAGTCTTATTATTCCTCCATTTGATTTTCTCCTTTCACTTATATACTTAAAAAAAGTTTTGCCCCCTTTATCTACTGACTGGGCCATTTTTTCCTCAGCTTCTGCCTTGGCACGTCTGATCACTTTCTTAGCATCCTTCCGTCTGTCAAGATACACCTCTTTGTCATTATTATTTTGAGTCTGTTTGTATTTCATAAAAGCCATCTTTTTTGCTTTCACACTAGTTGATACTTCTTTTGTGAACCACACTGGCTTCCTTTTCCTGGTGCTTTTCCTAACCCTTTTGATACAAAGATCAGTTGCACTTAGTATTGCACTTTTCAGTTTTTCCCACTTCTCCTGCACTCCTTCCAAGTTCCACCAGTCCGCCAATGAATCACTTAAACATCTCCCCATTTTTGCAAAATCAGCATTTCTAAAATCCAACACCTTTGTTTTTGTGTGACAGGAGTTGGATCCTGTCTTTATACTAAACCATACTGCTTGATGATCACTGGATCCCAGGTGCTCACCCACATATATGTCGGATATCCTATCACCATTTGTAAGAATTAAATCTAATATTGAATCTTTGCGAGTGGGCTCCGTCACCAATTGCTTGAGAGATGCTCCCTGTAAGGAATGTAGAAATTTGCCACTTGTAGCTGAATTTGCAAAAGACCCCTCCCAATTTACATCAGGTAAATTAAAGTCTCCCATGATTATGACTTCTCCCTTTAAAGCCATTTTAGTGATATCCAACAATAGGTTTCTGTCCAAATCCTGCCCCTGGCCTGGTGGTCTATAGATCACCCCAATGCAAATAACATCCTTCTCCCCGGTTTCTATGGTGACCCAAAGGGCCTCAGTTTTGTCTTCAATATTTTGTATTAAAGTAGCATTTATGCTTTTTTTCACATACATTGCTACCCCTCCTCCTATTCTTCCTATTCTATCCTTCCTAAATAAATTGTATCCTGGTATAGCTATGTCCCAGTCATGATTTTCATTGCACCATGACTCTGTAATTGCCACAAAATTCAGGTTATCCCTTGTCACTATCGCAATTTGCTCTGGAATCTTGTCTCCTAAGCTCCTAGCATTTGTACACATAGCTTTAAGAATTGTGTCTGTGCATTTGTTATTAGTAGCCATTTCCAGACTGTACAAAATAAATGACAAGTTTAAAGTTGAAATTACCTGTTTGGGGATGTTGCTCAGTGTTTGATATATATATATATATATATATATCATTTTTTTTTTACTAATCAGGAATCACACTGTTTCCTTTACACCATGAATACACCTCCCTAAAATTAAAGATATAGTACACCTGACCACAATGACCAAATGATCAAAGGAGGTAAACACCAGAGAGCATGCAATAATAAACTATGTTTCACTGTGCAACTTCCCCACACATGCAGTGCCAATTACAAGCCAATCATTACATCAAAAAACATACATGAGTTTGCATAAGAGAGAGCTGTAGTGAGCAGTTTGGGGATGTCTTTTCATAGTGTTTAAAGACAGATAACATTGGTACAGGTGAGAATTCAGATGGTTTTGGTAAGCTATAGACATAGATTTGAGTAGTTGCGGATGAAGTGGAAAGGTCTAGCAGCGTTCCTAACACAGATTTAAGTTCTAAGTATGGGTTACTCAGGCTGGAGTAGTTTGATGTGTAGAGGAACTGGACTCACATTTGTTTGAAAGCTGTCCTTTAGTGGTCCAGATTGTGGATAGGTTGTTGTCCTTCTGTTTTCCTTCGGTTTAACCTCGGTGTAACGTCGAAATTATTTTTACATTTGTAGTTATCCTTTGAATAATGTCCTTTGAAGTAATGGCGCACAAGCCTACGGCCTAAGCGTTCCTGATGTTCTTTAAGTAATGGACCAAGCATGTGAATACACTGATTGCACCCAAACTCCAATAAACCCTCCCCCAGCAATGACTAGTAATAAAACACTCTTAAAAAAACAAGCGAACAAACCAACCAACTGAGATTTAACACAGTCATGCCCTTATGCCTATACTCAGGAGATAATAGTCCAATTTATCAATAGCAACCCATCATGTGCATAAGCAATCTAATATAAAAGCAGATGCCTTATGCCTATAGCAATGCTATAATTCTTAATAACCAATTTGCTAATTACTATTTCAGTGCAATCAGTAGTGATAATCTGCAGCTCTCATTTACAATAAACCTAGACAAGTATATATTCACCAGCAGGTATTTGAGTGCAATGTTCTGCAGGAGTGTAGAAGATGGAATTACCAGCAGGTATTTGAGTTTGAACTCACCCCACCCAAATCTAAATCTCTCTGCACATGTCACATCCGCCCCACCTGCACTGCAACATAGTTTTGCCAATTAGTGTAATTTTTTGGTTTGATAACAAACCTGAATAAGGACCTTAGTGTACAACTCTGAATTAGGCCCATGGACCACAAAGTCCACAAGTATATTTATCCTCCCATCACCTACCAGTACCAGAAAAAAAAAGAAAACAAATAACTTCAAGGAGGGGTCTTTAGAGATGAATCAGATAAAAGAGGACAAAGTATGGGATGACCAATGAAACAAGTCAGAGACATGAGAATAAAATTAAAATCTCAGAAAGTCACACGCACAGCAGACATTGCAACAAACCTAAGAAAAGAAGCAAAGAGAGAAGGGTGGAGATAAGTGGGGAGCAGGTGTGGGGGTTACAGTGTGTGGGTTCAGTATATCTGCTCTTTGGTGAAAATCCTTTAATGTCTCCACTAGATGAAACATGGTAGTGAGCAACTAAAACCTCGGATTACCGCACACGTGGAAGCAATATCTGCTTTTCAAAGATTGATATGATGCTTATAACCATCCAACTTCCACCAATGTAAAGCCTTTATATCCCAAACTGAAAAAAACACATAGCTGCTGCGAAAGTAGCAGCACCCATAGTAAATATGTGGGTGCCAAAGTCACTGGATTAGGAAATTGAAATGTAGTACGTGAAAACCCAACTGAATTAATAGTTAGATAAAGGGTGTAATATACAGTAGATGTACTTAAAAAAGAACACCCTACCTTTGGGATCAGTACTAAGTAAAGGCATGGCCACCGGGCAGGGCCGATTGTCCCTACAAGATCCAAGGAAAATACAGTGCCCCAGCCTAATTGTTCCATTTTGAAATTCTGAAGTTTACATACTGTAAAACATACACATAACCTTTTATGGCATTATGTAAAGACATGGCTGAAACGTCAGCAAGGAGCAGCATCACCAAGCTGCACACACATGGATTGTCCCATGAAACTCTAGTGCTAACTGGAAATAGGAGTTCCAGAGCAGAAACCCACAAAAAGTTTCAAATAAGTAAACTCATCATCTGATGTCTGCTCCTACCTCTGCCCCTGTGATATTTCTAATACCTCTTCCAGGTCTTTCAAACCAATTAAAAATTCCACAAAAATTGTGAATTAGGCTCTCCATTCCATGACTGCTTGTTAACCTGCCTTAAGAAAAGATCACTCATTATTTTAAGAAAAGTGATTATTAATATAACCCAGCATTATTTACACTGTAGACTGTAATCATTTTGGGGCAGAGACCTTAACAAGAGAGGATTATTAACACTTAAAGTGGCACTGGGAAAACTCTACAAGTATCCTCATTAAGACAGGACCAAATAAACTATGGGTGAAGTCCAACACAAATGTAGGCAGAGTTAGCAAACTGTTAGAACCTAGCTAGAAAACAGTACGAAAAAGAGAGCATTAGCTTGATCTCCATAAAACAATGGAGCATGCAAATGACCACAATACAATAAAGAGTATTGTGATCACACCAAAGCACAGATAGCTTCCCAGTGACAGCCGTACAGCACAGTGGCAACCAAGTGACCACCATATAGCATAGAGAACACCTCATTGACTGACATTCAGATCAGACAGTATCACACTGATTGACATTCTGGACAGCCTCCTACTGATCACTGCACATCACAGACCACCTCCAGTGATCAGCAATTGAGAATTAGGAAGTCAAGGAATGATGTACCTAGGACTAGTTTGGGAATCCCTAAACTGTTATGCTCCTTAATCAATTAGTTGCACAACCAGGGTGTAAATCAGAGATCTTTATAATGAACATAGGCCCTCATTCCGAGTTGGTCGGTCGCAAGGCGAATTTAGCAGAGTTGCTCACGCTAAGCCGCCGCCTACTGGGAGTGAATCTTAGCTTCTTAAAATTGCGACCGATGTATTCGCAATATTGCTATTACAAACTACTTCGCAGTTTCAGAGTAGCTCCAGACTTACTCTGCCTGTGCGATCAGTTCAGTGCTTGTCGTTCCTGGTTGACGTCACAAACACACCCAGCGTTCGCCCAGGCACTCCCACCGTTTCTCCAGCCACTCCTGCGTTTTTTCCGGAAACGGTAGCGTTTTCAGCCACACGCCCCTAAAACGCCGTGTTTCCGCCCAGTAACACCCATTTCCTGTCAATCACATTACGTTCGCCGGAGCGAAGAAAAAGCCGTGAGTAAAAATACTTTCTTCATAGTAAAGTTACTTGGCGCAGTCGCAGTGCGAACTTTGCGCATGCGTACTAAGCGGATTTTCACTGCGATGCGATGAAAAAGAACGAGCGAACAACTCGGAATGAGGGCCATAGTTGCTTTTTAGAGGTCTTGGGGAAACAATACAGCAGAAGAGACCTGAGAAGGGATTTGGTTTATTCAGATATTTCTGATGGATCTGATGGATATTTTGCACCCATCATGCAGTGGGTCAAAGTTCTGATACTATTGATGATGGTTGCTGCTGTGGACAGAAAAACATTGGATGGCATAGCCTTCTCCATGAAGAGTCAGATGGATGGGTAATCAGCATAGAAAGTTGGATACTAACAATAGCATATGGTTATAAGCAGGCTGAGATGGCTGAATGAAAAAAATCATCAGATGTATTCAGTTCAGAACCAGTACCTTTGGGTCTGATTAAGTGTGTAAATAAGAAAGTGCAAATTTGCACTTTGGTAAAACAAAGTTGCAATTACAGTTACATGGCAGTTAGGGTGGTACTTTATCACTCTCCAAGGCTTAGTACCATACATAGACCCCATAGATTTAAAATGGGTGCATCATACCTGAACTCTGAACTGGGTGCTGCACATTATGTTATAGTTCAGCACCTGGCTCCTGTCACTAAGCCATTTTGGTGTCACCCCTCTGGTAGCATACAATTTGACTTTAAATATAACCTAGAATTAGGCAGTTTCCTGGTAGTTTCAATATCAATTGCAATTGCAGCTGTTGTCCCAAGACTGAAGATCAAAGTCAGTAGCTGAAGAGTAGAACCAAAACAAAGATTGGCCAGCTATCTCTGACGGGATCATATAGACACGCTTTATCAGAATATGCCCTGACATTCTGGAAGAGCTGTCTGATGAAGATAATGTATTGATGTGAACGAGTACCAGCTGACAGTTCAGTTATTCAGGCAGGCACATTTATAAATGCTTCCAGCAATGAAACTGGGTAGTGTTGCCCATAGCAACCAATCAGACTCTAGCTAACATGTTTCTATTGCATCCTAGAAAATGCTAGACATAATCTGAGAAGCTTTAGTAAATCTACGTATTGATACTGAATTCCCAACACTATGGGGGTGATTCAGACCTGATCACTGCTGTACGTTTTCTCACAGCAGGCGATCAGGTACTAACTGCGCCGGTCAGTGACGGGATGATGCGCAAAAATAGTATTGCATGGGCTTTCACAAGGTAATTGACAGGAGGAGGCCATTTGTGGGTGATACCTGAGCATTTACTTGGAGTGTCCGGAAAAACACAGGCGTTCCCAAGCATTTTCAGAGAGGGAGTGTGACGTCAGCTCCAGCCCCGATCAGCCTGTTCTCATTGCACTGTATGAGTAGGTCCTGGGCTGCGCAGAGACTGCACACAGTGGATTTTTGCAGCTCGGCATACACATGGGATCACACACTTGCACTGCGAATTGACACTCCCCCTGGAGGTGGCGATTATCTGAACGCAGGACAGCAAAGTTAGCAGCTCAGCTATCAGGTCTGAATCACCCCCTATATTAGGAAGAGGCATCACAAGAAGAGGGGGGGGGAGGGCTGCAGACCACCCTGGTTTTCACCAAAGTGCTGAAACCTCCATAATGATAGGAGCTTGGTGCTGCAGTGTGACATTATTCTGCAGCACTCAGCTCCTGTCACTGAGAAGGAGTAGAAGTGCTGGAAGAGTCTCTGACAGCAGCCCGCATGTCCCCAGAAAGATGTAATCAAAGGTTTCCCGTGAGGCCATGCCCACTTTAGTGACATCAGTGGGGCTCTAGTGAGGCCACACCCCACCCATTAAGCCATGCCCCCAACCCCAGAGCCGCCACTGATTTTAGGTTTATTCATTTGACCAAAACTCTGTAAGGCCATCCTGAATTCTTCTCTTGTCACTGACAACTAGTGTAGAATAGGATTTACATTTTTCTCATTTTAAAGCTAAATGTTTCTCCAGACAAGAGATGCTTTTTAAAAACTTGTTTTGATAGTTCATTGATATCTTCATTTGGTATATTTGTGTAAGTGTTTTTAATTTCAACATACGTACAGTATAACCTTGTGAGGAGAGCAGTATGGACTTAATATAGAGTTATTGCAAAAGTTCCAGCTGTGATTTTTAGTAAAGGTTCTAGATGCTGTTTCAACTAGAACATCTTCTGGTGCTTACCATTTCAGTTACAGATGACTTTGCTGTGCATCTTTTGTTTAATAATATTGCATCTGGTCCTATTTTCATTGATATTATCATGTCTTATGGTACACTATTTTTATTAATTTAATTCATTTTGAGTATCTGAAACATTTTGTTTTATTTTAAAATGAGCAAAACATAACACTATTAGAGTGGATGGGCCATAGGTCTTAATAAGACTTTTCCAATTAGTTCAGTGACTTCATGACATCATGGAGGTGCTTAAGGTGTTTCAAAAGTTATTTTTGTTGATGCTAGAAAGAACGCAGAATATGTGGTCCAAGAAGCAATGTCATACTCCCTGGTGGCTGACCTCTACCCAGGGACTTACTATCTTGTTGTATAAGCCATATGACTGAAAAATTGCTCTCTTCCCTAATCTTTCTTCTTCTACCCCTCTAGATAAACATAAGTTGATCCACTCATACCACAGAGGTCATTATCAAGCTTCTTAGAAATGAGGCAGGATGTTCTATAAGAAGTAAGTGCAGTGCACAAGCAGTGTAGAGGCAGAAAGATCAGGAGACAGTATCTGAAATAGAGATGAGGTCACAAGAGTTGTTGAATGTCAGCCTGCGGAGTAAATAAGTGTGTGTGGGCTAATCATGCAATGTGGCGGTGGCTAGGAGTGGAATTCATTCAATGTGTGAGTATACTGATATTCTAGTTTGGCTGGTAAAGGCACACAAAAATCAATTTTGCTATTCATATTTAACACTCTAGGGGTGGTTGGATCCATCTTGTGTGCCTTGGTAAAGATACTTAGATGAGTGAATTACTGGATCACCCTGTATGTACTGCATGTCTGAGGTTTGTATTCATCTGTTCAAAATATATTTTTCCCAAATGTACAAAGGTCAACAGGAAATTATTGTAGCTGATCGCCTCTTTCTATGGTGGCAGTATCAGCACAGATGGCACTGAAAAGTGTGGGGCTAGATGGATCCATCTACACAGAGAAGAAAAGGATGTGTGACCACACCTAAAGGCTGACCTGTGCAAGACTGAGCACAGGTGAGGCTGTAGTAGTCAGACAGTGTAGGTGGGACTGTGCAGTCAGAGCCCAGTGTGCCTTGATACCAGTCATCAGAAGGTCAGTGGGGACTAGGAAGCTGGCGTACTTACCTGCAGGAGGCAGGGAGAACCAGATAACTCTTAGATGCTATATAAGAAGTTGGGACAGCCATGACATTCCAGAGCCTTTGGATAATCCTTCAAGAAGCAGGCAAGACTGTGAGACTTTGTACGCAGAGTAGGCGCCTAGTATAGTAAGGGGTAAAACATTTATGCTTACAACAGTAAAGCAATATTTAAATTCTTTAAACCTAGAAACCTGTGTGTGGACCCTTATTAAGCACCTAGACACTGCACCACTGAAAAATCTACCGAAATCATTACCCCAGATTGCCACGCTGTTCTTTTTTAGTGATGAAAACATCTAAACCATTTTTAGCCAACTTCTTTTGTAATCCTGTAGGAGGAATATGGTCAGTTTGCCTCCACTATTTTCCTGTTGTGCGGTTTATTGTGCAGCAGTCAGGATCCCGGCTTTCAAAAGGCCAACACAGGAATCCCGACATTGATCAGAATGCCGGCGCAGACATACCAAATAGGATTACAATGCCGGCATCGTCAACCTGACAGCTTGGATCGTGATCGAGTGACTGCCAATACGTTGGAGAGGTAAACCGTGCAGAAAGGGGGGGGGGGGGGGGTTTAGGTTAGGCTGCTGAGAGGGGGGGTTAGGGTTAGGCACCCCCAGGGAGGGTTAATGTTAGGCTACGGGGGGGGGGGGGTAAGGGTTAGGCTGCAGTAAGGGACGGTTAGGGGATATCGGTGTGAGAGGTACCTTTCTTCCCCAACTCCTATTGGGATTCTAAACAGCGGGATCCTGTAGAAAGCTTGGTTTTTAGATAACCTGATATAGGTCCAAAATTGACACCAGTGACATTTGTTCCACTTGCAATTATTGCATCCTACCAATATATGTTGAGCTTTGGACAGAGGTACATCTAAAGAGGAGGAGGCCCGAGTGGAGGCTCCATCTGGGCCCCCTCCTCTATAGCTGGCAGCACAGTAGCTCTGGGTATTAGGGTCACTAGGGGTCCCTAGCGCTGTACCAGAGTCTTGTGTGCATGCGCAGGTCTCTCGGAAAACAGTGTGGTGGCCATTTTCACAGTGATTTTCTTTACTGCGCATGTGCGAATCGTCGGGAAAATGTCCGCTGTGCCATTTTCCTAGTGATTTCTGCAGTGCTGCTGCTGTCAATGCTGGAGTGTTTTTAAAAAAATGGATGCAGGATGTGCGGGCCCCCCTTGACACTAGGGGCCCATGTGCACCGCACACACTGCACCTGTTATAAATACTCCAGTGGCTTTGGATATATACAGTAAAGGTAAATACATATAGTGGTAGAAAAAAAACAGTCACAAGATCCAAATTTTGTGAACACAGAATTCAGATAAATCACCATTACAAATATAATGTACTTTAGCCAAAACTGCCATTAGGTTTCTCTTCCCAGTGGATGTTATCAAGTTTTGGTATAAAAAAAAGCCTTTTGCACACTGAAGATTTTTTATTTTTTAGAAATAAAATGTAATACATGTTATACAGCAAAATCTCATTCTGTCTGCCAAAAATTCTCAACACTTCATAAAAATACTGTAATTTAAAGTTTAAATATAATTGTACAATTGAGGGAATCTTGCAAGTATACAGGGACATGTAGATTGAATCAGGACAGTTTTGTGGCCCCAGTTCTGTAATGTAGACTATGACAATCTGTCCTTCTCAGAGCTTTTCCTGCCAATTTTCAGTTGATTCTCAAGTATATTAGCCTTTGCTTGGACTAGCTTTACAGAACCTTATTTAACCATAAGATGGGAAACATGTACACATGTTTTTGTTTGGATTTTATCAATGATTACAAATAATTTTGATACAATTTCATACTCAATCCTTCTGCTACAGTGTAAAGTTTTGAATACTTTTTTGTGAGACTTGATTTTTTTTTGTCTGACTTTTAATAATATTTTAAATGTAGTTATTATTTACACAGTATGCTGGGATAATTATTAGAAAAACTGAAATAGGTAAAATAATTAGATTATAGTTATGCATGCTGTTGATTTTATGGTTTACTTCTGTGTACATATTTTATCTAACACATTTCAGGAGCATACATGACAGGAAAGTAAAACTGCCCATTATGTAATCTGTCCTTATCCAGAGAAAGTGAGATGTTATTTCTTTAACGTGAGTTACACTGAGATTCTGCATAATAACTAAGAGCTTTCATTTTACAATTTGTCTCAGTAACTGAATAAATTAATAAAAGAATGGGGACAAGACCAATACAGCAGCATTTGGTGCCTTTTGTGTCATTCAGGCTTCGAGGATTTATAACCGTAGCATTTTCAGCAAAATTGTTTAACTGAGCCCTGTACATAGACAACAAAAAAACATATGTGTCTGCATTTGGGATAGAGATGTTTATTGTACCAAAAATCAAGGTTTGGCGAGCAAGAGTTATTATCCATAAATCTATATTATACCTTGAACAAAGAAGGGATACAAGATAAACCTTCTGTCTAATTAATAGTGCTATGAAAATTTTCCACTTAAAGGATAATAAAAACTGTTTTATTGGAAAGCATGATCTATGAATATAACTGTTCATGGAGCATTCAAAATAATTACTTTTTAATGAATATCTAATTTAGTAAATGTTGATTTTTTTTCACTTGAGTAACCCGTTCATATAACATCATGAACTGCAGCATCAATTTATATTACACATTGTTGTTACTTACTGGGAAATAATATGACATGGTGTGATGAAAGAAGCAATAGAAAGAGGAAAATATGCTGCTAAATTGTCCGTGGTATTGGGAACATCTAGATGGTTGTCTCTTCAAATTCAATTGGTAAAGTACCAATCATTTCTAATAATTAATACTTTGGCATAGCGCTTAATGAATTGTGTTAGGCAGCTTTAAGTAAAACAATTTTCAGGAAACAGTTTTTCTAATAAAAAATAAAATGACTGCATATTATATACTTACATGAAACACATTTAGAAATATAACTGATATTTTAAAGCAAAATGATATACAGTACACATCTCAAAAAATATATGTTTTTATACGGCAGTTAAATTCAAAGAGTGCATTTTACATGTTTGAAAGATTATTGCTGCTTTGTTACAATATAATTATGCTTGATAATTGCTCTGCTTTCTTCACAAAATTTGAGAAGGTAAAATAAATATTTTAGCTTGTTAACGCAAGTCAATGTGTTCTAATAGCACAGGAGGGCATATTATGAATTTGCATTGCCATTATTCCTTATATCCCAGGGTTAATACTGCATACAGTATATACAGTAGCATAAAGTATGGAAAAAAATTATAAGGACTTCAGCTATTCTTTAAAGGGTACTTTAAGGTATAATGCTCATGGACCTATTAGGACATTTGTTGTTTCTACCAGCTAATTTTGATCTTGGAAGCAAATGGTCATCTCAGTATCTCTAATGGCCACCTGGTCAGAAAGACTATAAATGTAAGGATTTATTTTCTGGTAATTACAAAATGGAAAAATTATTTAAGATTAGTAATATAACTGAAATACAGTTTCTCAGCATAGAAATACAGTGTTATCTTCATCAATGCAAAAATAATATTTTTAACAGGCCTAATCATCTTTTTTTATACAGTAGGTTTCCACATCAATTAATAACAAACATTTGAATAAATATCAAGATAGTTCTCATGACATTGTATACATACTGTACAGTGTATATGAACAGAAAGTATTATGTAGTATTATGCCTCTAATTTCCCCCCTTACTGTATTTTCAACTTGCCCCTGGAGTATATTGGTGTGGAAGTTAAAACTTTTAGGGATATTTTCATAAACATGAGTGAATACTTTGTGACGTAGGACCCAAACATTTTGGCCACCACGTTGGAAAATGGCCACCATGTTTAAAAACAATTGTAATTTCTTTTAATCTAAAAGTCTAGTAATTTATTCACCTTTGTGTTTTTGTAATGTTTCTTTTTGTTATTTAGCACACTATTGTTATTCAGTTTTGTTGCCATATTGGAAATGGCCACCATCTTTACATCAATGCTGATTTAATTAAATTACAGAGCAAACTTTGAAAATCATTTAAATGTAAGACAAAAACCAGTAATGACAATTGATGCTCTCCTGTATGCATATGCAAAGTGTGTACAGCTCTCTCATACCTTCAAGTGTATCACACAACAAGGACCAAATATGCACACCAGGTGACATTGTGTACGTGGTTTACTTGAGAAAACAAGCATATACATTATGTTAATGAGTGGATGTAAAAGTTTATACTGATGATGTATTTATTTCATTTGAGGAATGATGCAAAAAAAGAAACTAACAAAGAGGGTCATTCCGACCCATTCGCACGTTGCGGTTCATCGCTGCGGTGCGAATGGGTCAGAAAAGCACACGCGTGGCGCCCTCAATGCGCACACGCATCATTGCCCAGCGACAGCCGTCGCCGGGCAATGACCAGAAGAAAGAAGAAAGTGATCGCTAGTGCGAATGCAAGAAGATTGACAGCGGGGAGGCATTCAGGGGCGGATACTCACCATTTTCCGGGTGTGGAGATCTGAACGCAGGCATGTCCAGGCGTTTGGAGGGCGGTTGTCTGACATCAATTTCAGGACCTTCATTGCTGGATCCATCACACAGGGTAAGTAGCTGCAGGGCTAGTCTTGTTCTGCACAAATTTTTTTTAGCATAGCAAGGCTGCACAAACGATCGCAGCCCTGCTTTTCTAAAATACACTCCCCTATAGGCGGCGTCTAGTTGATCGCATGGGCAGCAAAAAGTTACTACGTGCGATCAACTCGGAATGACCCCCAAAGTTTGCATATAGTAGTTCTGGGATGGACGTGGAAGACTCGCTTATTGGGGTAAGTTTACTAAAATGGGAGTTCTATTTAAATTGGGATGTTGCCCATAGCAACCAAAAAGATTATACTTATCTAGCACCTTCTAGAAGATAAAACCTGGAATCTGATTGGTTGCTATGGGCAACATCTCATCTTAAATAGAACTCCCATTTTAGTAAATGTACCCCATTAAATTCTTGACATCAATCAGAAGTTCCAATTTTGAACTGTATGTAAAGTCTCTGACAAGATTTGTTTCTTGTTTTTTGTTGATTTTTATTTCATTTAATCACCATAAGTAAGCCAGATGGCTTCCAGTGCACAGTGCATCTCCGAGATATGAAAACGTTATCAGATTTACATCCTGAATTCTTCAGGATATCATAGCACGGAAATTTATATGTAATATTAGTGTGGGAAAGTTTTCTGCATTGGCATTGGGCCAAGTGCAGGAACAATGCAATGCACAACTAAAGGGAGATGGAGGAGCAGTCAGACTGACAGAGAACCTTGATTCATTGAAAAGATGAATGGTAACTTGGCCAAAATCGCAAGGGTAATACAGGAGTTTGAAAAGGGCTTACAAAATGTAACAACCAACATTAGGAATGCTCAGCTAGCACTCAAACTTCATTTTCTGGACATACAGTATCAAGGCTTTACTAAACCCATTACAAGGATATTCAATTCATGACAGCAGCCAAGATCTCCATAGCCTACACAAGAATATCATTGTTTCTCAAACAGGGATTGATAATTTAAGGGAATTGGAATTCAACAGTTTAAGAATTCATTCATCATAGACTTGAAGACCAAACAATATCAGTTGTTGCTCCACTTAAACACAATCAAATGAAATTGCTCAAAATGAAAACTCCTGGACACATCAAAGTCCAACTGTCAATGAGACTGAAATTATGTCAGCCTTTTTCTCAAAACTGTACATTGGTTGTCAATAGCAAGGTTCAGATCTTGAAAATGTCTGCAACCATTAAAGGTAACCATTTCCACCTTATTTGTAAGACTATGTGCACCTTAGAAAAACTAAAGAATCAGATCTTCTCCAGTGCTTCAGAAATATGTCTATCTCAACGAAAAACCTTAATCATGCCATATTGGATGGCCCAGTCATAGTACACATGACACCTCCTGGAGATTCAAGACATATGATGACTATCCAGATACATTTGTCAATAAAGTCTTTCTTGAATGGGAGGATGTAGACCAAATTGACATTGTCTGGGATCTGCCTGTTTGAAATCAGAGACCAGAATGTTCAGAGGTTCTTACATAAGGCAAAAAGATTCTATAAATGCACCAGTTCCAAGAAGCTGAAAGAGCTTTATGTGCAATGATGAAAGCAAAAGGAAATTGTTTGATTTACTTGCATGGAGACTTATAACTCAACAAGGCAATGAAGTAGCAACCACAAAAGGCAAATAATCTGATGCAACTTGCCTATGTGTGCGCATGAATATCTCTTCCTATGCAGTCAAGAGGAAGCAGATACAAGAATTCTACTGCACACAAAAGAGGCGAGACACAAGTCCATCATTATTAGGACAGTAGACACTGATGTTGGAGCATTTTGCATATTTCAATGTCATACAAACCAATTTCGGGTGGATTGCATTTGAAATGGAAAATAATTTTTAATGCATTCCAATTCATCTCCAGTTTAGCAAACTTGGAATGAGAAAAGCTAAGTCTCTTCCATTTTTCCATGCATTACTGGAAGTGACACAACTTCCTCATTTGCTAGTTATTGCAAGAAATTGTCTTGGGAAACAGTCAAACGTTTTCCAGAAATTACACACACATCCAGAAACTATTAACATTCCACTGTTTATCTCAGTAGTCTACTGATCATCAGGTTTTTATGGATGAACTAGAAAAAATTGTTGTTTTGTACTCATCATCTCACTGCACAGTTAATGGGTGTAGGAAAGAACTTTATACTAAAAAAGGATGTTGCATCAACAGACTGCCTCCAACCAATACAGCTTTATTTCAGCATGTTTTGAGGAGTATTTATCAAACTGGATACTGCTGGGGACAGTGCTTGGAAAAACAACCTTTCTGACATGATGCAGGGCTTTAAAGTTGGCAAATAATTAAAAATCACCCATGAGCCATGTGGACCACTCTCCCTCAGACATCCCGGGCATGCAGAGAATGACTCCTGTAAAACTTACAGCGCCAGCCGTTGTGAGGGTAAAAAGGCATTGGTAAATGCATACCTCCCAACATGACCCTCTCCAGGAGGGACATAATGCTCTGCTCCTGGACTTCCCTCTTAATTTATGATTGCCATCACCTGTGCTGAAACACCTTTCTATTCCATTAACCTGTTCAAAACAGGTGCCGGCAATCATACATTAAGAGAAAAGTCCAGAAGCAGAGCATTGTGTCCCTCTTGGAGAGGGTCATGTTGGGACGTATGCAACATGACCTTCTCCAGAAGGGACAAAATGCTCTACTTCTGGGCTTTCTCTTGAGCATAATGGCGTGCCACTAGTTGGTCACTATTACCAGTCTTAATCAAAGCTTTAATTGTAGACTGGTGTACCACCATCCATTCTCTGTCCTCTCAGTTTTGCCTACGTAACTCAACCCACAAGGGCAGGTAATCAAATATATAATAAAAAAAATTGTGCAAATAAGTCTATGTCAATTCCAGAATTTTTTGCCACTAAGAGGATGACAAAACCTGGATCCCACAGATATCTACAAGTCAATTAGATACCTGAAACAACCATTTTTAGCCATAAGAAATTATGGGGCAGATGTATTAACCTGGAGAAGGCATAAGGAAGTGATAAACCAGTGATATGTGCAAAGTGATAAACACACTAGCCAATCAGCTCCCATATGTAAATTAACAGTTAGAAGCTGATTGTCTGGTGCCTTATCACCTTGCACTTTACACTGCTTTATCACTGGTTAATCACTTCCTTATGCCTTCTCCAGGTTAATACATCTACCCCTATGTTTGCTCACTTTGTTTCAAATGAAGTCCTACAATATCGGTTTTCATAACCCAATCCTTAATATTCTTACCATCAGAGTAATACAGAATATTAGCCACATCTTGTAATTTTAAATCACTGTCAGAAGTTACGATCGGTCACAGTCCTTTGACAGTGTGACTAATACCATTACTTGCTGTGCTAAAGTGATTTACCCAAGGTAAGTGGTCTCTCTGGTGTGTCCTATTCTTACTGGTCAAAAGTTTCTCCCTAGGGGCACTCAGTCCTTTTTCTTTAGCCTGTAGCAACAAAGGTAAATCATACCCTCTGCATATAAATTTCTGTACAATGGCATCAATGTGCTCCTCGGCCACCATGGACTCCTTATAAATCCTCCAAGTCCATAAGAACTGGGAGTATGGTAGATCATATTTTAATGTTTTAGGATGGGAGCTATAGGTGTGTAACAAATTATTCATATCTGTAGGTTTATTATGCAAATTAGCATTGATAACCCCCGCATAGAGTGTAACTTGAACATCCAAAAAATGCACCTGGTACATATCAATGGTATATGCAAATTTAATATGATTACCGGGTTCATTATGTATGGCTATGAACTAATCTTTAGTTCCTGTCCAAATAATGAACAGGTCATTTACATATTTAGCGTAAAATTGTATGTATCCAGAAATGCTGGAATCATCAAATAATATCTCACGTTCTGCCTGAAACATTTGCATTTACATATGATGGTGCCATAATTGACCCTATCGCACACCCAGACACTTGCAGAAAGTGAAAATAAAATAAAAAGTTATTATACTGTATGTCAATCCCATCTTAAAGACAGCTTGATATCAGGCCCAGTGTATAGGGGATTGTTGTTAATCAAACTCTTGACAACCAGCAATCCATCCACATTTGGAATTATCATGTATAAATTGGACACATCTACACTACACAAGAAACTACCAGCAGGGATGTTAGATACAGTACCTTCCCAAGCATTTCATTAAAACATTAGTATAAAGTACATAATTAGAACGCCCCACAACCATAGGCGAAACTAGACATTTGGTAATGGGTGGTCCCAGTTCCAACCCCTCTCCAGAACTTGTGCAAATGGCAGGCACAACCTAATTGTGTCCTCACAAGAATATACTGTACATCCTTTTTTAAATACTCATTCCCAAAGCCTCCTAAGTCCGATGACCTTTCAATGCTCCCAGAACTTTCATCCCCACATCTTTTCTGCACCTCATCATCCTTTTGCTGCCACATGATGCACCCCTCCCAAAAAATCCCTCAAAGTAAATCATGTGCACGCCGAAAGGTGCATGGCCACATACCAGAATGAGCGTGGTCACTGAAAATGGGGTGTGACTGTCAACATGACATGCCACCTGTTTCTTGTCACACTGAGAACATTCTTTTCAATTCCACATGCACCTTACCTATATGATGGGTTCCCACAATTTTGGACCTCTTAAGAAATGTATCCTCTAAGGCAGATGGCATCTTCAGTCAGTATTTTCTATTCATGTAGGCTATCACATCATCCAGAGGATTCCTTTTTGTGTAGGAATATTAACAAGGTTATCATTATACAACAGTGGTTCAACCAGACTATTATCATGGCCCCTGCATCTCTTAGCCACACCATCACCTCCCTTTGTGACATCTCTCACACCATCACCTACCCCAAGTTTTTTCTCTCAGCACACATCCCCTCCCCACGCAATGTCTCTTAGCACACCATCACCTACCTCTGAGTCATTTCTCAACACAATATCCCCTCCCCCTGTGATGTCTCTCAGCACACCATCACCTACCCTGTGTCATCTCTCAGTCACACCATCACCTAACCTCTGTGTTGTCTCTCAGCTTACCATCACCTCCCCCTGCTATGTCACTCAGCATACCATCACCTATCCCGTGTCATCTCTCAGCACACCATTACCTCCCCCTGCGTTGTCTCTCAGCATACCATCACCTGTATGGAAGCCCCCCAGCCAGGGTGGTGACAGTGTGGGAACTGGCAGTAGGGGGCTCTGTCCCTAGTCTCGGCCCCACACTGTGACATAACCATAGGCTGAAATGAGCGGAGAGTTTCTATGAGCTAGGAGTGATATAGGGGTCCCACAATGGGCCATTCCTGATCGCAATGTTCAGCACATCCCAGCTAATTGAATCGACCCCTTAATACAGTGTTTCAGAATAGGAACAAACCTTGTCTAGTAGACTAAGACATGAGAAGAAAACCTTCGGTTCCAGCCAGTCAGATGGTGTCATCGCTGCTTAACATGGCTGTTACTGCGCAACCTGCAGGAGGACAGAGGCTCTGGCAGGGAGTCAGACAATGTGGAAAGGGGGAGGGCATGACTCTTCTCCTCAGGCTGATGAGTCTCTGGGTATAGTAATGTTCGAAGTACACACCCTGCAGGAGGACAGTGCGGGAGGGAGGACAGTGCCAGAGGACAGCGCAGGAGGGTGCTACAGTACTGTCGGTACTCGAGAGGACAGAAGCTTCTCCTCTGCTTTGGCGGCCATAAGAGCTTTTATGGGCGTGAGTGTGACATGATGTCATCATGTCACACCATGCACATACAATATAATTCAATTGGTTGCTAAAACTTTGGTCAGGGGTGGGGCAGAGCCGGGAAGCTACAATGGGGCTATCATCCTCCCAGTCAGCAACTGCATTCTTGACTGGAAGGACACTAATGAAATTACTAAAGCTGTGTTTTAGGCTAATGGGTGGTCTGATGCACCCCTGAAACACTCCCCAGTTTTCACCTATAATAGGAACATATTGATACACTGCTACAAAAAACAATTAGGAGACATTTAATTTAAGCCATGCAGGGAAATCGTGACACAATCTATCATTTTGTAATGCAGTGCACAAAGATTATTTGAAGGATTTAAAGTGCTTTTCCACTGGTTGCTTACTAGTCTTACCTTCTAGCTCCTGTTTGATCATGCTGTGGTGTTGGGCCATGCACTCTTTGAGAGTACTTAACGATCCGCAGCAGCAGCAGAGGAAGGCACTGGCAAAGCAGGAGTTAAGCTGAGCCCTTAGTCCGGTCAAGATCATCGTAATTACAGTTTAATGCCAGAAAATGCACTTGGGTCTCAAAAATCTAAAAGTTAAGTATAGTATTAATGGCACTATACTAGAAACTACTGCGGATGAAAGGGATCTCAGAGTCACTATTTCTGGTGACTTAAAGGCAAGTAAGCAATGTATGTAACAAAGCAATGAGGAAGTCTAGTCAGATGCTTAGTTGCTTAGAAAGAGGAATTAGCAGCAGAAAGAAAGAAGTAATAATGCCACTGTATAGGTCATTAGTATGGTCTCATCTAGAATACTGTGTTAATTCTAGAGGCCATTTCTTCAGAAGGATATTAATATGTTAGAATGTACAAAGTAGGGTAACAAAATTGGTGAATAGCCTACATAACAAAACATATCCAGAAAGACTAAAAAATATAATTATTTATAGTTTGGAGCAGAGAAGGGAAACGGGGGACATGTTAGAAACGTTCAAATATATCAAGGGTTTTAACAAAGTCCAGGATGGAAACATTAATCAAATGTATTAGAACATGAGGACATGCACTGAAACTGGAGGGAGGTAAGTTCAGGAGAAATTTGAGAAAAAATTACTTCACAGAAAGAGTAGTGAACAAGTGGAATAGCCTCCCATCAGAGGTGGTAGAGGCTAAGACATTAGAGCAATTTTAACATGCATGGTATAGACATAAGGATATCCTTACAAAGAAATTAGTATCAAATAAGGTTTGAGGTAAAAAAATGGTAAAAAAAAGGGACAGACTTGATGGGCCAAGTGGTTCTTATCTGCTGTCACATTCTATGTTTTGATGTTTCTTTGTCACGTGATTGAACAGAGGCAGCTTCTGGAGAAGGAGAGCCTTGTGGGAAGCAGAAGGAGGAGCTGGTGTGTGGATTCAGGAGGTGCTGGAGATGCAGGCATTGCAAAGCGAGAGCTGAGAACAAGGCCAGCCACAGGGCGCTGGGCGGTGAGAGAAGTGTGAGCAGCGAGGTACAGTCGGAGAGTCAAGTGCTGGAGAAGTGGATGTTGAGACCCTGCGTCCAGGGACCGGACACCACCAGGCCTGTTGAGAGGCGCGGACGCCATATCTTGCAAGCTAAAATACGTCCGTCTGTGATCAAGCGATACAGTGAAACGTACATCAGGCACTTTGCATTGGTCACGTGTTGCGCATATGTAACCAGAACAGCCAACCCCGGACAGTCTGCTCGTCGGGAATTCCAGGCAGTCACGGCATCACTGCTGCACCTCCGTAGTTATTACTTTCTCAAGGAGGCAAAGCAGTATACCTAAGGCCGCATTACCAACACAGGAATCAACTTTGTTCACTGGTATCGTACGCACCACAACACATATATTTATTTTTCACCAGTGTATACCCGGAATTCATTCTGGGCAACATGAGTGTCTTATGAGATACATGTCTACTCAGTGTATGCAGTGCAGAAGATACACAGTTTAACCCTGATACTATATACCTTCAATATATAAGCAGCCACACATGTTTTCTGGATTTCCTCTTGTCATATGCAACACCATATTTTGAGGATATAGACGAATGTTGATATTATTATAGACAAGTGGAATCTATTATATACTACCTTCATGTGAAAGCAATGAGATTGTTCCTTTGATATATTTGGCTGCATTGCAATATATATTTTTTTGAGATCAAACATTATACACTGTAAATTTACTGTGGGCATTTTATGTAAGTATGATATCTTTTACCAAGCAATAACCCTGCATGTGAATGGTGGCATGAAGTAAGGGGATTCCGGTGCACATCCTTGTATCACTTGCTTAGTTATACATGATACACCTGCAACTAAATAAGAGCGTGCCGTATGCTGTATGATTTGTTCCGTATGAGTCCTGCAATGCATCAGCAACAGGACTGATTGTGACGGTCACTGCATTCTTGACAGCTCTACTTTATCTTTCTTCCAAACTGTTGTAGGTGCCTCACTCTCTCATTCTCCACCGTATACCTTATGGCAAGATGAAGAAAAGCAAAAGTGAGACACCATAAGTGCATACAGGAACGTATTGTGAATCCTCTGAGCACACTCACAATCTGTCACATTTACCGCTACCTGCCACCAACTCTTGCAGACCAAACACATTCCCAATGGGGTTTATATGAGTTACATTTTTTGAAAAATTATTTTGTGATATCCGTTCCACGAGGCATACACGTTATACCTCCGTATACAGCTGACTACGTTTGCCGCCCATATGGATCAGGGGCAAATGTAGTTTTTGCGGCCATACCCCATTGGAGATGCCCAATCTCATCTGATTTTGGAAGCTAAGCAGTGGAGGGCCTGGTTAGTACTTGGATGGGAGACCACCCAGGAATACCCAGGTACTGCAATTCACTACCGCCTATCACCGATAATTGTCATTAGTAGGGAACATTATATAAAGAAAATACTTGAACCATTACAGTGTGTCCTATGATTCAAATCCCTGCAACATTTTTTTTCCCTATGGGATATGCACAGGAAAAATGATGGTTATAAAATGCTAGTATATGAATATCATTAAAAAAGAAAACACTCAGCTGCAGTGTTACACTGACCATTATATATAAAGTCCAGCCTACTAAATATCATAGCCCTGGGCTATCAAAATTGTACACTCTAGCTTATATTTTCACTTTGGTTTTAATACATGCATCAATACTGTTAAACTTGGAACTCCCTATTCTTAATGTTTAACTATTAAAAATGTTGATCTTATCAGCACTTTGAATTTAAACTTATAAGTCTATCTGAAGTTGAGTGCTACCCAAATAGAGTCTTCTGCTTTTTACTCCATTTATGTTTGAAGCTAAAATGGGGTGCAACAAATACTAAGTTTTATGCAAGTGCAAAGCAAATATTTGTCCTGAAAAGCCTGGGGGGTAATTCAGACTGGATCGCAGCAGCAGCAGCGATCACAGACTGAAAACCTTTGTGGAGAGCGTGCGCACCCCAGAAGCCCAGTGAGAGGCTAACAGCATGCTAACAGTCGCTGTGCGATGCTTCTGCACCCTTGTAGGGGTAGGGGGTGGGTAAGGCCAGACATGCAGGGTGGACTAGCCCTGTGCTGGGCATCCCCCCACATGTCTGAGAAACCGATCGTAGATGTGCTAAATGTAGCACATCTACGATCAGATCTGAATTACCCCCTGAGTTTATTGCAAGTACAAGGTAGACAGTTATTTTGAATGACTGAGATCTATGCAGTAAAGTCTGGCAACTGTGAGTTTGTTCCATACAAAGCCCCGCATTGTTGATTGAGTTGCCATTGTCAAGTGACATAACCCTTCCACTAGCTACACTCTCTTTGGATAAAAGAACCGAGTACAAATAACATTATCCAGATCCAGGAATCCCCCATACATCTGTGTGCCCAATTCTCCATTGACATGCTGTGGCACAGCAGTCTTTAACCAGAGCTCCAACGATATTTGCCAGTAAAGATATTTGTACCTTGGCTAGGGAAAGCTAGAAAGGTATTGTTTATGATTACTGAACATGTTTTCCATTGTTCTCATCACCACATTATACTGTAGAATGTAATGCTAATCCTTGGTTGCTATTATTTATGATTGCAATTATTTTATGTTGATTTGTGTTTCCAATTATATTCTTCTTCTGTGATTCAATCCAATTGTCTTCTGCATTCTGCATGATCTTTTGTGGTGAGAACTGTAGCAAATTGTCTTCTCTTGTTCTTCTTGACACCCAATTCTTTTGTGATTCTTTAAATTCAAAGTCAAATAATCAACCAATCCTCTTCAATCCAGAGTTCATTGCAGCTCAATTAAAACATCTCTTTTTGGGATTGCTGACCCACTTCTGATTTGTATTAATCTATCCTATATTTCTGAGCATGGTATTTCAAGACAAGGTGAGAGGAACAACATTTCAGGGAAAAGATCCATCACATAGCCACCCAACAACTGTGATACCTACAGTATCTCAACCACTTAGACATACCCTGCCAACCATGTGAGTGTTACATATGGCCCACATACAGTAGACTACAAAACAGCTAGTATAGGTGAAAATGTGTCTTATTTTTTTTTGGGGGGGCAGATTGTGAGTGGGTTATATAATCACAAGTCCCCAAGGGGATACGGTCATTAGGTCGTCAAGACAATTTTTTGTCATTTTTTGAACTTGTTCATACTTTACGGTCTACATGGACTACGATTGGGAATAGTAACTTGTGCTGAGCACAGTGGTAGCAGAGCGAGGCACCTTGCCCGAAGCAAGGCGAGCTAAGCGAGCCATGCGAGGGGACATGGTGCACTAATTGGGGTTCCCCGTCACTTTACGAGGAAAACGACACCACAAAAGGTAAAAAAACTCATGTCAACCTTTTTCCATGTCGACATAGTACATGTCAACCTAACGATCATGTCGACCTAGTGACCATGTCGACCTAATGCATGTTGACCAATAGTGGTCAACCTAATGACTTTCAAACTAAGTCTAGTTGACCTAATGACGCATACCCTCTCCAAGTATGAACAGGTAGTACAACCCAAGCACTTACAGTATAATTACCAGGTTTTTTAATCAAAAAATGTTGTTCCTTATTTTTATCAATTCCAGAGATGTCTGTATGGACTACATAGTACCCACTTATAGCAGGGCAGAAGGGAATGGTCATATAATATGTTAAGGTCTGGATCTGTCTGAATAATCTGCCATATTCTCTTTGCTGTGCTAGTCAACCTTTTACTTGCTGTTGTATAGTTATTTACCCAAATTAATGAACATTGAATTTTTGACACTGGATTAACAACAACATTTTAAATCCTGGGCTCTGCCATCGCCTTCGCTTTTACTAAGAGGAACTCTTTTCTGGAGAACCCCCTTTGTAAAAATGTGATAATCATTAAATCAATTTGTTTACCTTGGGGTGCTAGGGGTGTCTTACCCCCAAATTATTTTTTTCCAGATTGTTAATCATATGTGTTTGAAGTTTGATGTAAATTGCTCCAGGCATTCCAGAGTTATGCTGAAAACTATGGATTTTTACATGTCACCTAATTCCCACCCCTAGGGGTGCTAGGGGTGTCTTACCACCACAGTATTTTTTTCAGATTGTAAAACATATGTGTACCAAGTTTGGTGTAAATTGCTCCAGGCATTCCAGAGTTATGCTGTAAACGATGTATTTTTACATGTCACTCCCTTCCCACCCCCACGGTAGACTAATTGGGACATGGTGCACCAATTGGGGATCCCAGTCACAGTGCGGAGAAAACGACATAAAAAAATGTGAAAAACTCATCACAATCTTTTGACATGTCGACCTATAACATGTCGGCCTAGAGTCCCTGTCGACCTAGATACCATGTTGACCTACTTACTGTCGACCAATAGTGGTTGACCTAGACAGTATCGACCTAGAGACCGGTTACCCTCAGAGTGACTATAAACAAGATATATCTGCAAAACTCTACATCAACCTGTAAATGTGCAAATACTGTATCTTAAGTTTTATGGTATATACAGTATTTTTTTCTCTCTCACCCAAATAGTATACTGCTTCTAAAATACAAATTGAATAATTCTCTGAAACCGAGCTGTAATGTAGCAAATATATCTGCTTTTCCTTTGTTCTAAGTGTCATTTTACTTTAGCTCTAGTACACACATTTCTTTTATTTGGAAATTACGTTTTCATTGAATTGGTTGTTTTTAGTTAATAGTACAGCATATTATAAAACATTGTATGAGAACAAACAGAATGGACTGTCCCTTCTATAACCTGCACTGGTACAGTATATTATTTGTTTATATCACTTTACAGTGATTTCTAGTACCAAATGGCTGCATGAAAACTGATTGTAATGATTATCTTATCTCATTTGTTTAAAGAAAGTAGCTTGTATTAGCCCTGTGAGACCAGTACTAAACGTAGTATTGCAAATCTGAAATAAAAGAAAGTATACATTACATAATTGTTGTAAATGATACAGAGGTGATGTATCAAACCTTGGCAGGAGATAGTTGGGAGAGAAAAAGTACCAGCCAATCATATGCAACTGTCAGTTTTCAAACACAACCTGTAAAATTACAGTCAGAAGCTGATTGGTTAGTACTTTCTTTCTCTCAACTTTATCTCTCTTCAAGCTTTGATACATATCCCTCTTAATATTGAACTGTCTCAAACTGTAGGGTTAAATGAATTTGGGAAAATCTGCTCGTACCTGGTGGTGCAGCAAGTTTGCTGACAGCTGTGCTGCCCATAATGCAATCTACAGCAAATGACCTAGCCAGGGCACCATACATAACGGGTAAGTCCGACATTGCTTCACAGTGGCTGGCCCCTCCCAAAGGACCAGCCAACCTACCACTGACTCAAAGTGACCTGCATGTATCAGCTCTCCTCCTCCTCGCCAGCATGAGTCACTGCCAGGCTGTGCCACCTCCGCTCACTACACTGTCCGAGGCTCCAGCGCCCTGCTCTTTTTACAGGAAGAAGCAAGACACCCATTTTCCAATGGGCCGCTGTGTGTACTGGGGGTAATATGGAGGTGTTGTGTGCTTTGAGGCACTGGCGTATTTACAATGGGTGCAGGGTGCACACCGCATATGCATTTAAATACTCACATCTCCAGTGTCCCCCACCTGTGGCAGCATCTCTAACAAAATCTCCGGCATGCACAGTAAGGAAATCTCTGGGAAAATGGCTGCCACACCATTTTTCTGGAGATCTGTGTATGTGCACTAGACTCTGGGACAGAGTTTACAGCGCAGCTGACTAGAGAGGAGGGGGCCTAGACGGAATCTGCACATGGGCTTCCTCCTCTCTAGATGCGCCCCTGCTTTCAGGGGTATTATGGTGGAGGGCACTGTATGCCCTAATCTGCGACAAGTAATTAAGGGCTGTTATTTTATATAATAAACTGCATATGAAAGACTTCAAATGTGTGTGGTATATATATAAATAGTCTCCACGTGCGGCACTCCTAGGCAAATAGCAGTCAACTCTTATATCGGCATATAGGGTAACGTTTCAGTGCCCCCTTCTTTTATTAGATCGGCACTTTCATCAGACTGTCTGATGAAAGTGCCGATGTAATAAAAGAAGGGGGCACTGAAACGTTACCCTATATGCCGATATAAGAGTTGACTGCTATTTGCCTAGGAGTGCCGCACGTGGAGACTATTTCTATTGCAAGAGGTGTGGGGGCACCCGGGCCGGTAATAATTTGAATATGGAGAGCCGGACCAACTGTGGAGTAAATAGATAAGTACTATGCGTGGTATATATATATATATATATATATATATACAGTATATATATATATATATATATATATATATATACTGCTCAAAAAATAAAGGGAACACTTAACACATCCTACATCTGAATGAATGAAATTTTCTTATTAAATACTTTGTTCTTTACATAGTTGAATGTGCTGACAACAAAATCACACAAAAAGTATCAATGGAAATCAAATTTATTAACCCATGGAGGTATGGATTTGGATTCACACTCAAAATTAAAGTGGAAAAACACACTACAGGCTGATCCAACTTTGATGTAATGTCCTTAAAACAAGTCAAAATGAGGCTCAGTAGTGTGTGTGGCCTCCATGTGCTTGTATGACCTCCCTACAATGCCTGGGCATGCTCCTGATGAGGTGCGGATGGTCTCCTGAGGGAACTTCTCCCAGTCCAGGACTAAATCATCCGCCAACTCCTGCACAGTCTGTGGTGCAACGTGGCATTGGTGGATGGCGCGAGACATGATGTCCATGATGTGCTCCATTGGATTCAGGTCTGGGGAACGGCGGGCCAGTCCATAGCATCAATGCCTTCATCTTGCAGGAACTGCTGACACACTCCAGCCACATGAGGTCTAGCATTGTCTTGCATTAGGAGGAACCCAGAGCCAACCGCACCAGCATATGGTCTCACAAGGGGCCTGGGGATCTCATATAGGTACCTAATGGCAGTCAGGCTACCTCTAGCAAGCACATGGAGGGCTGTGCGGCGCCCCAAAGAAGTGCTACCCCACACCATTACTGACCCACTGCCAAACCGGTCATGCTGGAGGATGTTGCAGGCAGCAGTTTGTTCTCCTTGGCGTCTCCAGACTCTGTCACGTCTGTCACATGTGCTCAGTGAGAACCTGCTTTCATCTGTGAAGAGCACAGGGCGCCAGTGGCGAATTTGCCAATCTTGGTGTTCTCTGGCAAATGCCAAACGTCCTGCACGGCGTTGGGCTGTAAGCACAACCCCCACCTGTGGACGTCGGGCCCTCTTACCACCCTTATGGAGTCTATTTTTGATTGTTTGAGTAGACACATGCACATTTGTGGCTTGCTGGAGGTCATTTTGCAGGGCTCTGGCAGTGCTCCTCCTGTTCCTCCTTGCACAAGGGCGGAGGTAGCGGTCCTGCTGCTGGGTTGTTGCCCTCCAACGGCCTCCTCCACGTCTCCTGATGTACTGGCCTGTCTCCTGGTAGCGCCTCCATGCTCTGGACACTATGCTGACTGACACAGCAAACCTTCTTGCCACAGCTCACATTGATGTGCCATCCTGGATGAGCTGCACTACCTCAGCCACTTGTGTGGGTTGTAGACTCCGTCTCATGCTACCACTAGAGTGAAAGCACCGCCAGCTTTCAAAAGTGACCAAAACATCAGCCAGAAAGCATAGGAGCTGAGAAGTGGTCTGTGGTCACCACCTGCAGCACAACTCCTTTATTGGGGGTGTCTTGCTAATTGCCTATAATTCCCACCTGTTGCTAATTCCATTTGCACAACAGCATGTGAAATTGATTGTCAATAAGTGTTGCTTCCTAAGTGGACAGTTTGATTTCACAGAAGTGTGATTGACTTGGAGTTACATTGTGTTGTTTAAGTATTCCCTTTATTTTTTTGAGCAGTGTATATTTACATATGTCAGCACATTCAACTATGAAAAGAACAAAGTATTTAATAAGAATATTTCATTCATTCAGATCTAGGATGTGTTATTTTAGTGTTCCCTTTATTTTTTTGAGCAGTATATATATATATATATATATATATATATATATTTATTTATTTATTAGGCAGGTGTGCAAAAAATGCTGCAAAGTAAAAATGCTTCCAAAACTTGTAGTGTTAATAGTTTTTTTTTATCAATTAGCAAAATGCAAAGTGGATGCAAATCAATATTTGGTATTACCACCCTTTGCCTTTTAAACAGCATAACTGCATTAATTCTTCTAGGTACATTTGCAGTTTTGGAGGAACACTGCAGGAAGGTTGTTCCAAACATCTTGGAGAACTAACCAAACATCTTCTGTGGATGTAGGCTTGCTCAAATCCTTCTGTCTCTTGATTTACTGTAATCCCAGACAGCCTTGATGATGTTGAGATCAGGGCTTTGTGCTGACCATATCACTTCCAGGACTCCTTGTTCTTCTCTCTGCTGAAGATAGTTCTTAATGACATTAGCTATATGTTTGTGGTCGTTGTCCTAGTGCAAAATAAATTTGTTACCAATTAGATGCCTCCCTGATGGCATTGCATGACGGATAAGTATCTGCCTGCATTTCTCAGCATTGAGGACACCATTAATCCTGACCAAATCCCCAACTCCATTTGCTGAAATGCAGCCCCAAACTTGCAAGGAATCTCCACCATGCTTCACTGTTTCCTGCAGACACTCATTGTTGTACCGCCTTCCAGCCCTTCGGTGCAAAAACTGCCTTCTGTTACAGCCAAATATTTCACATTGTGACTAATAATTCCAGAGCACCTGCTGCCATTTTTCTGCACCCCAGTTCCATAGTTGAGTCGCTTGGCCTTGTCTCAACTCAACAAAACAAAAAAAATAGGAACTGGGTTGCAGAAAAATGGCAGCAGGTGCTCTAGACCAGTGGTTTCCAAACTTTTTTGAATCACGGCGCCCTAGAATATCAGAATTTTTTTCACGGCACCCCTAGGCCAAAAATTTCTTATTGAGAAATTTAGAAAGAAATATTACATTAAGTAGATCGCGTTTATATGTCATCCTTAGGGTCAGTTGTGTGGTGATGGACAAGATTTGCTTCTGTTTGGATACATATTTTATGATTGGCAGCCACCAGCACTGGTTTTGCCTATTATATTGACCATGAATAATTTGAATTAGTCCTGGACCACCAACCCATGGCACCCCTGCAAGTGTCCCGAGGCACCACTGGGAGCCACAGCACACAGTTTGGGAACCTCTGCTCTAGACTGATGAGTCAAAATGTGAAATATTTGGCTATTTTTATTTTTAGTCCCACTTGGTCTTAGATGGTTGAATAGTACCTGTGATCATCATTTCACTTGAAAGTGAATATGCTCAAAGATAGAGGACGCATTCAGTAAGGAAAATTTGCGAATTGCAATACAGATGATTATGGAATGACTGGGCATGTGCAGCGTTCGCATTGCGCACACGCTAGCAAAAATAGTGACTGAAAATGCGTACAGATTGTGATCGCAATGCAGCCGCTGTTTGACTAATAGGAAGCCTGCGTTTCTGGGTGGAGAGCCGCCATTTTCTGGGTGCGTCTGAAAAAAACGCAGCCATGCCCACGCATTTTTAAGGCGGGCCTCTGATGTCAGCGATGACCACTCCCAGCCTGTTATGTAGCAAAAGTTGTGGATAAACTTGCCTGGCGCAGATAGGAAAAGTCTTTGATGTTCCAGTAATTGCGTATCATTCTGCGATCAGCCCGCGCATTCGCAATTTTTGCAATGACCGTTTTTTCTCAATTTCTGGTGGCAACTATTTGATTACAGAAACTGCTACTTAGCAGAAATTGCAGGCCTTACTGAATAAGGTCCACAGTTTGAAGAAACATACAGTAATTATGAAGCAAATATTTCCTTACTCATCAACATGTACATGTCCAGCAAAGTAAGAGGTAATTTAGGGATCTATTTCTAAAGCAGAGAAAAGAGTGGAAAAGTAAGTCAGTGGAGAAGTTGCAGATGGCGACCAATCAGTGTTGAGGTAACAATTATAAAGTGCATTCTATAAAATTATACAGAGCAGCTGTATATGGTTGCCCAATATATAATTTATAATAAGAGGTTGTTAGCATATAATTGGCCAATGATATGGGCTTGTTCACCACGTCGAGGTCACCTCTATTAAGCAAGTCCCTAACACTTTAGGGTTCACATTGGGGCAACCCAATGTGAACCCCAAAGTGTTAGGGACTTGCTCGAAAGATGTGACCTCGACATGGTGGGCAAGCCCATATCAGTGGCCAATAATATGCTAACAACCTCTTATTATATATTATATATTGTAATTTACAGTAGTGATTGCATAGTGCATCTGCACCCATTTCTTACCCTATATATGTATATATATTAGGGATGAGTGGGTTTGGTTCCCTGAGAATCGAACCCCCCCCGAACTTCACGTCACGAGCCCGTCCCTGAGACCGGCTAGGGACTTCCTGCCAGACTTGGAACCGAGAACGAGGCAAAACATCATCATCCCGCTGTCAGATTCTTGCGGGTTTTGGATTCCATATAATTAGCAGCGCATCGCCACCATTTTCACTCCAATCCTGGAGATTGTAGCGAAAGGACGTGTCTCTCTCCTCAGTGTCTGTCAGTGTCTGTGCGGGAAAGTGGTGTGGCGACCTGCTCTGTGTTATGTGTGTCATTCCACTGCTGTGTTGTGCTGCATCAGTCCAGTGGTGGAATCTTGTGCTGCATCAGTCCAGTCACAGTGATACTGCCATATATGTCCAGTGGTACTGCCGTATAAGTCCAGTGATACTGCCGTATATGTCCAGTGGTACTGCCGTATATGTCCAGTGGTACTGCCGTATAAGTCCAGTGGTACTGCCGTATAAGTCCAGTGGTACTGCCTTATAATTCCAGTGATACTGCGTATATGTCCAGTGGTACTGCCTTATAATTCCAGTGATACTGCGTATATGTCCAGTGGTACTGCCATATAAATCCAGAGGGCCAGGTGTTTGTACCGCACATCTATGTTGCTTAGCTTCGTCATACAGCAACTTTTAGGCTTAAAAACAATATTGTGAGGTGTTCAGAATAGTCTGGAAATGGATGGAAATGAATGTTATTGAGGTTAGTAATACCGTAGGATCAAAATTACCCCCAAATTCTGTGATTTTAGCTATTTTTATGTTTTTTCCCCCAAAAATCATCTAGATCCAAAACCGAAACCCGAAAGGGTGGTTTTGGCAAAACCTATCCAGATCCAAAACACAAGCGGGGATCCAGATCCAAAGCCAAAACATGAAAAGTGTCCTCCGCACATCTCTAATATATATATATATATATTTACATACATATATATATACACACACACACACACACACACACACACAACGAATGGAGCACTCACCAGAGTTTTTCAATAAGTAAGCAAACAGGATTTATTGTACAGACAGCATATACTCAGCTTCTTCCAATATAAGTGATTCTTTCTGAAATGTTTTCGAACAGGTGCTAACCATCATCAGGAGACACTGCCACATGTAAGAACTGTCCCATCCATAGCCATAAACACCAGCAGTATATCTGGCCATCAAAATAGGAAGTGTGAGTGCACTGTCAATGGCAGCCGGTATAGAGGTGGTCAGACCTCTGTAGATATATACAAAAAAAGAGACAAAATTATACTGGTGCCAGCAGTTAGTCCAATAATTAAAATGGACGTTTCACAATGAAAATATATAATATAACAATTTATTACAAATTCATAAAAAAGAGGGATAATTGCCACAAATCACATAAAACATGAATATAAAAGGTAGCTCGTTGGAAAATGATAACCTCCTCAATAAAATGCTGTATTGCAATACTGGCTAGGGCTCATTCCACAAAAAGTTAGTTATCCTTCTGAAGCAATGGTATTATCCGATCTGTATGGTGCAGTCCCATAGGTATCTCAAAGATTCGGAGATCCAATTTTGAAGTAGGGAAAGAGATCTGGCTCCAAGGATATGCTTGGTTTAAGGAAATCGGTTGTACCAAGTGAGTCCAATTTGTGCCAGAAAGGATGATGAGGAGATGATAGGTATAGGATCCATACAAGCAGGCTCAACGCGTTTCACTGGTAAAGTCCCTGCCAGCTTCCTCAGGAGCATATTTCCAGTGTCACTGGACTCTGCTTATAAACCCTCTTTGGTGGCTTAATCCCAAGCATCTGTTGTGCTCATCTGATCAACTTAAAACCGGTCCTCAAAACATTATGTTTTATATATAGAAGGCATCACTACTGTGTCACATTCATAACAAACATATAGTATATTAAAAACGAAGCATATTGATACATAAATCATAATAAACTAAACATTTCATTCATTAGGCCTCCGATCACATGACTTGGTCCTGATCACGTGATCAAAGGAACCTATTAGTGTTAGGGCTGTAATCAATCTAGGATTCCCGGAACGCAGCGCTGCATTCCACGCCAGTGTGGAGAGCCACGCCCCCCTTTCAGGTGACCCAAACAGAGGCTCCGCGCTCCATATCTCTGACGGCACAAATATATTATTACATATTTACATACTTGTCTATTTGGATTTGTATATTGTATACTCTTTGAGTCTAAAATGTATACTCATTGAGTCTAAAATGTTTATGGACTTATATGAAAATCCAAAGTGGTAAGAGGGGGGAATAAGTATGATCATAATCCTAAAATACGATCAGTACTCTTTCACTAAATATTAACTAAATAATGAAAAAACCTGGGTGATACATCCAATGCAGATACCACCAATATCGACCAGGTGCCTGTGCACAGACACAATCACACGTGTGCACATAAAATTGCATGCACATGCATGTGTATGCATATGTGTGTACACAGGCACCCCAGTGGCTCCCTGTCGACAAAGATATAGTGTATTCAAATTGTTTAGAATAAATAGATGAAGCTTGACAGTCCTCAAGAGGACAGATAAGGGGGGGGGAGCCCCACGACTACTGGGGGGGGGGACCTTATGGTGAGTGGTAAGTCAAGAATAGAGGTTCTTCATAGATTTTATTGGGGAAGATGAGAGGCGGATAGCTGTTTATCAAGGTATAATATTCAATTCAATGCTTTTGTTCAATCTATCTGGATATAAAGAATTTAATTTTAACATCCAATAAACTTCCCTACTGCATAATTTGTTGATCCTATCAGCCCCTCTAGGTGTGGGTGCGATGTGTTCTATACAAGTGATCAATAGACTTTTCTGGTCCCCTGAGTGTGATTGATTAAAGTGTCTTGACACACTATGTTTTGCATAATTATTTTAAATATTCCTGCGGTGTTCCATAAACCGCACATGAATTGGTCTTGTGGCCTATATCTGGCCATGTCTTGCCGGCTGCTTATCTATCCCTGTTACAAAAAATTGCACCAAATAACGTCATTATGATGTTAGATGCAAGCAGCTCCTATGTACACATATATACCAGTGTTTAAACTACATAATAGCGCCTCATGACTTTAATCAAATACACTGTACTCAAAGACACCCCTCCGTACATTCTATATTAGTACCTGGATCTCTTGCGGTACAGCGCTAACCTTCTCAGTGGAATGCACAAGCAACTTCCGGTTGCTTTGGAACTATTTTGCTGCAATCGGAAGTAATAAACCAGGACATGCAACCATAGAAATCAGTATAAAAGTACAGGCTGAACAATAGAGAGGAGCAATCCTAATGTCATTCCAATATAATGTGGGCGCTATCTATAACAGTATTATAAGCTAAATAGATATCCCTAAATGGTATCAACAGGGTAGCAGGAGCCAGGAATACACGGATAAAATCACCTCACACAAAATTCAGACATAGCAATACCACATATAGTTAGCGAATTGGATTCATTAAGACCATCAGGGTCTAGTGTACCAAGCTTATATATCCGCCTCACCTCCAGCTTCCTCAAAATCAGGGCATGGTCCCCTCCTCTAGTTGGAGCTGGTACCCAATCAATCATCCTGCATCTGAGGGCTGATACTTGGTGACCAGCTGTCAGGAACTGTGCAACAGGCTTGTTGGTGGCCCCAGTAAATATTGCTTGGTGTATTGAGCTCCTGTGGTTCTCCATCAGTTCGCAAAAAACACAGGTAGTCATCCCAACATAAGCCAAACCACAGGGACATAGCAGCATATATATTACATAGTTAAATCTACAGTGAAGCTTATATCAAATGCCAATAGGCTTCCCTGTGTGGGGATGCGGGAAAGTGCTACCAGGTAAAAGTGAGCGGCATGTCACACACCCCACACATTTACAGCAGCCCAGTTTTGGGAGTTTAACCATGTTTTATCTTTCACTCCAAATTGTCAAGTGGGTTGTATAAGAATTTGTTTTAAATTATGGCCACACCTATAGGCCATCATAGGTGGCTCTTCCATTGTACAAATCTTGGATCAGAGTGTATTAAGGGCCATTGGCTCTTGATGGTTCTTGAAATCACAGGCGACAGGTCATCATAGTGTGTGACAAAGATCATCCGGTTATGCTTCTTTGTGCATTTACAATTAAACCTTTCTTGAGCTTTAGTGAGACAACTCCTCTCTTTTATCCTCTATCAAGGAATTGATCCTTCATCTCTGCAATCTGTATGTCTGCGGTAGCTGGGTTGGTGTTATTCCAGAGAACCCTAATAAATTGCGAGATGGGGAGACTTGCTTTCAAAGTAGGTGGGTGGTTACTGGCAGCATGTAAAAAGGTATTTCTATCTGTCTATTTCCTATAAAGGGTGGTTCCCAATCTAGTACCTTCACGGTAAACCATTACGTCCAGAAAATTAATGGATTCAGTGTTAGAGTGTCCAGTAAACCGAGCAGTTGAGTCCAAGGTATGTAATTCCTCCAGCATCAAATTAAAGTCCCCCTCAGTGCCATTCCATAACATAAATATATCATCAATAAATCTCTTAAAATAGATGATTTTTTTCTACCAAACTTTGGGAAGATGTTAACAGGCTCATAATCATGCATAAAGATACCCATGTAAGCTGGGGCCACATTTGAGCCCATCGCGGTACTCGAGCATTGAATGTAATAATTACCTTGGTACATGAAATGGTTATTCACCAAAATCAGCTCAAGCAGTTCAAGAATACATTCACTCGGGGGCCTCTGTCTGCCTGAATTTACCAACAGTTTCCTGACTGCATTAATACCAGTTAAGTGTAGAATATTTGTGTACATTAAGGACACATCTAAGGTTGCAAGTAATACATCCCACACTATCTCCCCAAGTCCAAGTATCTACTTTAGAAAATCACTCATATCTCGAAGATAACTCGGTTTATGAGGGATCAATTCCTGCAAAAAACTGTCAACAAAAAGAGCCAAAGGCTGTAGCAAGGAACCCCTAGCAGAAATTATGGGTCTGCCAGGGGGATCCACCATGGCCTTATGGACCTTTGGCAGGGTTTAAATCAATGGACAAACAGGACAATGAAGCTTTAAAAATAACGCAACCTGTTCCATGAGCCAGCCACTCCAAACCGCCATGTCAATCACATTATCAACCTTTCCTTTAATCCCTGGTATTGGATTCATTGGGCACTTGTTATAAGTTTCCACATCCACCAACTTCCTTATCATAGTCATGCACATTTTGTATAACAATTTCACCGCCTTTATCAGCAGGGCAAATCACTATCGTGTCATTTTCCCATAGGAATTTGAGTGCTTGTCTCTGTTTATGGGTCAAATTACCAAAAGAACCTTTCCTATTACCAGTTGACCTGTTTATGGGTCAAATTACCAAAAGAACCTTTCCTATTACCAGTCCTCATTTTCAAATATGTTTGTATACTAGTTGTTTGCGGCTCAAAATATCCTAGTTTTACAAAAGAGGAGGGACCATTCTGGTCTATCATTGTTGTCTCAATTTTATCCATGAAGAATTCTCGTAATCTCCACTTTCTGCCAAATTTATAGTGATCGACAACAAAGTTACATTTGATCTGTCATGCCTTGATGAAGGGACAAATGTCAACCCTAGTGCAAGTAATGAATATTCTGTTGCAGATAAAACATGACAGGTTAAATACACAACTCATCTTAATCTCCTCCAAACCCTTCTCCTTAATCCCCCCTCTCCTCAGGTGTGGCGTGCGTAACTTCCAGAAGCACTGACTGGCCTGAGGCTCCCCTTGATCCTGGCCTAAAAAAACACTCGGCGGGAGTGGAGCAAAGTTCTCTGAGTCGGAGGCTGACTGTGATGAAGAGGATCCCATTCCAAATGGAACCCTAAATTTATGTGACCGGTAGGATAGCTGCCTTCTACTACCGTTTGAGTTTCTGTTATGCACACCAGTGCCTGCAGGAAAGTACTAGTGTCAGAACTGTTATGCACTCCAGTGTCTGCAGGAAAGTACTGGTGTTTGAACTGTTATGCAAAACAAATGGACTCACAGACAAACTGGGGAATATGACATAACGTACACAGAAGGTGATAGGGTAACAAAATACACACACAGTGAACAGAGAAGCCCAGAGGCTAAGGAACTGGGTATCTCCCTTGTATTAGAACTGCTCAGATGTAAAAAGCAAGATGTTGTGTTTTAATACGTAGAGAACCCGAAATGCTGTTGCTAAGGGCAACAGCAAAACCCTAAAGGGTTACCAACGGGTGTGGCAGTAAACTCCTTGGTCAGAGATGGAATGATAGACACAAGGAGAGCCTCCACAATCCTGATTCTCACTTGCAGTGCACAGGTTTAAGCTTACTGCCACTAAACTGACCCCTGACACCTAGCACAGTGAGACAGGATTAGACAGGCAAGTGTTAGAATACAGCCGCAAACTTGCTAAGTTCACAGAGTAATAACAGAACCCCAGCAAGCTAAATGACTGACTCCAGTCTTACTGCTAGGTCTGGATTGGCAGAGTGTAATACCAAATCCCCAGGCCTATTTGCAGTAAGCAACAAACAAATACAAAGCTACACAGTACTGGCTAACTTTCATGAACTGACTAACCAACAGAGATTCAGCAGCATCTGCTTACCCTGAAAAGAGGCCTTATAAAGCAGGTGCTGTCCACGCCCCACTCAGACCTCACAGACTGTGAGCACAAAAACCAGCACCGGATCCCCTGCCGTGCACAGAGCCTATAACCACTGCACAGCAAAAGACCCGAACCGGAGTATCAGCTGTGCTCAGGTTACTCCACTAGCACTTGTCTCCCGGTTGCCATGACGACGTGGCAGCACAGGGCAGGAGACCCTAACAGTACCCCCCCTCTGACGAGGGGTCAAAGAACCCCTACCACCGGGTTTATCGGGGAACTGCGAGAAGAAAGAGCGTATCAGTCTGGGGGCATGAAGATCACAACTGCGCACCCACGACCGCTCCTCCGGGCCATACCCCTTCCAGTGCACCAAAAATGACAGCCGACCCCGAACCACCTTGGAGTCAAGAATCCTTTCAACAACAAACTCCCTCTGGCCACGTATCAGAAGAGGGGAAGGTCTTCCACTGGAAGAAGGATTACTAATCGCCCGTTTTAAAAGGGAACAATGAAATGTTTTATTGATACCCAAAGAACGGGGTAGATCTAACTGAAATGCCACCGGATTGATAACCCTGGTGATCTTATAAGGGCCGATGAACCGGGGCCCTAACTTATGAGATGGCTGTCTCAACTTCAAATTCTTGGTAGACAACCAGACGAAGTCTCCTAATTTGAAGCTGCAGGGTCTTTTCCGCTTATCAAAAACCCTTTTGGTCACTAATGACACAGACACAAGGGCTTTCTTCACTTTCCGCCAAATACCTCTAAGGACCGAAACCACAGAGGAACCACCAGGCGTGGAGTCCAGGGGGTCAAAAGAATTGGCCTTAGGATGATGCCCATACACACAAAGGAAGGGAGAGATCCCTGTAGCAGAGTGAGCCGCGTTGTTATAGGCAAACTCCGCCATGGACAGATGAGCAACCCAGTCAGTCTGACACTTGGAGACATAACACCTGAGGAACTGCTCCAAGGACTGGTTCACCCTTTCAGTCTGCCCATTAGACTGCGGATGGTAGCCTGACGACAAGCTGACAGAAATCTGGAGATCGGAACAAAATGCCCTCCAGAATTTGGCCACAAACTGGGATCCGCGGTCAGAGACCACATCAAGTGGCAACCCGTGGAGACGCACAACATGCAGCATAAATAATTCAGACAGGCGTCTGGCTGATGGCAGCCCAACCAGTGGAACGAAGTGCGCCATCTTCGAAAACCTGTCAACGACAACCCAGATGGCTGTCATCCCCGAGGATTTGGGCAAGTCCACCACAAAATCCATTGAAATGTGGGTCCATGGCTTAGATGGGATAGAGAGTGGATGTAATGGGCCAACAGGAACCCCTCTAGGAGTCTTATTTCGGGCACAGATGTCACATGCCCGAACCCACTGATCCACATCCTTAGCCACCGAGGGCCACCACACCGCCCTAGATAGCAACTCCCAAGTTCTGGCAATACCCGGGTGACCTGCCGACTTCTTGGCATGGAATTCCAGGAACACTCGCTGTCTTAACCTAGGAGGCACAAACAAAAGACCTACCGGAAGGTCTGGAGGAGCCTGCTCCTGTGCTCTAAGGACTAATGATAAGAGGTCCTGGGTAATGCCCACTTTAATACATGATGGGGAAACAATGGGCAACGGCTCCTCGGTGGTCTCCTGGATTGGAGCAAAACTCCGCGAGAGCGCATCAGCCTTGATGTTTTTTGACCCAGGGCGATATGTTATCAAAAAATTAAAGCGAGCAAAAAACAAAGCCCATCGTGCCTGCCTGGCATTGAGACGCTTCGCTGACTCTAAATATGCCAGATTCTTATGGTCAGTGAGAATTGAGACCACAAACTTAGCCCCCTCAAGCCAGTGTCTCCACTCCTCGAGTGCATCCTTAATAGCCAACAATTCCCGGTTACCCACGTCATAATTCATCTCGGCAGGCGAAAATTTACGGGAAAAGTAAGCACAGGGATGAAGGCGATTATCAGACACTCCCATCTGAGAAAGCACTGCCCCAATACCCATCTCAGAGGCATCCACCTCCACCACAAAAGGACGCTCTGGATCTGGGTGTCGCAGCACCTTGGCCGAAACAAATGCCCTTTTGAGACGGGCAAAAGCCGCTTTAGCCTCACAAGACCAGTGAGCAACATCCGCCCCTTTCTTAGTGAGTGCCACCAAGGGCGCCACTATAGACGAAAATCCAGCGATAAATCGTCTATAAAAATTTGCAAAGCCCAGGAAACGCTGAAGCGCCTTCAAACTAGTGGGCTGCACCCAATCCAGGACTGCCTGTACCTTGGAACCCTCCATTTGGAAACCTTCTGGGGAGATAATATATCCTAGAAATGCGATTTGCTGAACTTCAAATTCGCACTTCTCCAGCTTCGCCCCAAGCCGGTGGTCTCTGAGTTTCTGGAGGACTAAGCGTACATGCTTCCGATGTTCCTCCAGGGAATGGGAGAAGATTAGGATGTCATCTAAGTATACAACTAAGAATCTATCCAAATATTCCCTGAGCACATCATTCATGAAATCCTGGAAGACTGCCGGGGCATTACAGAGCCCAAAAGGCATCACCAAATATTCATAATGCCCTGAGTGGGTATTAAAGGCAGTCTTCCATTCATCCCCCTCTCTTATTCGGATTAGATTGTACGCACCGCGTAGGTCAATCTTAGAAAAAATGGTGGCAGTACGAAGCTGGTCAAACAAGACCGAAATGAGAGGCAGTGGGTATGAGTTTTTAATCGTGATACGGTTCAATTCCCTGAAGTCGATGCAGGGTCGCAACGAACCGTCCTTTTTACCCACGAAGAAGAACCCCGACCCAACTGGAGACTGTGAAGGTCTGATAAATCCCTTAGCCAAGTTCTCCTGAATGTACTCTGCCATAGCCTGAGTCTCAGGACGTGACAGGGAGTACAACCTGCTCTTGGGAAGCTTAGCATTTGGCAACAAATCAATGGCACAGTCATAGGGGCGATGGGGAGGTAGTACCTCTGCAACTTTTTTGGAGAACACGTCCGCAAAATCTGCATAACACCCTGGCAATCCTGGCAAACTTAGCTGCGAGAGCCTGACTGGAAGGCTCAAGCAACTCCTGAAACAATCAGTACCCCAACTAAGAATCTCCCCAGAGACCCAGTCAAATTGAGGATTGTGGGCCCTTAACCAGGGTAACCCCAACACCAATGGGGCAAAAGTACAGACAGTCACATAAAAGGACAATTTTTCAGAGTGTGTGGCTCCAATAAACAAAGACATCTGGCTAGTGCAAGAGGTAATTTTACCTTGGGATAATGGTTCCCCGTTTAACCCACAAATCTCAATTTCCGATGCCAAGGGTACTAAGGGAACAGAGTGTTTTAGGGCGAATTGGCGGTCCATAAAAACCCCGTCGGCCCCACTGTCCACAAAGGCCTCAGTCTTGACAGTTTGACCGAGGATCTTCAAGGTCACCGGAATGATAAAAGTCTTCTTGGGAAATTCTGACTTCTGGCCTGACAGGATATTTCCCATCACCCTCAGGCCCTGAAGTTTTCCGGCTTTTCTGGGCATGATACTACCACATGACCTTTATTCCCACAGTACAAACACAACCCCTGCTGTCTCCTCCGCGTCTTCTCACGCGAGGAGAGGCGGGTAGCCCCAATCTGCATAGGCTCCTCAGAAAATTCCTCAGAGTCAGAGGTTCCCTTGGGAAGGAAGGAAATCTCAGTCTCCCTTTCAAGCCTACGCTCTCTCAGCCGTCTATCCACCCGGATGGATAACTGCATGAGCTGATCCAAGCTATCAGGCAAGGGATATTGTACCAATTGGTCCTTTATCTGGTTAGAAAGACCTCTTCGGTACTGGTGTCTCAGGGCTGGGTCATTCCACTGGGTATCATGGGCCAACCTCCGAAACTCCGTACAGTAAACCTCAACTGGCCTTCGCCCTTGCTTAAGGATCGAAATCTGAGCCTCGGCTGAGGCCGTCTTGTCAGGGTCATCATACAACATGCCCAGTGCCGTAAAAAAAGCATCAACACTTTTAAGCGACGGACAGTCAGGCTGCAACCCATATGCCCAGACCTGTGGGTCTCCTTGTAGCAAGGAAATCACTATGCCCACCCGCTGAATCTCCGACCCAGAAGACTGAGGCCTAAGCCGGAAGTATAGCTTGCAGCTCTCCTTGAAACAAAAGAACTGCGAGCGATCTCCAGAAAAACGATCCGGGAGATTTACTTTCGGCTCCTTAACCCCTGCAGGTGCTGCTGCTGCGGGAGCTCCGCCAGCAGCCTGGGAGGTGTGCATTTTAATGGACAAATCATTAAATTGTCGAGTCAGGACCTGCACCTGATCGACCACCTGTTGCAACGTATTTTGAGGGGTATGCTCCATATTCCCACAAAATTTCAACAGGAGTATTAGGCTGCTGAATATGTTATGCACACCAGTGCCTGCAGGAAAGTACTAGTGTCAGAACTGTTATGCACTCCAGTGTCTGCAGGAATGTACTGGTGTTTGAACTGTTATGCAAAACAAATGGACTCACAGACAAACTGGGGAATATGACATAACGTACACAGAAGGTGATAGGGTAACAAAATACACACACAGTGAACAGAGAAGCCCAGAGGCTAAGGAACTGGGTATCTCCCTTGTATTAGAACTGCTCAGATGTAAAAAGCAAGATGTTGTGTTTTAATACGTAGAGAACCCGAAATGCTGTTGCTAAGGGCAACAGCAAAACCCTAAAGGGTTACCAACGGGTGTGGCAGTAAACTCCTTGGTCAGAGATGGAATGATAGACACAAGGAGAGCCTCCACAATCCTGATTCTCACTTGCAGTGCACAGGTTTAAGCTTACTGCCACTAAACTGACCCCTGACACCTAGCACAGTGAGACAGGATTAGACAGGCAAGTGTTAGAATACAGCCGCAAACTTGCTAAGTTCACAGAGTAATAACAGAACCCCAGCAAGCTAAACGACTGACTCCAGTCTTACTGCTAGGTCTGGATTGGCAGAGTGTAATACCAAATCCCCAGGCCTATTTGCAGTAAGCAACAAACAAATACAAAGCTACACAGTACTGGCTAACTTTCATGAACTGACTAACCAACAGAGATTCAGCAGCATCTGCTTACCCTGAAAAGAGGCCTTATAAAGCAGGTGCTGTCCACGCCCCACTCAGACCTCACAGACTGTGAGCACAAAAACCAGCACCGGATCCCCTGCCGTGCACAGAGCCTATAACCACTGCACAGCAAAAGACCCGAACCGGAGTATCAGCTGCGCTCAGGTTACTCCACTAGCACTTGTCTCCCGGTTGCCATGACGACGTGGCAGCACAGGGCAGGAGACCCTAACAGTTTCCAGATAATCACCGATACACATTATGGGTGGTATAATCACTGGTCACAGTCTGAAGTTTTTTTCTTTTAAAGGAGACAAGATCATCCCTATAAGTATCAATTTGGGCTTGTATTCTCTCACACCAGTTCTCAGACATATCACTCTTCAAGGAGGTCAATTTGGACTTCTCAAACTTAATGATCTCTTCACGGACCTTTACCAGCTCATTACCAACTTCCTCTATCACAAGTAGGATCAGTTCCAAGGAACACTTGTTGAGAACCTCGCACCACTTGGTGCAAAATACAGCATTGATTCTACCAATGGTAAGTGTATTAGTGATGTGGAATCCTCGTGGTATCCTCTTTGACCTGTGATATTCTAATAAAAATTGACCAAGAAGGATGTCGCCGGGCAGCGACGAAACGAACGAAGAAAGCGATTGCACTAGCGATCGCAAGAAGATTGACAGGAAGAAGGTGCTTGTGGGTGGCAACTCACCATTTTCTGGGAGTGTCCGGAAAACGCAGGTGTGCCCGGCCATTTTCAGGGAGGGTTCCTGATGTCAGCAACATCCCGGATCTCGGCAGTGGCTGAGTAAGTCCTGGGCTGTGCAGTTTGTGCAGCTATATGTACAGCCGATCGCACCCCTGAACAGCGTTTATCCCCTCCCCTGTAGGTGGTGATTACCTGGTCGCAGCAGTGCAAAAAATAGCCTGCATGCGACCAGGTCTGAATTAGGCCCTATAAGTAAACACCACCGCTCAATGTGATCACAGTTTAAGTTGTAATCCCATCGGGAAACAAATGGTGATCAAACAAAAGATATCACATAAAGGATACAAAACAACAGGTAGATGCATAGACGTGGTGATTACACAGAAGTTTTCAAAACAAGAACACAGCAATATAGATGTATGAATATTGATTTATTGATGACACTGAGGGGGGCCAATGCACTCTTAAAAGACATATTTTAATGTAAATATACAGTATGCGTGTGTGTGTGTGCAGTGCTATTTTTCCAGAAAAATAGGTCCAGAAACTCATGGGGTGGGCGGAGCTGTGGGTAATATGGGAGGAGATACAGTGGGGATGGGGCATAAAGTCAATCTATCATAAAATATATAAAACTATAGAAAACTATAAAGGAGAACATTTCTGTAAATTCACATAATTAACAGAAAACCAGAATCCATACTAAATACAAATAAATTGCATAAGCAATATCCAAATACAATACAGCGCTGGTCAGATACAAAGAGCGGGTTACAGTTTAGGTTGGATACAGTGCGTGTTGGATACAGTGTGGAATACAGTGTGGTTTGGATACATTGCCGTTTACAATGTGGGTCGGATACAGTGCAGGTAGCATACAGTGTGGTTTGGCTATAGTGCAAGGTCAGATACAGTGCGCGTCAGATACGGTACGAGATGCTGTACAGTGCAGGTCAGTTACAACAATAGTGCACTTACTGTGGCTGGGAGTGTCGGCATTGTCCTCAGTGTGGGGTTGTGCACAGTGTGAGGGTGTCCTCGATGCAGAGGTGTCCTCAATTTGGGTATGCCAGTGGTGTCAGCAGTGGTTGATGAAGTCGGGGTCCTCATTGCGGGGCAGTTGATGGTATAGTCAATGTTGGGGTGCCGGCAATGTACTCATTGTTGGGGTGGGGGCAGTGTGAGGGTGCCAGCGGTGTCCTCAATGAGGGTATTTTGGCGCTGTAGGCAGCGGGAAGGGATTCAGGCACTGTCAGCAATGTAGGGGTGCCGGCAGTGTCCTCAGTGCAGGGGTGCTGATGGTGTCCTCACTGCAGGGGTGCCAGCAGTGTCAACAGTGCAGGTGTCCCAGTGGTGTCCTATGTGTAGGGGTTCTGGCTATGTCGCGAGTGCGGGGGTGGCAGTTGTGAACTCTGTGGGGAAATGCCAGTGTTGTCGGCAGTGCGCGAGTGCCACTGGTGTCCTCTGTACAGGGGAGTCGGCAGTGTGCACTGCATCCTCTGTGCGAAGGTGTCGGCAGTGTGTGGGTGCTGGTTTTGTCAGCAGTGCAGGAGTTTGGAGGTGTCCTCAGTGCAGAGGTGCCGGCAGTGTCGGCAATGTGGGAGTGCCAGAGGTGTCCTCAGTGCAGGAGTGCCGGCAGTGTCCTCAGTGCAGGGTTGCTAGTAGTGTTGACAGTGCGGGGGTGCCGACAGTGTGGGAGTGTCGACAGTGTGGGTGTCAGCAGTGCAGGCAGGACTATTAGTGCGGTGGGAGCATCCATCTTGCCCCATTGTAGCCTATGCGGACATGCTGATTTGCTGAGAGCCATGACAGATGGCTTTCTCAGCCAATCAGCGGTCAGCCCTTTGAATACAATGGGACTGGCGCCAGAGACAAAACCTCAGGATCCGACAGTGGGATTCTGAGGTTTTGCCTCGATTTGGGATCCGGAGCAGGAAGGGACAAATGTTTACTTCTACTGCAGCATGCAGGGTCCTTGGCCCCACCCCCTCCAGCATCAACACCTCTCCCTCTGACATCCTGCTGCTCACCTTTGCTGGTGTACATGCTGGCATGCTGTAGCTGTTCTCTCCCCTAGCCATGGGCTGACCTGCTGCTGCATTGTGAGTAGGCAGAAATGCTTAGCTAGCCCCTCTCACCACCAGGACCAGGTCCTCCCCCTTCCTGGACCTATACCTTCCAGCTGCCTCCCTGTTTTCTTCTGTTCCTCATAGTCACAGGCCTGCCCCACCTTACCCACTATTCTGTGTGAGACTGACTCCCTCTAATTCTATTCACTGGAGGTGGAGCTTCTGTGCATGCACCATTCAGGAACCTGAGGAAAGGGAAAGAGAAGGGGGTGGGAGACCCCCAGAGATATCAGTGTATGAGGCCCCAAGATTTCTGTTGCCGACCCTGCCAATGTAAATCGTGAAGCTACTAAGAATTGTTTTTGAGAAATTGCTCATTCGCACACCAAATTGCGATGGATTAGTGAGATCTGTGCTGGCCAAAAACATAAACAGGACAGTACTCTGTGAGCCAATCCTGGTTTAAGAAATATGGGGGAATAATGATGTGGGGCTCCCTGGTATGATACTGGACTAGTACCAGGCTCTGGGGCTGGTTCTGGTTCCGGAAACATGGGGAAAAAAACCATCCCCACATTTCCAACAACCAGCACTGGGCTTTTACTTGTGGGGGGAGGGGGAGGGGGGGGGGGCAATGCCACAGCCAGGGGTCAAGTTTTATGGGGTCACCTCAACCGAAGCATTGACCCCCTACTAGTCAAATTATGATGGGGATTACTGGGAAATTGGGTACACTCTCTTCAGGGTACTCAAGCAAGTGCTGAAGTCCGGGCTATGCCCAGCACCCCTGGGTGGTGGGTATCGAATTAATAGCAATACAATTAATAGCAATACAATTAAGGGTAGATTATTTGTCTTCTACAGGAGGATTACAGGTCCAAGCAAGCTTCCCGCACATGCTGGTAGCATCCCAGGTTTTTGGTTTGTTTGTTTTTAAACCCGAACCAGCCAGAACTAGAATAACTATTTGTGTAATTCCAGGTGGTTTCTGTCATTTGCAGATCCGCTTGACAATCAGAACCCATTACCTTGGGAACAAGTTACTGATTGGCTGTGACTGCACTGACTGTCAATCAATAGTCAGGGTGCTGTTGAATGACAGTCAGTGCAATCACAGCCAACCAGTGGCCTATTCCCATGGAAACAGAAACTGATTGGCTGGCGGCTCTGCAAATGACGGAAACCACATGGGGTCTGGCATTCGCACATACAGCTCCTCTAGGTCTAGCTGATTCTGAATCTTTTTTTTTTTTTAACCCCCTCGATGCTACTGGACAAGTGGACCGAGCACCGCAAGGGATAGGTGAGTATGGATATTTTAACTGCGTCCATGAAGCGGATTCTACTGGATAAGAGGACCGATGTGTGAGTATGTGTATTAAAGGTATACTGTCACGGTGTGTGTACTGTCTTTATTGTAATATTTATTTTGTGAGTGACTGTAGGTGCCAGCGGGCCCTTAATGTACTGCAGGTTGGTACTTGTGGTTATAAAAGTACCAGCTTGTGTGGAGAGTTGCTGGGACCTGTAGTTGCCCTGTAAAAGACAATATTAATCTACCTGAACTGCTATCAACCCAGTACCCACCACCCAGGGGTACTGTGGATAGCACAGGCTCCAGACCAGGCTTTGGGTGCCCTGGAAAGATGGGACCCATTTATGAGGGAGTCCACACTTCCCCCTCTTCAGAGGGATACTGATTCAGACGAGTCGTGGCATTTCCCCCCCCCCCCCACACCAGTAAGAGTCCGGTGCTGGTTGTTGGATATATAGGAGACCCAAAATTTGCACCTCACAGCACTCCACAAATCGCCTCAATAGACCATCAATAGACAATACACCAGCCAAAACGACTGTTAGTAAATGTGCTATTTGCGGCGCAAAACATGTCAGCGATAAGGAGCGATCACTGATCGCACCCAAAAACGATTGTTAGTAAATTTTCCTTCAGTAACCTCATTTACATACGGCGCAGATCACATACACATATCATCATGTTTTTAACCATTTTGTTTTGCTTGAAAAATAAGCATTAATTATTTGATTTCAATAAAGCATTAAAACAAGTCTAATACAGCAAGAACAAATCAATCTCATAAAAAAATGCTAAAACACGCACAAAAGCATAACATACTGTATGCACCAATAAAACTCAGCAGAGCATTCGCAAATAGACAGTTCAAAGTGGTTCATTATTATTGTGTATTTGCACCTGCCCTCAAATACCCACAAACAAATCAGCTCTTACAAACTTATATGAATCTGTATACCACTCTGCAGGGCCGGATTAAGCCTTGGGGGTGCCCGGGGCACTTAAGAAAGGGGGGCCCCAATGGTAGGTGGGGAATATAGATTAAATTGTGCATACTTCCCAACATTTCACATTCCAGGAGGGACAGAATGCTGTCTACCTTGACTTCCCACTTAATATATGATTGGCAACACCTGTGTTGAACTATTTAATTGATAAGAAAGGCGTTTCAAAACAGGTGATTGTAATCATAAATTAAGAAGGAAGTCCAGGTAGAGAGCATTTTGTCCCTCCTGGAATGGGTCATGGTTGGAGGTATATATTGTGTTTATTAAATTTAAACCAGTGGTGTATATTAGTTTTAACTAATAGTTTAATAATGCCTGAGTACTGTTTATAGCTACACCTAATTGAAAGACAACTATTTTATAAACTTTTCTTGTAGTGGAACAAAGACAACTTAACCTAAAAAATACACATAGTTTCTGGTCACAATTACAAAAACATATCGTTACTGTAGTCACCCTACGTTGGAATGTCCCTTTCATAGAGCCCATCACTCAGTTTTTTTTTTTTCCCCTTTAAGTGGGCACCCCCTTTGGAGAGAGAATTGACTGCATAGGAGAGGAATGAGTTAAACATCATGTGAGGGGTGGACCTGACTGTGAGGAAGTACAGCCCTTAGGAAAAGGGGAGGGTTAGGATATATATGGCCAGGAGTGGCCATTTTGGGTCTCTTTGATAGTGATTTGTCTTGGGGTAAGTGCTGCTGTGCAGATAATTTTTATTACCCCTTTTTCAAATTTGCTTTAAGTTAATTGATAGTGATTTGCCTTGTGAATGGGTGAGTCCTGCAGTGCAGAACTTTCCCATTTTCAATAGTCTTGACTTAATTTAATATTTCTTGGTCTGTTTATGCCCTCTCTGCATACGAGATCTGCCCTGCTTGGGAATGGCTTCCCAACCCCGGCGTTCCGCCGGGACACCGGGCCGTTGTCGGGCATCAGGCGCTGGGTCTGGGCCGGAGGATGGCCTAGCTGGCCCTGGGGACGGCGTCCCGTCCCCTGGGACCTTCAGCGGCTCTGACAGCGGGCCGGAGCAGAGTGCGGGATGGGGGGAGACTCAGGGTCGGGCGCGCCGCGATGGGCGCGCGTTGCCATGGGAGCCGATCCCTCCTGCAGTCTCTTCCCCCTCGCCACGACCGCAAATCAGCGCCGGCCGAGGGGGGACATATAGGTGGGAGACGACGGTGACCAAGGCTGCAGCGGAGAATGTGGCGTCGGGAAGAGACGGGACGCGCGCACGGGGCGCGCGCGCCCGCCACAGGCGGCGCCGTTTGCGCACGTGTGCGCGCAGCGGCGTCGCTGGTCTCCCCTGCTCAATCCCCAACAGCCGGGGACCGGGGGAGAAGAAGGGGCAGAGAGCGGGGCAGGAGCAGCAGTGCTGCTCAGGGCCAGGAAGCGCGGTGGCTGAGCCGTTAGCTTAGTGGGTAGCATCTGGATTGTAACCAGGATGTCCTAGGTTCAATCCCCACTATGGGTTGTAACTAAATGCCGCGGCGCCCTCCCCGCAAACGGAAGGAGCTAAAAAAAAAAAAAAAAAAAAGGGGGGCGCCAGGACCCCTTCGGAACTTTGGCGTCAGCCCTGGCCGCGTTGGTGGCTACGTTAGGGCCGCGGCCTCTTCCCCGGAAGTGTCTAGCGCTTCCGGAGCGCAGGCAGTGGCAGGCGGGTCCGGTGCAAAGACGGTTCCGTCAGCGCAGCGGGTTGCGCGGGCTTGCAGGGAGATCGGTGAGGCCGCAGCGCATTTGGAGCGTGGTTCCGAGCGGGACGAGCAAGGGAGCGCTAGGAGGACGCCTCCCTCCCGGGGTGCTGGACGTGCGCTGCAAATTTTTGTGTGGGTCGTTCTCTCCGTCTTTTTCTGCAGGTGTTTACAGAGCCGAGGAAATGGAAGGAAGCGAGGACGATGACGTGGCGTTCGACACGCCGGAGGATTCTAGGTCCGAGCAGTCGAAGGCGTCAGGTGAGTCGGACCAGTAGGGGTCGGGCTCCAGCACGCGCTCCAGTTCTTGCAGCTCGTCTTCGTCGTCGCAGGCGCCCGTGTCAGTAGTACGACTAAAGCGAAGAAGCGTGCGACCACATTCGCCATGAAGGCGGCGGGGCAGCAGGTGTGGCGGAAGAAGCGTAGGCGGGTTAGCAGGGACGCTCGCAGGGCCAAGAAGCGACGCGTTCTGCCCGGGGTAGTCCACTGCGAGTATACTGCTGTTATGCGGGGGCTAGGAGACAGCTGCCGTGGGAAGATTCGCAGGGGGGACTACGTCTACGTGTTCGTCATGACAAAAGACGCGGAGAAGGACTTTAAGTCGGCGGCAGCAAAGGAGGGAATCGGGGCCGAGGCCTTCCGTACCTTCGATTACTGGCTGGCTGGTTTTTGGGTCTTCGCGGCTTGTTACCTAGAAGATAGGCCGGACGAGCACAGGCATAGCATTGGGACCTGCACCTCATGGCGTAGATATGATGAAGAGTTCCGGGAGAATCAGGACGGGATATAGGTCATGGACTTTGGGTTTAAGGACGTAGAAGTCTGGCTCAAGGTCACTCGGGCTTCGCAGCAGGGTAAAGAGCCCCGGAACGCGGGGGGCGGACGGGCACCGCGCAGGGTCGTCTGCCCATGTGCACGGCGCGGACGGCGGGTCGGCCAAGCCAGGTTGGTCGGCCGCCGGGCAGGGGGGCAGCCCGCAACGAAAGGAAAATGTTTTGCGTTTAACAGCGCGACATGTTCCTACGGCAAGCAGTGTCGATTCCGGCACGCGTGCCTCCATTGCGGGGGTTCCCACCCGGCCTCATCCTGCTTCAAGAGTAGTCGGCAGGGCCCCCGTGCTAAGCAATCTTACACAAGAGCGGCATCCGGCGGGAGCGCTCCACAGGGCGCCAACGCCAATTAGGTTGGATACTATGGGTAGATGGTTGTATTGGTATCCAAATAGGGCGGATGCCATGTTTTTATATTCAGGTTTTCGTTGGTTTCCGCTTGCCTGTTGCGAGCGATGTTACGGTTCGGGCCCAGAGAAACCTCCAGTCTCTCGGGCATTGCCTTTAGTGCTGCGGGAAAAGGTCGATAAAGAGGTCAGGCTGGGCAGGATGGAGTGGCCGTTTTCAGCACCCCCAGTGGAGGACCTGGTCATCTTCCCGGTGGGGGTGGTCCCCAAGAAAACGCCCGTTTCTTTTCGCCTGATTCAACATCTTTCCTACCCAGCGGGGTCGTCGGTCAACGACGCCATACCTCCGGCACAATGCTCGGTAGTGTATCAGTCGTTTGAGGAGGCGCTTGATCTGGTCCGCAGCTATGGCACTGGGGCCCTCATGGCAAAGAATGATGTGGAATCCGCTTTCAGGTTGCTGCCCCTCCATCCGGACTCATTCCGCTTTATGGGCTTCCGGATGGGATCGGAATACTTCATCGACAAATGTTTGCCGATGGGATGTTCCGTTTTCATGCTCGTATTTCGAACGTTTTAGCACCTTCCTGTATTGGTGCGTGGAATCTTCGTCGGGTGGTCACGGGGTTGCCCACTACCTCGATGATTTCCTCTGTACGGGACCGGCGGATTCGCCGCGATGCGGCAACTTGCTTTTCAGTATACGAGCATTGTTTTTTGTCACTTCGGAGTGCCAGTGGCCGAGGACAAAACGGAGGGGCCGGTGTCTTGCCTGTCATTTCTGGGAATCGAGATCGACACGGTGGCGGGCGCGTGTGGCCTACCTTTGGACAAAGTGGCTAAGCTTCGCAACGCCATTGGCCGTTTCATGGGTTCACGCAAGGTTAAGCTGCGGCAGGCGCAATCCTTGCTGGGTATGTTTAACTTTGCGTGTCGGGTCATCCCGACGGGCAGGGTTTTCTGCCAGAAGCTTGAAAGAGCGACCGCGGGGTGTGCCAGACCGCACCACTTTGAACGCTTGTCCGGTGAGATAAAAAGGGATCTGGCCGTATGGGCCTCGTTCCTGGAGGATTTCAACGGTGTACGCATATGGCAGGCCCCAACGGTCGACAGCGCTCGATTGCAGCTGTTTACCGGCGGGAGCCTCCGGTTTTGGTTGCTATCTAGAGGGATCTTGGTGCGCTGCATCATGGCCGGCGGAATGGCATAAAGCGGGCTTGACTAAGGACCTTCTGCTCCTGGAACTTTTCCCCATCATGGTTGCGCTGGAAATCTGGGGCGAGCGGCTAGCACATCGCAGCATCTTGTTCAGATGTGACAATCTGGGCATGGTGCACGCGATTAACAACCAAAGGGCAAAATCGCTGGTGGTGCGAAGGGTACTAGGGCAGTTGCTGTTAAATTGCCTGCGCAGGAACGTGTGGTTTCGCGCGCAACACGTGCCTGGTCTGGAGAATGGGGTCGCTGACGCACTTTCACGAGGGCAATGGGATAGGTTTTGCTTGTTGGCTCCCGAGGCCGACGAAAGGAGTTTTCAATGTCCCGGTTATGTCTGGCAGGTCATCGGGCCGGACTGGAAGGTCTAGCACTGCGATCGGTCGCGCCATCCACGCTAAAGCTTACGACCAAGCCTGGAGCGACTGGGAAGAATTTGCTAGAGGACGGAAGCAACGAGGTAAGAGCGGGCATCGGATGATGCGGTCTTTTATTTGGCAGCTTTATGTGTAGGGCAGGTCTAGAGCGGTGGTTTCCCGGTACTTGGCTGGCATTGCGTTCTTCTGCAGAATTAAGGGCGTTCCCGAGGTGACGAAAAGTGGGATTCTGCTTAGGGCGATGAAAGGATGGGCGCGCGTTGCGCCTACGCCGCCTGACAGGAGGCGGCCCATTGATGCGGCCTTGCTGCCGGGCATTATCAGGTCGGTCGGAGCCATCGCATCATCTATGTTGGAATCGCTGCTTTATAGATTGGCGTTCTCCATGGCTTACCACGGTGCCTTTAGGATATCGGAGTTGGTAGCGCCTTCTAAGCAAACGGATTCGCGCTTGCTAGTGGGGGACGTGGTGGTGAGTGGGAGGTCCTTGCTGTGCAGATTACGACGCTCTAAGACGGACCAAGTGGGGAGAGGCCGATGGGTCACCTTGGTTTCGGCACTTGAGGAGAGCATATGCCCAGTGCGGTTGGCAGTGCAATATGAGGCAGTAAGGCCTGATTGTCGGGGGTCGTGGTTGCTGCACTATGACGGGCTGCCAGTAACGAAGTTTCAATTTCGGTGGATGATGGGTCGCTGTCTGACGAGCTTGGGCCTTTCCCCCTCCCACTTCGGTACACACTCCTTCCGCATAGGGGCTGCGACGGCGGCTGCGGCGGCGGGTCTTTCAGGGTCGCAAATCCAGGCGGTGGGACGATGGAAGTCGTCCTGTTATAAGCGATACCTTCGCCCCGTCGCCTGAGATATTTTGCTCAGGCGTAGTTTGTCTTATTAAGATTAGTGTAAGATCATGTTGGTCTTGTGTTTATGCATATGTTATGTTTGCTGTCCATTGGTTTGTTTACCCGTGTGTGATCCTACTCAGGGATTAGCCACTCGCCGCTGCTGGCGTGAGCCGGCAGCGGAGGTCTGGAGTTATTTTGCGATTTTTGCCTGACTTGACGGACTGAATTCTAATCATTAATTTGGCTGATCTGTTCTAATATAAGTCCCTCAGCAGGTTTTATGCTTTCACCTCCAGCTGAGTTACTTCATGTGTTACCCCCTTTTTTATACCCCCCCCTCCCCCCCCCTCTTTAATTTCGTTTTGTTTTGTTTTGCCTTTCCCTTCGTGTGTTAATGTTTTGCTTCAAATCAGCTAGAAGCTCGTGAGATCGGCTAGGCCGTGACTGCTGCGACATTTGGAAGCAAAAAATTTTTTTCTTTTTGGCAGATCCTTCAGGTTAACGCAATTACAAGTTATGGCTTAGAATTCTAGTAACAAATTTTACCCCTTTTTCCTCCTCTTCAGGTTGTGTTGCTGATGGCTTGCCCGTTTGGGTGGTCGGCCACTCGTATGTCTTTTGGGCAGCAAGGTTTTTGGCCTCTGATAGGGCTCAGAGGTTCCCTGGAGGTCAGGGAATCAGATGGCTTGGTTGGCGAGGAATGATGTGGAAAGATCTGATGAGTAGACTAGTCAGTCAGGCCAGCAAGCATGGGGTTCCCAAGGTTTTGGTTGTCCATTTAGATGGCAACGACCTAGGGAAGAGGACTTCCTTGGAGTTACGGTGGGCCATGATACAAGATCTGGCAAGGGTGGCCGCAGCATGGACCAATTGCATATTGGTATTTTCCCTGATGGTGCCAAGGTTGAGTTGGCGAGGTGTGGAGGACGGACGCGTAATAGATGAGGCCAGGATAAAGGTGAATGGGGCGGTGGCGAAGTGGGTCTTGGCCCACGGAGGTAAAGTGGTTCGCCACCCTAGGATTCGGTTCCGAGACAGACACCTTTTTCGGCCTGATGGTGTACATCTATCCAATGAGGGGATGATGTTTTTCCTGGAGGATCTGTTCCTAGTGTTGCAGGAGTTAGGGTAGGTTATGGTGGCGGTGCGAGGACTCTGGGATTCCGTCGCTTTTGGCGGAAAAGAACGGCAGTTTGTTAGTTGTATGGTTTTTATAGGTAGTAAGTTTCAGTGCTATATGGTTTAGGTGCACTCACCTCCATCGACTTAATGGCCGCTCGACCACCCATCCGGGAGGCAGCGGCAGGGCACCCAGGAGCGGTGGGAAGTCACTGTGGGGGTTGTGTTGACACCTATTACCGATTTTGATAGGGTGCTGGACGGTTTCGGTCAGTTTACCATTTTAAGTTTACCAATAGTTTAATAGAGCCGTTCTTTTTTCTGCCACCATTATGCCGGCTGATTCGGCATCTTAACAAACTTTTCCCAATTACAGGTTTTGCTATGGTTAGGGTAAAATAAATAGCTAGCAATTTTTCTGCCAAAATCAAGTCTCCGTGTCTTTATTTACTGGTATAAGAGGTAACTAAGGTTTACTTGAATAAAGGGGGTCCACCAAATGTCACTAGGATGTTTATATCACCTATTACAGGTCTAGACCAAAGAAGAAATATGTCTGGCCAATGTGAGACCATTTTTATTTTTTTAGAGAAACTCAAAATTATTTTTTATTTCATTGTATACAATAATGTTTTAGAATCTTTCAAAATGGCAGTGTTTTGTTTCTTGTTGTTGTTTTTGAAATAAATAATTTACATGTAATTTCCATTTGCACTTTTAGCTCTGTCAGAGCAAATAGAGTTACCCAGTCATTCATTTCTGGCACATTAGAGGCTTGTCACGGTGTTGAAATTCACAGATTCAGTAGCATATTGTCAGATCATTTTTCATAACCCTTGTTTCCTTGTCATTCTGTCATAGCTAACACTATGCAGCAGATTAGTACAAAAACATAAATCTTTTCTCAGCTTCACTTCACTGCTGTTTAGTACTGTTTTGCTAGACCACTGTGCTTACTAGCATCAAATACCTTCAGTTTAGATTAATGCATATTTATTATCACGGGGCAGTTTCTTCAGAGATTTTTCCCAGCGTGTGCTGACAGCTTATGTAGCGTTTTGCCATTCATCATTGTACACAGTTTCTGTCAACTCATTCAATGCTTTTTTATTGTAAAAAAAAATGGAATAAGATGTCTTTTTAGTATAAAGTCTCTTTTGTATTCAAAGCCAATGCTTAAACATGTAATATTGCTGATTCTATTTTTTTTTTTTTTTTGTCATTTTGGCTGTGAAAAGTACTTAATGTACCAAAAACAATTTGTACAGGCATTATTTTACCAATTTAAAGTGTATACGCCTTGCTGAGGTCCCCCTTATCTAACTGTTGCTAATACATTCTCATGCTGTGCTCTGATAGCTTCATTTTACAGTTGAGGAGATCATCCGCTCCATGCTGTGCTCGAAATGGGACCCTCATCACTTCGGTCCACAGAGTGCACTTAACATGTGAATAACAAACAAGACAAAAAAGTTGCTGCTATAAAATTCTCTTCACATGTTATTTTATTTTAATACTTTAATCTTGATTGCATCTCAGTATACATTGTGATGTTAAGAATTTTTATGTTTCCAGCTTTGCATGACTGCTTAACTGTTTGTGTTGTTAACACAATGCTAAAAAAAGACATATTTGGGATTGGTACAACATACCCTGAGACTATCGCACACCTCCAAGTGTGTCCAAGTAACAAGATCAGACTCTTAGACCCACGTGCACTGGAACCAGCTGGGACAGTAATTGCTGTGAAATTATGTTCTGGACATCTGAAAAGAAAGGATCAGCATCAGAGGCTCTTGTTTTCCACCCTGTCAGTTCTTTTCCCTGCTATGGATTTGTTGTCATTGGCTCTTGATGATCCTGTTGACACCCCTGACATAAAATGAATTTTTCACTCCCCAGTTGAACGAGTCCATTCACACTGTGAATCTGTATAAAATGTATGGCTCCACAGCTGGTGAGTTTTGTTGCAACTGTTAGGTTAGAGAATAAACATTTATGAAGAATAATGGATAATCGATGCTTTAATATGCATTGGATTATAAAATGAAAAATTAAATATGGTGAAATATTCATGTTTCTAGAGTACTGTGTGTAGTTTTTACATTCCCTATAAGACTACACGCAGTATGAGATTCCCTACAGCAGTGATGGATAACCTTGGCACTCCAGCTGTTGTTGAACTACATATCCCAGCATGCCCTGCTACAGTTTTGTTATTTGGCCATGCTAAAACTGAGGCATGCTGGGATGTGTAGTTCAACAACAGCTGGCGTGTCAAGGTTAGCCATCAGAGCCCTACAGTATGTTAGAAATTGGGGTATTACATAAACACTGTTTCTTTGAGGTCTGCGTATCATAGAGGAAGAGCCTGTAAAAATGTCTTTGTTTGCCAGAGATAGGTTTCTTCCTATTTAACAAGCCCACAGTTGGTGGCACTCCAAACGCTATTACTATCTCAGGATGGTGAATGCTTTAGTATACACATTATCAGGTGGAGTGCCACAGCATTTCAACCCAGGTAGCTAGCAAGGATGAACACGGAAGTGACCTGGGTAACCTGACAGTGTGAATGGGTAACCCAGGTCATCTGATTTGGGTCCTGTTCAAACCCCATGGAGAGCTAGCGGAAGAGTGTCACTGCTCCTGTGTGCAGTGCAAACGGTGCCAACACAGGAAAAACCAAGTTCTGTACCATGGTGAGAGAGGGGTCTGTACTGGGTCTGACCCTGTTTGGAACCGTGTTACAAATCCTGGATCAGACCCGGGACATTGGTGTGAAAGGGGTATTCATAAATGCAATTCAATGGTGATGTGTTATAATATTTTATATCTTTTCAGTATTTTTCTACTTATTGTTTCCCCTATCATACTCCTTTTACTCCTGTTAAGTTTTTGCTGAATGATCGCCGCTCTGTACGAAACTTGTCTCTCTTTAGCTGGTGAGTTTTATTATTTCTTATAGGAGTCCTAAAATCTTAATGATTTAAATTTCAAAACTCAAAAATACAGAGACCCCCGTTGGAGATACTAGCACGCGAGGAAAAACCCAGACATGCTTGGGAAGGTGTGATGTTTGTGGAATATCAGGGGCACGTGCAAATAGTGGATGATGTTGATGGTCACCGACAACAGCAAACCCTTTATGATTAGCTTTTTGGAAACACTCTGCTTACAATGGCTGGTGCTTTTTTCATTGCTCGGGCATAGATTATGCTTTTGTGAGCATGTTTAAGCTTTTCTCATTTTACACAGGCAAGTAATGATTTTTTTTGCCTGTATTAAAGATTTTTTTTTATATGGTTTAATTGATGCCTAGTAGAGAATTAATTTGCTACACATAAATTAAAGGTTTACAATATGAGCTTAAGTAGGACTGAAATGTCTGTGATGAGTGTCTGGCATAAATTAAATGCATGTGAGCTCAACAATGTATACCATAATAGTTACAAAGTGTTTTAGAATATATTTAAACAATATTCTTTTAAAAAATTCACATTAAATAAAAAGCCATTTCAAACTCATATTAAACATTGTATGTAATAGTTTGTAAATACTAAGTTGACAATATTCTTCATTTCAATCTAAAATTGACCCATTTAATTTGCAACATTAAAAATTAGTATTTCAAGTTTATTATATAGTATTGGTTAAGCTTCGAAGGACCCTATTGATCATGTAAATCACACCAAGACCCTTTCTGTATGGAGTTTGTGTGATCTCCCCGTGTTTGCATGGGTTTATTCTGGGTGCTTCAGTTTGAGTAATATTAACATTGCATAGTAAAAAATATATTACTCTGTGATTTAAATTTGCCCTGTTGACCATTTGTCCCTTCTATTATAGTGCTGGTTGCTCTCTGGAGAGATACATTGGTTAGAGTAGAAATCAGAGACACAACATGACTGGTCAAGTCACTGAGGGGCTTTATCATCACTGGGGTCCGGTGTTCCTTATGATTAAGTATCCAATTTGCTGTGAGTTGTGGCAGTGGATATTTATCACTGGAGCAATTCCACATTGGTGTGGGGACAGCTGCTTCAAAAAGTAGATTTCCTCTCGATCAGTACCACTTCTACAGAGGTAGCAGCATTACTTACCACTGCCGTTACTGGCATCTGCGCATGTGTGACCTGAGGTCACGCATGTGCAGAGCCACTGGGCACACAGTGAGGAGTTGGCAGAGAGTTCATCGAGTGTGGCTACATCGCAAATGTGCACTGCTGGTGCAGCTAGGTGATCTGGCACCTAGCCGCACTGAGGCAGCACACAAAGATGCACCCATTCATGTGAAAAAAATCATACAAATTCAGCACTCACCTAATATTATTTCATGTGTATGGGGAGCATCAGCATCTATCATGCGTGCGCGCATCAGATGTGAATGTGCACCAGAGCACGGATGTAGCCACAATAAATATGGTGACATCTGTATGATGAAGCTGAAGTTAATAAACAGACATCTAACAGCAAGCTGGAATGGTTATGTTTATTGCTGAGTTGTCCACAGAAATAGAAATGTCAGGAGTCACGATAGTGAATGATACCTGCAATTTTGCAATTGGATACCAGTGGTCAGTAAAAGGAAGTGTGATGCAGCAATCCCATTAGGGTACAGATGATTGTAACAAAGGGCCTAGTTCATGTTTGTACGCACATACCTATGCAGCTGCGATTTTTCAGGCTATGGATTTGCTAATCATCGCAAGTGAAGCTGCCACCGAGAAAAGAACATAAACGCCCACCAGAGTCATCACAAAGTCCTTAGCAACTGCATACACCTATGCAACATCGATACAATAACAAGAAGCACTGCCTCCACGAGTGTGTCTATGGCTACACAGACTGACAGGAGAAGTAACAACGCCGGAGCCATGTTTCTCTGCATACGTGATAGCAGCTGAAAGAAGATAAATGCCATTAAAATGGCTGACACACCACTGTTTGCCTCCCCCAAGCGTTCCCTTCCTGTCAACTACTCTGTGTTAAAAATCTTACTGTGCACAGAATTGCAAATGTACATTTGCACGTGCGCAGAGCCGGCCCTAGCCAATTTGATGCCCTAGGCAAAATTTTGTCTGGTGCCCCCTAGCTCCGCCGCTAGTTCTGCATCTGTACCTGCAACGCTCAGGTAGTGGGGCCCACTGGGGGGTTACCCTGTGGGCCAGTTCAACTCTGCACAATGCCACACAGTAATGACCATAATACATATAATTCCACACAGTAAAGGAACCTTACACATATGCCCCACATTAGTAATGCCCATAATACACAAAATGCCACACAGTAATGCACCTTACACATATGCCCCACATTAGTAATGCCCATAATACACATATACTGCCACAGATACTGCCACACTTGCTGGTTATACAAAAAGATCAGTATCAAACATGTAGAAACTGTCCATTCTCTTCACTATTCAGTGTGTTTGCTGGTGTCTGTTACTCCCGTTAACTGCATGCACTTTACTTTATACTGTGGGAGCTAAATGCTCTGCCCTCCAGTCTGATGTGTCCAAAAGTCACGCTGCACTGATGTTTCATATAGAAATAGCACAACGCAACTTACTGACCACGTTACAGTGCTAGATGGCAGGGGAATTTTACGGTATGGACTGACTAGGAAATAAAGTGTGGGGAGAACACAGCCCATGTTATGTCCCTGCAGACACCTGGGGTTTGCACAGGGATAAGGTACACACACAGGATGGCAGGGTCCCCCTCCCCCATGTGCACAAGTAGTATAGTTGATGTCAGGTTTCTGTGAAGCAGTCTTCCAAAATACACATGTGTTATCATAAGAAGCCATCCAGTAATAACCTTATATAGTCAGTAAAAATGTCACAGGTCCAGGAATTGCATTTACTGGGCTTCTGCGGTCTGTCTGAGGTCTCACAAGTCAGGGGCATTCAAGCATGTCAGAGGAAGTTTAAGGCACAGTGTGCATTTTTTTTTACAAATGTAAACAGCAGTGTATACAAGTACTGATTGAATACATTTGGAAAGTAACAGTTAGTTTGCGGACTGTCCCTCTCAGCATGAGATGCTGCAGGGACATGCTTGGATGCCCCTAGACATGCTTGAATGCCCTAGGCAAATGCCTAGCCTGCCTATAGCTAAGGCCGGCTCTGCACGTGCGCATTACGATTGCTGCACATGTGCAGTCTGCCGATAATCTGTCAGTTGCATTGCGTAAAAACATGAATTAGACCCAAAGTCCACTGTTTATGTAATAGTAATAGTGTCTGAAAACTAGACCAAAGATGGAAAGAGATTTCATAAGTAATAATGAACTACAAACAGAGGAGGGTGGCAGATAAGTAAAGTGCTGCTTAAAGTCCAGAATATGGGTTCTGGAGATAGGAGTGTAGAAAATTACTGAAGCCCCCCCCACACAAAAAACCCCCACGGTAACGTGCAAAGGGATAAACCAGTAATGAAGTCTGTGAAGTCAAACCAGGATCTTGAGCGTGGTTAAACACTTTCAGAAGTACAGAAGGGGTTAGGCTTGGGCAGAGTAAGAACACAGGGCCTAATTCATGTTTGTAAGGAATTGCACAGCTGCAAGGAAGCAGCTGTGCAATAATGTGTAATTAAGATTCTAATGCAGCAGGAGATGTCAGTAGGAGATAGGCACCTCCTGCATGCATTTGCAAGATCGCAGTGCTGTGTCTGAGGATGCAGCCTTGGATCTATATAGTATCTATCGTGACTATCGGTCACAATTTGTGATGCTCTTGGGCACCGGTCAACCTGTGCAAGCAGAAGCCGGGTCCAGTGAGTCTGCGTCCAACGGCGTAGACCCTGGACCCATTACACCTACAAAATGGGGGCCACACTCCCACGTTTTGTAGAACAGGAATAATTATAATAATAATTTTATTTATATAGCGCTCTTTCTCCAATAGGACTCAAGGCGCTTTACAGACATCAAAAACAATGCACATAATACAGAAGATTTAAGTAATACTGCAATAGATAACCCACACAAACATAAAAGAAAACCTTGAGCACAAAGAAAGCATAATGCATGATTGGTGTAGGCATTTTGGGTAATAACTTCCAAGGGTTGTTTATTCCTTCCTCACAAGGTACCAGGTGCGGCAGCCATCTTGGGCACACTGCGTAGGATTATCCAGGTTGGAATAGTCTACCCCTAGAAGAGATAACACAAAATGGGGAGATTGCAAAGTCCTAAAGTTCAGAGTAGGGCTCCAACAAAGCCATCAGGTCCATGTATTTTTCATCCTATCCACAAGTGTACCAGATGAAGCAACCATGTTGGGCGCACTACGAAGGTTACACTGTGGGAGATGAGCCATAGAAGAGCCAAATGCATGTATGGGAAAACTGACACTTGTGTAGTAGTATGCTATACCCTGCACAGATAGATCCAAATAAAGCACACCCCACCCATGGAGGAAACATCCGAGGCAGCTATCTGGGGCGCACTGCGTAGGATGCTGCTGACAGGGTGTGCAATCATTGGAGGTAAACATTATAGGGATAGCACACAGTGGGGTGGAAATACTGTAAGAAGAAAAAGAAGATAAAAGCAAATTTGCAGGAACCAACAGACAGAGGAATACTGTAAAAACATTATTTTGAGAAAATTATAAATGTCCTAGTCTCATGGGACCATGTGCGGGTGGCAGTGGCGGATCTTGCCACGGGCAAGCAGGACTTTTGCCCGGGGCGCCGCCTTCCGGAGGGCTCCGGCGCCATCCGGAGGGCGCCGCACCATGGCAAGATCCGCCACTGTGCAGTGTGCGCCCCAGCAGTGTCCCCCCGCTGTGCACCCCTCCCGCTGTGAGAAAGGAACCAGACGCTACGCGTATGGTTTCCCTTCGTGGCGCTGGTCCTCCCCCGCTATGAAGGGAATCACACGCTAAGCGTCTAGTTCAGCTGTGGCCAACCTGTGGCTCTTGAGACGCATGCGGCTCTTTCTTTATTCAAAGGTGGCTCCCGACACGCTAAATCACTTGACCACAACAGATCTGGAAACCACTGCACTCTAGCCAGAAATGCAGCAGCACTAAAAGGACTAAGAACTGCGGGTGCCAGATACTAAAGGTGAGACATACAGAAGACACACAAGTGGCTGCTGCAATGGCACGAGTTGGTTTGGGGGGCTGTAGTGACACATGAGGGTGGGCTGTAGTGACAGAAGGGGGAGCTGCTTGGAGTGACACATGGGGGAGCTGGCTGGAGTGACATAGGAGGGTGCTAGCAGGAGTGACACATGGGGGAGCTGGCTGGAGTGACATAGGAGGGTGCTAGCAGGAGTGACACATGGGGGAGCTGGCTGGAGTGACATAGGAGGGTGCTAGCAGGAGTGACACATGGGGCAGCTGGCTGGAGTGACACAGCAGGGTGCTGGCTGAAGTGACAGGAGAATGCTGGCTGAAGGGTATTATGTGAATCTGGCTTCTTCAATATATTTTATGTGGACCTGTCTTATTTTAATTCTTTTATATAGAAGTGGCTTTTTCAATGTATTTTATGTTGGATCGTCTTTAAAGATTTATTTTATGGGGATCTTGTTTTTTAAATGTATTTTATACCAAGGGCAAGGCCTAGCAGGCACAAAGCCACACCCCATTTTTATATGCACGCCTTCGATGCCGGCTCTTTGACATACCTAACATGATTTTGTGGCTCTTTGTCTCTGACTGGTTGGCCACCCCTGGTCTAGTTTCCCTTCATGGAGAGGACCTTTGGTGTGCGGTGCGCAATGACGTCATCGCGCACCGCACAGCATTGTGGCACAGACGCTAGGGGTCATAATTGACCTCTAGTGCCTATGCTGTGGTATGGGAGAGACGTCATGACTGACGTCTCTCCCATAGATCTGAGGAGAAGAGCGGCGCCGGTCTGCAGGGTCTGGAATCAGGAGCGGGGTATAGTAAGTATACTTTTTTTTTATTCTTCCCTTTCAGCGGCGCTACAAATGGGGGGGGTGACTGACCACGCCCCCATATTAAGCCACACCCCCAACTTTTGACCGGGGCACCACAAGGGCAAGAACCGGCCCTGGCGGGTGGGTGTGAGAACGTGGGGAGCACACTAATGTGAATGAGAATGACCCTGCTGGGCATTGTCCTGATGCCCGTAATGCATGTGCAGAACCCTCTGGTTTGAGTATAAATCTGAATTAGGACCCTAGTGCACAAGTCCAGTACAAAAGGCTAGGTTAAATTCTCAAAGTTTCTAGAACAGAAGCTACAATAACGAATATCTTATAATTTAGCAGTAGCTGTCAGATTAGGGCATCTTTTTACACCTGGAGGGGAGGACCAGTTGACTGAGCCAGTTCCCTAATTGAGGGAATAAAAATAGGGGGACATCTATATAATCATGCACACAGAAGATTTGCAGGTACTAGGACATGAATGGTTGGTAAACCCAATTCTCAACATCTTTGTTAAAGCAACTAAGTGCCTCCATCCAAACAGACATCCAAGCTTCCAGTAATGGTTTTCTGTATAGCTAGGAGTAAATACAATGGTTGGTCATATATCCTGCCACCTGCGCCCAGGCTGGCACCCTGACGTCAGGTAGGTTCAGTAGCTGCTGTTGACTAGGGAAGAGATATGTTATGTCATTGGGATGCGGCCAATTTACCTACAAAAAAAATCCCCATGATCAAAATCCCGACAACAAGTGACCGACGGTTAAAATCCCGACAAGGTCAGAATTAAGACATGGTCAAAATACCGACATTTAAAATACAGACAAGGTCAAAATACCAACTTTAAAATGTTGACAGGTCAAAAAGTCAACATGAGTTTTTCATGATTTTTTTCATTTAAACTGACTTGTTCATACTTTACCATTGCAGTGTACCTGGAGGGAGACTATAATAGTGCCCGAATCATGCCAAGTACACTGAGCCACGCGAGGGGATGCGGTACACTTATACGGTGTCCATGTCAACATATGTCGACATACACACAAAGAACAATGAAAAACGTGTCAACTTTTTGACCTGTCAACATTTTAAATGTCGGTATTATGACCTTGTTGGTATTTAAAATTTTGAGATTTTGACCTTGTCGGGATTTTGACTGTCTGTCAATTGTTGTCTGGATTTTGACCGTCTGGATTTTGATTGTAGGTATTTCATACTAAACCCATGTCATCTGCACAGAGATGATACTAAAGCATGAAGGAACTTATTCATTTTCTAAGAGAAGTGGTAGGTAGAGAAGAGCAGAGCAGATGATCTAGGATTGAGCTTTATGGTACTCAAACTGATAGCGCAGTTATAGAGGTGGTGGATCCAGATAAATTAACACTAAAAGAGCTGTTTGAGTAGGATCATAATCAGAAAAAGAGAGTGTCCTGAAAATCCAGGAAATTTTGTGTATCTATGATAAGTTAACAGTCAGGTGTATTTAATGAAGCAGAGAGGTTCACTAATATTAGAAGTGAGTAGTAACCTTTAGATTGAGCAGTGAGGAAATCATCCCTATAATACCTTAGTCATTGCAGCCTCTTTAGAGTGATGGAAAAAAAATCTTGACTGTAGAGGACCCAATAGGTTTTATGAAGAAAAAAAGTGAGGTGAGTGTAGGTAAGCCTCTCAGAAAGAACTTTGTAGGGCAATGAAGCTGAAAGCTAGGACCATGTATGACCAAAACTTTGGGACACACTTTAAAAAAATGTAGTAATAGATATTTTAAATAACTTCTTTGTATTGTTGTCATCATTTTTATAGTCAAAACCGGCACTAACCAAATTTCCAGCAGTACTGTATATACTGCTACTGCTGCACCTTTGCATAATGCCCACATGAACAATTAGGTTCATATATGTGTGTGTAAATCTGGCTCTGATACTAGCCAGTGACTCCCCAGCCATTTACCTCACAACAATTCACTGCTAAACTGCAGGTAATTGTGACAAGTGAGGACAGAGAGAGGGAATGTGCCACCTTACAGAATGTGACTCCTTGATGGTCAGCAACTCCTGGTGCCCCATATCATAGTCTTCTTTGAAGGAGGTAAAACTTTTTAAAAAGAAGGGGCAGAATGAAGGACCTCCATGTCATCAATCGAGGAGAGAGCAGCTCATGCTCGATTCTCAGGTGTAACAACAATGAGTGTACAGGCCCAACTGAATTCCAGAGTGTGGGTTAGGAGGTGAAGAGATGTTTTAAGGTATTTAAAGACTGTTGAGTCTATTAAGTTTGTGTGCCCTTAAGAGTCACCTGAGCATCAGAGCTTATAATTTTTCTTATTTTCTTCTTCATCTTCCCTTACTTCTTTCTGACGTTTCCTCTATTTTCTTGTCCTTCTGGGACCTATTTACAAATATCCTATTAGGTTCAAAATTTGCAATAAACCATAATAAGCAGTCAAACACTTGTTTTTATTAGGGCTAGAGATGTGCACTGGAAATTTTTCGGGTTTTGTGCTTTGGTTTTGGATTCGGTTCCGCGGCCGTGTTTTGGATTCGGACGCGTTTTGGCAAAACCTCCGTTAAATTTTTTTGTCAGATTCGGGTGTGTTTTGGATTCGGGTGTTTTTTTTTTTCAAATGACCCTCAAAAACAGCTTAAATCATAGAATTTGGGGGTAATTTTGATCCTAAGGTATTATTAACCTCGATAACCATAATTTACACTCATTTCCAGTCTATTCTGAACACCTCACACCTCACAATATTATTTTTAGTCCTAAAATTTGCACCAAAGTCGCTGGATGACTAAGCTAAACGATCCAAGTGGGAGGCACAAACACCTGGCCCATCTAGCAGTGGCAGTGCAGTGTCAGACAGGATGGCCCTTAAAAAAATTGGCCCCAAACATCACATGATGCAAAGATAAATAAAAATAGGTGCAAGATGGAATTGTCCTTCGTCCCTCACACCTACCCTTATGTTGTATAAACAGGACATGCACACTTTAACAAACCCATCATTTCAGCGACAGGGTCTGCCACACGACTGTGGCTGAAATAACTGGTTGGTTTGGGCCCCCACCGAAAAAAGAAGCAATCAATCTCTCCTTGCTCAAACTGGCTCTACAGAGGCAAGATGTTGACCTCATCATCATCCTCCAATTCCTCACCCCTTTCGCTGTGTACATCCCCCTCCTCACAAAGTATTAATTCGTCCCCACTGGAATCCACCATCTCAGGTCCCTGTGTACTTTCTGGAGGCAATTGCTGGTAAATGTCTCCACGGAGGAATTGATTATAATTCATTTTGATGAACATCATCTTCTCCACATTTTGTGAAAGTAACCTTGTACGCCGATCGCTGACAAGGTGACCGGCTGCACCAAACACTCTTTCGGAGTACACACTGGAGGGGGGGCAACTTAGGTAAAATAAAGCCAGTTTGTGCAAGGGCCTCCAAATTGCCTCTTTTTCCTGCCAGTATACGTACGGACTGTCTGACGTGCCTACTTGGATGCTGTCACTCATATAATCCTTCACCATTCTTTCAATGGTGACAGAATCATATGCAGTGACAGTAGATGACATATCAGTCCGGACCAGATGTCAGTTTTCGCTCCTGACTGCCCTGCATCATTGCCAGCGGGTGGTTTTGAAAATCTGATCCTTTTCCTGGCAGCTCCAGTGGTGGTAGAAAATGAAGGAGGAGCTGTTGGTGGGTCACATTCCGCTTGACTTGACAAGTGTCTCACCAGCAGGTCTTTGAACATCTGCAGACTTGGATCTGCCGGAAAGAGAGATACAACGTAAGCTTTAAACCTAGGATCGAGCACGGTGGCCAAAATGTAGTGCTCTGATTTCAATAGATTGACCACCCGTGAATCCTGGTTAAGCAAATTAAGGGCTCCATCCACAAGTCCCACATGCCTAGCGGAATCAACCCATTTTAGCTCCTCCTTCAATCTCTCCAGCTGCTTCTGCAAAAGCCTGATGTGGGGAATGACCTGACTCAGGCTGGCAGTGTCTGAACTGACTTCACGTGTGGCAAGTTCAAAGGGTTGCAGAACCTGCACAACATTGAAATCATTCTCCACTGTGTTTGAGTCAGGTGCATTTCCCCTCCTTTGCCTATATCATTGGTGGATGTATAGACTTTAATTGCCTTTTGCTGCTCCTCCATCCTCTAAAGCATATAGAGTGTTGAATTCTACCTCGTTACCACCTCTTGCTTCAGTTGATGGTAGGGCAGGTTCAGGAGTGTTTGCTGGTGCTCCAGTCTTCAGCACGTGGTGGCTGAATGCCGAAAGTGGCCCGCAATTCTTCGGGCCACCGACAGTATCTCTTGCAGTCCCCTGTCGTTTTTTTTTTTTAATTCTGCACCACCAAATTCATTGTATGTGCAAAACATGGGACGTGCTGGAATTTGCCCACATGTAATACACACACAATATTGGTGGCATTGTCCGATATCACAAATCCCCAGGAGAGTCCAACTGGGGTAAGCCAATCTACTATGATGTTCCTCAGTTTCCGTAAGAGGTTGTCAGCTGTGTGCCTCTTATGGAAAGCGGTGATACAAAGCGTAGCCTGCCTAGGAACAAGTTGGCGTTTGCGAGATGCTGCTACTGGTGCCGCCGCTGCTGTTTTTACTGTGGGAGGCAATACATCTACCCAGTGGGCTGTCACAGTCATATAGTCCTGAGTCTTCCCTGCTCCACTTGTCCACATGTCCGTGGTTAAGTGGACATTGGGTACAACTGCATTTTTTAGGACACTGGTGACTCTTTTTCTGACGTCTGTGTACATTCTCGGTATCGCCTGCCTAGAGAAATGGAACCTAGATGGCATTTGGTTCCGGGGACACACTACCTCAAGAAATTCTCTAAGTCCCTGTGAAGTAACGGTGGATACCAGACACACGTCTAACACCCACACAGCTGACAAGGCCTGAGTTATCTGCTTTGCAACAGGATGACTGCTGTGATATTAAATCTTCCTCGCAAAGGACTGTTGCACAGTCAATTGCTTACTGGAAGTAGTACAAGTGGTCTTCCGACTTCCCCTCTGGGATGACGATCGACTCCTAGCAGCAACAACAGCAGCGCCAGCAGCAGTAGGCATTACACTCAAGGATCCATCGTAGGAATCCCAGTCAGGAAAGAACTCGTCAGACTTGCCAGTGACATGGCCTGCAGGACTATTGGCATTCCTGTCTAAGGAGGAAATTGACACTGAGGGAGTGGGTGGTGTAGTTTGCAGGAGCTTGGGTACAAGAGGAAGAAGGGATTTAGTTGTCAGTGGACTGCTTCCGCTGTCACCCAAAGATTTTGAACTTGTCAATAACTTCTGATGAATGCGCTCCAGGTGACGTATAAGGGAGGATGTTCCTAGGTGGTTAACATCCTTACCCCTACTTATTACAGCTTGACAAAGGCAACACATGGCTTGACACCTGTTGTCCGCATTTCTGTTAAGATAATTCCACACGAAGAGGTGATTTTTTTTGTATTTTGACCAGGCATGTCAATGGCCATATTCATCCCACGGACAACAGGTGTCTCCCCGGGTGCCTGACTTAAACAAACCACATCACCATCAGAATCCTCCTTGTCAATTTCCTCCTCAGCGCCAGCAACACCCAAATCCTCATCCTGGTGTACTTCAACAGTGACATCTTCAATTTGACTAGACTGAACTGGACTGTGGGTGCTTCTTCCAGCACTTGCAGGGGGCGTGCAAATGGTGGATGGAGCCACCTCTTCCCGTCCAGTGTTGGGAATGTCTGGCATCGCAACCGACACAATTGGACTCTCCTTGGGGATTTGTGATTTAGAAGAATGCACAGTTTTTTGCTGTGCTTTTGCCAGCTTAACTCTTTTCATTTTTCTAGTGGGAGGATGAATGCTTCCATCCTCATGTGAAGCTGAACCACTAGTCATGAACAGAGGCCAGGGCCTCAGCCGTACCTTGCCACTCCGTGTCGTAAATGGCATATTGGCAAGTTTACGCTTCTCCTCAGATGCTTTTAATTTAGATTTTTGGGTCATTTTACTGAACTTTTGTTTTTTGGATTTCACATGCTCTCTACTATGACATTGGGCATCAGCTTTGGCAGACGACGTTGATGGCATTTCATCGTCTCGGCCATGACTAGTGGCAGCAGCTTCAGCACTAGGTGGAAGTGGATCTTGATCTTTCCCTATTTTCCCCTCCACATTTTTGTTCTCCATTTTTTAATGTGTGGAATTATATGCCAGTAATATTATTATATCAATAGCAATGGCCTACTGTAATGTACTACTATATACTGGTTGTCACCAAAATGCTGCACTGTACTACTATATACGGCTCACAACAATGCAGCACAGATATGGATACTAGAAGTGACACAGAGCTGCAAGATACAGCAATGGCCTACTGTACTGTACTACTATATATACTGGTGGTCACCAAAATACTGCACTGTACTACTATATACTGCTCACAACAATGCAGCACAGATATGGATACTAGAAGTGACACAGAGCTGCAAGATACAGCAATGGCCTACTGTAATGTACTACTATATATACTGGTGGTCACCAATATGTTGCACTGTACTACTATATACTGCTCGCAACAATGCAGCACAGATATGGATACTAGAAGTGACACAGAGCTGCAAGATACAGCAATGGCCTACTGTACTGTACTACTATATATACTGGTGGTCACCAAAATGCTGCACTGTACTACTATATACTGCTCACAACAATGCAGCACAGATATGGATACTAGAAGTGACACAGAGCTGCAAGATACAGCAATGGCCTACTGTACTGTACTACTATATACAGGGTTGGACTGGCCCACAGGGGTACCGAGGAAACCACCGGTGGGCCTCACTGTCTGGGGGCCCACCTCCTACTCTATGGATCAGGTCCAGACTGTGCACTTGAATTGTAACTTATACATTTTATCTACAGTGCATTGCAGTTATTAATCTGGTACATTATCATGCATGCACTAGCAGCATTTACTATATATATTTATCACGGGGCCCATACCTTGTTAGCCAAGTCTCTGTGGCAGCTGGCCACACCCCTAAGCATGGGCCTTTACTGCTGCATTCCCCCGGTGGGCCCTCCATGCCCCTGTCCAACACTGACTATATATACTGGTGGTCACCAAAATGCTGCACTGTACTACTATATAGTATATACTGGTCACACAACAATGCAGCAGATATTGAGCACTGATCAGGATACTAGAACTGAGTCTGAGAAGGAGCTGCAAGATACAGCAATGGCCTACTGTACTGTACTACTATAATATACTGGTGGTCACCACAATGCAGCACACTGAGCACAGATATTGAGCTTTTCAGGCAGAGAAGGTAGCCACGTCCTCTCCGCTCAATCTACAATGCACGAGTGAAAATGGCAGTGACGCGCGGCTCTTTATATGGAATATGAATCTCGCGAGAATCCGACAGCGGGATGATGACGTTCGGACTCATTCGGGTTAACCGAGCAAGGCGGGAAGATCCGAGGGCGCCTCGGACCCGTGTAAAACACGTGAAGTTCAGGGGGTTCGGATCTTGACGAACCGAACACGCTCATCTCTAATTAGGACTCATTTAGAAAAAAGCAAAAGTACAAATTGGCAGTATAAATGCTCTGTTGTGATGTCACACATCTACTGTACTTTGTACAAGTGCGGTAATTTAAAAGAAATATGCATTGTTTTACTGGTAGAAACATACTGTATGACTATAACTCAATTGCCGAATGGAGTTAAACAGAGAAGGACTCAGACAATGGGTTTAATCAGAGTAGAGATGAGCGGGTTCGGTTCGTCAAGATACAAACCCCCCTGAACTTCACCTATTTTACACAGTTCCGAGACAGCCTCGGATCTTCCCGCCTTGCTCGGTTAACCCGAGCGTGCCCGAACGTCATCATCCCGCTATCGGATTCTCGCGAGATTCGTATTCTATATAAGGAGCCGCGTGTCGCCGCCATTTTCATTCGTGCATTGGAGATGATAGCGAGAGGACGTGGCTGCATTCTCTCAGTTTCTGTGTTCAGTGTGCTGCAAATATCTGTGTCAGTGTGCTGCAAATATCTGTGCTCAGTGTGCAGCCAATATCTACATTCTATGCCTGAAAAACGCACCATATCTGTGCTACATTGTAGTATATATTAGGAGGACAGTGCAGAATTTTGCTGACCACCAGTATATATATAGCAGTACAGAACAGTAGTCCATTGCTCTACCTCTGTGTCGTCAAGTTTACTATCCATCCATACCCGTGCTGCATTGTAGTTGTGCGCAGTATATAGTAGGAGGACAGTGCAGAATTTTGCTGACCACCAGTATATATATAGCAGTACGGTACAGTAGTCCATTGCTCTACCTCTGTGTCATCAAGTATACTATCCATTCATACCTGTGCTGCACTTTAGTTGTGCGCAGTATATAGTAGGAGGACAGTGCAGAATTTTGCTGACCACCAGTATATATATAGCAGTACGGTACAGTAGTCCATTGCTCTACCTCTGTGTCATCAAGTATACTATCCATCCATACCTGTGCTGCAGTTTAGTTGTGCTCAGTATATAGTAGGAGGACAGTGCAGAATATTTTTGCTGACCACCAGTATATATATAGCAGTACGGTACAGTAGTCCATTGCTCTACCTCTGTGTCGTCAAGTATACTATCCATCCATACCTGTGCTACATTTTAGTTGTGCACAGTATATAGTAGGAGGACAGTGCAGAATTTTGCTGACCACCAGTATATATATAGCAGTACGGTACAGTAGTCCATTGCTCTACCTCTGTGTCGTCAAGTATACTATCCATGCATACCTGTGCTGCATTTTAGTTGTGCGCAGTATATAGTAGGAGGACAGTGCAGAATTTTGCTGACCACCAGTATATATATAGCAGTACGGTACAGTAGTCCATTGCTCTACCTCTGTGTCGTCAAGTATACTATCCATCCATACCTGTGCTGCATTGTAGTTGTGCGCAGTATATAGTAGGAGGACAGTGCAGAATTTTGCCGACCACCAGTATATATATAGCAGTATGGTACAGTAGTCCATTGCTCTACCTCTGTGTCGCCAAGTTTACTATCCATCCATACCTGTGCTGCATTTTGTTTGTGCGCAGTATATACTGTAGTAGGAGGACATGCAGAATTTTGCTGATTACCAGTATATATATAGCAGTACAGTACAGTAGTCCATTGCTCTACCTCTGTGTCGTCAAGTATACTATGCATATCTGTGCTGCATTGTAGTTGTGCGCAGTATTATAGTAGGAGGACAGTGCAGAATTTTGCTGACAACCAATATATCTATATATATATATATATGCATCATGTGCTGTTTGGGCACTATTTTTTTAAGTGCCATCCTGTCTGACACTGCAGTGCCACTCCTAGATGGGCCAGGTGTTTGAGTCGGCCACTTGGGTCGCTTAGCTTAGCCATCCAGCGACCTTGGGGCACCTCTTTTTTTCTTTGCATCATGTGCTATTTGGGGACTATTTTTTTAAGTGCCATCCTGTCTGACACTGCAGTGCCACTCCTAGATGGGCCAGGTGTTTGTGTCGGCCACTTGGGCCGCTTAGCTTAGCCATCCAACGACTTTGGTGCACCTCTTTTTTTCTTTGCATCATGTGCTGTTTGGGGACTATTTTTTTAAGCGCCATCCTGTCTGACACTGCAGTGCCACTCCTAGATGGGCCAGGTGTTTGTGTCGGCCACTTGGGTCGCTTAGCTTAGCCATCCAGCGAGCTCGGTGCAAATTTTAGGACTAAAAATAATATTGTGAGGTGTGAGGTGTTGAGAATAGACTGGAAATTAGTGGAAATTATGGTTATTGGGGTTAATAATACTATGGGATCAAAATGACCCCCAAATTCTATGATTTAAGTTGTTTTTGAGGTTTTTTTGTAAATAAACACCCGAATCCAAAACACACCCGAATCCGACAAAAAAATTTCAGGTAGGTTTTGCCAAAATGCGTCCGAATCCAAAACACGGCCGCGGAACCGAATCCAAAACCAAAACACAAAACCCGAAAAAATTCCAGTGCACATCACTAATTCAGAGTTGATCGCAGCAGGATATCTGTTAGTAGTTGGGCAAAACCATGTGCAGTGCATGGGGGGGGGGGGGGGTAGATATAACATGTGCAGAGAGAGTTAGATTTGGGTGGGTTATTTTGTATCTGCGCAGGATAAATAATGGCTGCTTAATTTTTACACTGCAATTTAGATTTCAGTTTGAACACACCCCACCCAAAGAGGCCATTTGTGGGTGTCACCTGACCTTTTCCAGGGAGTGTCTGGAAAAACGCAGGCGTGTCCAGCCGTTTGAAGGGAGGGTTCCTGATGTCAGCTCCGGGCCGGATCATCGCACTGGAAGAGTATGTCCTGATCTGTGCAGAGACTGCACATGCGATCGCACCCCTGCACAGCGACTACCCCCTCACCCTGTAGGCGGCGACTACCTGATCGCAGGGATGCAAAAAAGTAGCGTCTAGTTTACCTTCTTGGAGAGGACCTTTCCCATAACCCCCTGGGTCCATGTCACAATCTATTTGGAATAGTAAAGTGTGGCAGGCAAAGCGGAGCTGAGCTGAGCGAGACACTGGGCCCGAAGCGCGGCGAGCGAAGCGAGCCCGCGAGGGTCCAATGCTGCAGAGACAAAAAAATGACCCCAAATGAATGGAGAACGAAGAAAACATTTAGGTGCTGTAAGGGAGTAAGTTCTCTCCTGCCCTCTAGTTTTGTCACTTCCAGGTCCTTAGTACGAAGGTAACATAGACACAACCGATGCAAAAAACGCACCGTAGCGATCAGGTCTGAATTAGGCCCTGAATTAGGCACCATGTGCACTGCAGGTGTGGCAGATATAACATTTGCAGGGAGAGTTACATTCGGGTGGGTTATTTTGTTTCTGTGCAGGGTAAATACTGGCTGCTTTATTTTTACACTGCAATTTAGATTTCAGTTTGAACACACCACACCCAAATCTTACTCTCTCTGCAGTCTGCACATGTTTTATCTGCCCCCCCTGCAGTGCATATAGGGGATCATTCCGAGTTGATCACTCGCTAGCAGTTTTTAGCAGCCGGGCAAAACGCATAGTCGCCGCCGACAGGGGAGTGTATTTTTCAGAGCAGGAGTGCAAACACCTGTGCAGCTGAGCGCCTGCCAACACATTTTGTGCAATACAAGACCAGCCCTGTAGTTACTTATCCTGTGCGATGATTGCTGCAACGAATGACACGGTAATGATGTCAGATACCCACCCAGCAGATGCCCGGCCACGCCTGCGTTTTTCCAAATACTCCCAGAAAACGGTCAGTTGACACCCATAAACGCTCTCTTTCTGTTAATCTCCTTGCGTTCGGCTGTGCGATTGGAATCGTCGCTAGAACCAGTGCAAAACCACAATGGACTTCGTACCCATACGACGCGCTTTTGCATTGCGGTGCATACGCATGCGCAGATTAGCCGTCTTTTTCGCTGATCACTACGCAGCGAACAACGGCAGCTAGCGATCAACTTGGAATGACCCCCATGGTTTTACCCAACTGCTAACAAATTTGCTGCTGCGATCAACTCTGAATTACCCCCAATGTATCTTCATTGTTTTGGTAGTTGAGATTAGTGTATGGCTTAAGCTCCTCTTCATTAAAACTACTAAACATACTGTACACATAAAACTAATAAAACTATGCTATGTGTCCTTTCAGTAGGTTGTGAGTATAAAAGTTTAAAACATACCCATTGATAATAACAGGAATTTCTTGTGAAAAATCTAATTAAATAAATTGTAGATCCGTTTGCACTGTTTTATTTAAATACCAAGTGTTCCTGAAATCTGTACATTAATTTCAAATTTTCAGCTGTGGCCTAATTTCTGCAACAGGTTACATTGATTTCCACAGGGAAACATCAGGGTGTAGAGTGGATCTTGATCCAGAGGCACCAACAGGCTAAAGCTTTAGGCTGTCCCAGGATGCATTGGGGCCTCCTCTATAACCCCGCCAGCAGGTCACTTAACAGGTGGGCAGCACTGGGCAGCCCTGAAAAAGCTTATCTGACAGAAAATGTCTTCAAAACTGTGCTGCCAGCGCTGTATGTCATGGTGTCAGTGCTGTATGTCATGGTCCAGGTGGACCCACCATTAAATCGCATTCCGTCCACGTCTTAGAGAGATGGGTTGCTGCGCTGGCGTGGATACTGTCACCGAGCAGGGACCTCACTACACCACCAGGGCAATAGAGCACAGGTCAGGTATACTAACGCTCCATTTAATAAGGCTCGCTAGTACCTGGGGTGTAAGTCCAGCATAGGGGAGCTGGCCCACACTAGCCTCTCCCAGGCCCACGACGACATCTACTGCAGATTTTCCCGCCCTGGAGCTGCCTCACACCCTCCCTCCCTGACTGAGACGCTGGGTGCCATCTTATAAGCATAGTTGCTGCTAGTCTCTGGGACTGCAGGGCAATATCTCTCTTGTAAAGCCACCTGTATACAGCGCTGTGACTTTACAAACACACTGAATATTCTACATGTCTTTATACAGACAGCATTAATTAAGAAAAATTGTACCTATTACAGGATATATTGTATGAGTATTCTGAAATAAACCTCCGGTCTAGAACCGTGCTGTTTTATATATATTATCTGTACATATACTAGTTCAGTGCAGTTTTATTTTCATAATACTTATCTGCATTGCCTGTGACTGTGTGTGCCTGTATCTGCTGTGTGGTTTCACTTTCAGTGTTTCCCAGATATATCTATCACTATATTCTGTACCCTAAGTGACTGGGTGCGTCAGGGTCATATATATATAAAGTGCATCACAGTATTTACCTATTATGTGTATTCTACTGTGTACTCAGTCACATAATACCGGATTAATTCGCTGTGTTGTGTACTGTGTCTAAAGTCACATACTAACTGATTTATTTGCAGGTATTGTACTCTGTCTGGCTTTATCATACTAACTTGCTCTGTTGTTGAATTTGTGTACAATGTCTAACAAGAAGGGCAGTACTGTAAGTCTGTGGATGCTCCTGCATCATGCAGAGCATGCGCCACAGATTTACCAGAGGGGAAAGCTATGTATGATGGTCTGTGTAATATGTATCATACATCTCCCAGTCAGTCCGCAGCTCCTGTAAACAATCAGAATCCATCCTGTGCTGTATTCACAAACCTACTGGGTACTCTGGTAGAAAGCCTTACGCCCCCTATGGGACCACCTGTACTATTACAGACACAAATTGTCCCTATGGTTAATCCGCCTTGGGCGAAAAATTTGTCTAACCTGTTAAAGCAATTAAATCATTCCTTGGTCAGATAAAAATCTACTCCAGGTCACTCTAGTGTCTTTGGGTCATCCAAGCGAGCTGCTTCCTCCTCACAATCCACAAATCTCTCAGATGTTTCATCTGAAGAGGAGGGGGAGCATACTGTCCTGTCAGACACTGAATCAGGTGTTACTGATGAGAATTCTCCATTGCAAATTGATGTCCCTGCCCTTGTGGTTGCTATTAAGCAAATCCTACAAATCACTGATGATGAGGATTCCACTACTGTGGCTAAGAAAACTGATATGTTTAAATGGCAGAAGGTGGTTAAAAATCTATTACCCCATTCTGACCATGTGGTGGACATCAGGCAGGATCCCTGGTCTAATCCAGGGAAGAAATTCCCTCTGTCTAAACGGGCCTCGGCTCACTATGCTCTCTCTGCAGAGTTATGTAACAAGCGGGAAAATTCACAGAGAGTGGTGTCGTCCACTCTGCATGTCACCACTGTCACTTCACTGAAGGAACTGACAGATAAGCATGTGGAGGGATGCCTGAAATCTATTTACCCCCTTACAGGTGCTGTACATAGACCCACTTGGGCTGCAAAAGGAATTGAAGCTTGGGTTCAGGCATTAGAGTATGAGCTGCCCGAGGATATACAGTATCTGACAATGCCAGACAATACCTGTCTCACATTACCACTGCCACCTATTACTTTCAGGAGACATCCTCTGAGGCGGGTGTGTTGGAGGCCAAGGCGTCAACTACATCTGTTCTGGCTCACTGTATTCTGTGGTTGAGGTCATGGAAGGTGGACCATGGGACCACCTGTACTATTACAGACAAAAATTGTCCCTATGGTTAATCCGCCTTGGGCGAAAAATTTGTCTAACCTGTTAAAGCAATTAAATCATTCCTTGGTCAGATATAAATCTACTCCAGGTCACTCTAGTGTCTCTGGGTCATCCAAGCGAGCTGCTCCCTCCTCACAATCCACAAATCTCTCAGATGTTTCATCTGAAGAGGAGGGGGAGCATACTGTCCTGTCAGACACTGAATCAGGTGTTACTGATGAGAATTCTCCATTGCAAATTGATGTCCCTGCCCTTGTGGTTGCTATTAAGCAAATCCTACAAATCACTGATGATGAGGATTCCACTACTGTGGCTAAGAAAACTGATATGTTTAAATGGCAGAAGGTGGTTAAAAATCTAATACCCCATTCTGACCATGTGGTGGACATCAGGCAGGATCCCTGGTCTAATCCAGGGAAGAAATTCCCTCTGTCTAAACGGGCCTCGGCTCACTATGCTCTCCCTGCAGAGTTATGTAACAAGCGGGAAAATTCACAGAGAGTGGTGTCGTCCACTCTGCATGTCACCACTGTCACTTCACTGAAGGAACTGGCAGATAAGCGTGTGGAGGGATGCCTGAAATCTATTTACCCCCTTACAGGTGCTGAACATAGACCCACTTGGGCTGCAAAAGGAATTGAAGCTTGGGTTCAGGCATTAGAGTATGAGCTGCCCGAGGATATACAGTATCTGACAATGCCAGACAATACCTGTCTCACATTACCACTGCCACCTATTACTTTCAGGAGACATCCTCTGAGGCGGGTGTGTTGGAGGCCAAGGCGTCAACTACATCTGTTCTGGCTCACTGTATTCTGTGGTTGAGGTCATGGAAGGTGGACCTAGACTCCAAAAAGACCTTGCAGGTACTCCCCTTTAAGGGGGGCATTTTGTTTGGGGAATATCTAAATAAAATTGTGTCTGACTTGGCGGCGGCTAAGACTGTGTTTCTCTCAAATACTAATCCTTCTGCACAGAAGGCCATAGGTACCACTTTTCGTTCCTTTTGGCCTCAAGGGAAAGCAAAAGGTCAGGCATATCGAGACAATGTTGTGCTCCCAAAACCACTAAGCCCAAGGCAAAGCAGTCCTGGGTGGTCCGTCAACTTGCTTCTAAACAAGACAAGCCTGCCGCATGACAGGGTGGGCCTCCCCCTGGGGGGGACCCAGGGTGGGAGGCTGACTTCTGCAGTTCACCCATGTCTGGTTAATGACCACTTCAGATGCATGGGTGTGAGAAGTTGTGTCTCATGGGTACGCAGTCTCCTTCAAAAGACATCTCTCTCGCCTGTTTTGCCCCACAGTTATGCCTTTGTATTCGTTAAAGGCGCAAACTTTGTAAAAGGTTGTGAGTTCTCTCCTGAACACAGGAGTGGTAGTTCCTCTGGCGCAGGGAGGGAGAGGTTACTACTCGACCCTGTTTCTAGTTCCGAAACCCAATGGGTCTTTCCGGCTTATACTCAACCTCAAATCACTGAACAAGTTTGTGAGAGTGTCCAATTTCCATATGGAAACACTGCGCTCAATTGTACTGGCTATGGAACCCGGAGACTATATTGTATCCTTGGATATACAGAATGCGTACCTGCATATACCTATTGCCGTGTCACATCAGCAGTATCTGCGGTTCGCTATTGGCAACCTCCACTATCAGTTCCAGGCTCTGCCATTTGGACTGGCTATGGCTCCTCGGATCTTCACCAAGGTCATGGATGTAATGATGGCTCATCTCCATCGCCAGGGAGTCAGGATCCTGCCATATCTGGATGACTTGCTGATTCTAGAAAACTCCCACGATGTACTCCTCAGTCATCTACAACTTATGGTAAGCTTCCTACAAGTCCACGGGTGGCTTATCAATTGTAAGAAATCCTTGCTGGTCCCAGCTCAGATCATGGTGCACCTGGGGGCACTCCTGGACACACATTCATTGACTGTTTCTGTCTCCAGAAAAAGTCCTGAGACTTCAACACAGGATAAGATGCTTCCTTTGTAGCCCCAGAGTGTCGATACCCTCGGCGATGCAAGTACTTGGCCTGATGGTGTCGGCATTCGACATGGTAGAGTACGCTTAATTTCATTCTCGCCCTCTACAGAGGTGAATACTTTCCAAGTGGGATGGCCTAACTCATCGGATAAGATCTCACATGATCACTTTGACTCCGGAGGCTCGTCTGTCACCGACCTGGTGGCTACAGGACCAGCAATTGAGCAGGGTCTGTCCCTTTTGGATCCCCAACTGGGTCCTGCTGACAACGGCTGCCAGTCTGAGGGGATGAGGTACAGTGTTGGAGCAACACTCTTTAGGGTCACTGGACCAAGGAGGAGTCATTCCTCCCAATAAACATTCTGGAGTTGCGGGCGGTGTTCAACGCATTGACACTCGCCCTGCCTCTGGTACAGAACAGGCCGGTTCAAGTACGGTCAGACAATGCCACTATGGTGGCATACATAAACCATTAAGGTGGCACTCAAAGCTGCATGGTTATGATGGAAGTGTCAAAAATCCTTTGTTGGACGAAACGCCATCTGCCAGCAATATTGGCAGTGTTCATTCCAGGCATCCTAAACTGGGAAGTGGACTTCCACAGTCACCATGACTTGCATGCCAGAGAGTCGAGTCTTCATCCAGAAGTCTTTTAACTCCTAATGGACAAGTGGGGCCTATGAGATGTAGACCTGATGGCATCTCGACACAATCACAAGGTTCCGGTCTTCGGATAAAGGACCAGGGATCCTCAAGCAGCATTCGTGGACGCACTGGCAATTCCATGAAACTTTCAGCTGCCCTACGTGTTCCCTCCAGTGTCACTCCTGCCCAGGGTCCTGAGCAAGTTTAAACAAGAAGGAGGATTTCTACTTCTAATCACTCTAGCATTGCCAAGATGGCATTGGTTCCCAGACCTGCAGGGTCTATCGACAGAGTGTCCTCTTCTACTTCCTCAGCACCCAGACCACCTCGTACAGGGCCCTTGTCTTTATACGGACATGGACAGACTGGCTTTGACAGCGTGGCTCTTGAGGCATCACTCCTTAGAGCCAAACCGCAAACTGGCATCTGTTTGGATTTATTACAGGGTCTGGAATTCTTACTTCACCTGTTGTGCTAAGAAGAATTATGATGCATACAGATTCAGAACTTTCCGAATTCTGTCTTTTCTGCATAGAGGCCTTTACTTAGGCCTTCGTCTGGCCTCCTTCAAGGTCCACATATCTGCCATGTTGGTATGTTGGTATGGTTTTAGAGAAAAATTGTGTCTATACCTGACGTTCATATATTCTCTCAGGGTGTCTTACGGATTCAGCCTCCCTATGTCCCTCCTGTGGCTCCATGGGATCAGTCTGTTGTCGTGAATGTCCTGCAAGAGTCTCCCTTTGAACCTCTTGAGATTGGTTTTACTGGCTATTGGCTCTGCAAGAAGGGTGTTGGCCTTAGGAGCATTGTCCTGTCGTCCACCCTTTCTAATATATCATCATGACCGGGCAGTTCTTTGAACTCCCCCATGTTATTTACATAAGGTGTTGTCATCTTTTTACCTTAACTAAGAGATTGTGGTTCTGACCTTTATCTCTTCTGATTTGTCCTCCAAAGAGCGGTCTTTGGATGTAGTATGGGCTCTCCATATATATGTAGAGAGGACTGCCTCTATCAGGAGGTCAGATTCCCTTTTTGTTTTGTTTGGTTTTCACAAACATGGCTGGCCTGTGAATAAGCAAACCTTAGCCAGATAGATTAGAATGTTGATTGCACAAGCTTATGCGAAGGCTGGTCTCCCAGGTCCTGCTGCTATTAATGCCCATTCTACTTGGTCTGTTGGACTTTCTTGGGTGGCCAGCCATGGCACGTCCACAGAACAATTGTGCAAGGCGGCTACATAGTTCTCTGTGAACATGTTTATAAGGTTTTATGCCTTTGATACTTCCATCTCCCAGGATGCTTCCTTTGGATGCTGGGTTCTTATACCCGCTAAGGCACGTCCCCTCCCTTGAGGAACTGCTTTAGGACATCCCTGATGTTTCCCTGTGGAAACCAATGTAACCTGCTGCAGAAAAGGAGAGTTATGGTAGACTTACCATTGTTAACTCTTTTTTCTGTGAGGTACATTGGTTTCCACAGGGCGCCCACCCTGATGCACCTAGCTTCTATTGGTTTGTATGGCTTTAGCCGCAGGTCCCTTCTCCTGTCGTGAGAATGTGGTTCTATGTGACTAACATCTACCTTCTCTCTTACCTGCTCCTGCATTGGACTGGTAAATGAAACTGAGCTTACAGTGCTTGGAGGTGGGGTTATAGAGGAGGGACCAATACATCCTGGGACAGACTAAAGCTTTAGCCTGTTGGTGCCTCTGGATCAAGATCTACTCTACACCCTGATGTTTCCCTGTGTAACCCAATGTACCTCACAGAAAGGAGTTAACAATGGTAATTCTGTCATAACTCTCTTTTTTGTTTCTTCTACATACAGAACATATTTGCCGGCATTCATTCTTGTTCTACAAACTATATACACTAAGATAACCTTTTCTAGGAAAGAGCAGGGTATAAAATCTAATGATATAGTATTATGCTAAAGAGCTGTGGTCATGTGATATTGAAAAGTGTTTGTGCCATTGGTACTATATGCTCCTCTATTGTAGGCTATGTGTTTCTTACATGCATTTATTCACTTTATACCAGCAGCAAGTTCCCATTGAACTTATATTCAGATGCAGATAGCTTTGCCAATGTCTTTTTATAGCTATGCCCAGATTTTTGAGTATTTAGCATTATGTTTGTCCAAATCTTTGTCATTAAAATGTAAAAGGGCATGTAGTCCATTTCAAGTGCTACTTATTCCTCTCCGATCTTTCATTGTACAATAAAACCCTTTTATTTTAGATTTTTAATTGGCCTTTGATTTTCAATGGGTGAATGCTGATCTCACTTAAAGTTCTGTCAGTAAATAGTGAGCACGTTCTAACACCTATAATTTTCATTGCTCCCTTACAATATCTAGAACATTTTTCTCCTGCCACTGCAATTAATAAACTACATCAATGTTCATATTAATATTTACTACTTTTAATTATTCATATTTGAAATGAATGCTTAAATATTTTGTACTTCTAAGGTTACAAACAAGTGTCCTTATTTCCGCTTTGGATGCCCACAAGAAGCTGCCTCTAGCTGCCAGCTGGCTTTAAGACTCTGGTTCCATGACAAATGATATGAATGCAACATCTTCCTATTGAGCAGCTGCAGTAGCAGTAGGATATCTGAAGAAGAAGCAGGCAGTGAGTATCAGCCACAGGCTCTCATGTAGCATCTGTTTTGCATGATGCCATGTTGAGATTTGTTTCTATAAATGCAACAAATAACGGCCCTGTTCAGAAACCCAAATATGGATTGCCTTCTTAGAATTCCCGTGGTTATGGAAAACGAACTTATATATTTTGTGAATGTAGCTAGCAGAAAGTAAATACTTGCATTTGTAAAATTTTAAAATGATTTTCAAGCAAATTGGGATAATATTAATGAAAATAAAGAGGTATTGGCCATTTACAATAACTTTGAAAGCGCCACTAAACCAACAATGTAAATTTACATAAAGCTATAGTTAACATTCATAAATGTAATACATAAAATATACAGCACTGTATATACAATTAGGCACTCAATCCTGTAAATAATGAGGATTTCTGTAAACATAGGATAGGAGCTACCTTGGCCTTTGGCAGGATGCTATGCCAATTCCTTTTAATAATAGCAGGGTGGTTAGACTGGCAAATGACTAGGGGCCCGCAAGGTGAAGGGGACCCACCCCAAAATCAGTCACTATATACTGTAGACTAAGGACCTAGGAGGTAATTCAGACTTGATCGTAGATGTGCTAAATTTAGCACATCTATGGTCACTTTCACAGACACGCAGGGGGACGCCCAGCACAGGGCTAGTCCGCCCCACATGTCTGGCTCTGCCCCCTTCCCGCGCACAGATACAAAAGCATCGCACGATGGTAATGCTTTTGTACCTGAACAGTAGCTCCCTACCAGCGCAGCTCCTGCGCGTTGGCAGGGAACTACCCGTCGCCCTCCGGGTCGCAGTGGCTTCATGTGACGTCACGCTGCCGCCGCGACCCATCCCCACACGCCTGCGTTGCCCGGACCATGCTCCCCAAATCTCGGCCCAAAACCAACGGCCTGCCTCCTCCTGCCCAGCGAATGCCTCTACCTGTCAATCAGGCAGAGGCGATCGCTGGGCATCTCTGGCATGTGCCGGTGCACCACGGCATCTGTGCATGCGCAGTTCATACCTGATCACCCACTGTGCGAAAACACACAGCAGCGATCAAGTCTGAATTACCCCCCTTATTCAGTAAGGATTGTAAAATTTGCAATTCATAATTTAGCTGATTATCGAATAACTGCGCACGCATGGCATACGCATTGCACAGGGGCGAAGGGAAATAGTGACAGATCGTGATCGCAATGCAGGCGCTGTTTGATTGACAGGAAGCCGGCATTTTTGGGTGAAAATCTGCCGTTTTCTGGGTGTGTCTGAAAAAACGCAGGCGTGCCCAGGCGTTTTTAAGGAGGGCCTCTGACATCAGTGATGACCACTTCCAGCCTCTTATGTTGCAAGAATTGTGGAAGACCTTGCCTTGTGCAGATAGGAAAAATTATTAATGTTCCGGTACTTGCGTATGGTTTTGTGATCAGCCCAAATATTGCGATATATTCACAATTTCTGCCATGGACATTTTTTCTCTATTTCTGGGCGTCAACTATGTGATTGCAGCAACTGCTTTGTAGCAGAATTTGCAATCCTTGCAGAATAAGGTCCTAAATACGTGATTTGCCAAGTCCTTTTGGTTTACATGGTACTATTAAATTACTATTCATTTCAATTAAATCAATTAGAGTTGTGACTACTAATAAAATGATATGATGACCCCATGGATTGGCAGAGCTGTGTGCTTCACAGGCGCCACTGCACTCAGGATGCAACAGCCCTCCTGTGGTGCACCTCATGGTCAGCAGCCACCACTGATAATGACTAGTTGCTGGATAAGTGGAGCAGATACACTTACAAAGCTTTCACATTATCTTGCCACGCCTCCTCACATATTACTAATATACAGATGTAGCCATGCTCATCTTACTGCGATGCGGCATGCTGCATAGCATGCCAGATGGTGACTTTTCATAGCCGGCAATCACTCAATTTATTCCATCAGGAATTAATGGCGCAATCACCAGCTGAAAATTGTCACAGCCCAGCATGCTATGCATCGCAGTAAAGATGAGCATGTCTACATCTGTAAATGATACAGAAATTATTTGGATATGATAAAACATGTAGGTCTAATAGTTTATAGAAATCAAATAGGAGGCCCACCTTGAGAGTTTTCCAGGGGCTCCAAACCTCTAGTTACGCTACTGTAAACCATAAGGTGTTTTTAACGCATTGCCCCCTTAAATGTGCTGGTGATGTTTTCCCATTTAGATTTTGTGTTCTACATTAATTTTTGTTTTTTTATTGTATTTTAGGAATGTTTAGGGTGAGGAGTTTTAGGCTCACAGTTATTTTTATGAAGTTTAACTGCCTCTTTGTTCCCACCCACTCTATATGTCTTTTGAGTTATGTGTGGTAATAAATAATGTTTTGTCTCTTATAAATTTTAGATTTAGTGGGTATGCTCTCCTTTTCATGATGTGACCTATAGTAGTCCAATTGTTCTCAATAGGAAATGGTGACACCACCGCAACGGGTGGGTTCTGTTATTAGGAGAGTTGAACACCAATATTTGACTTATGTGGTTGAATGTGTTTGTCATGCCCATTCATTAATGCCACCACCAATTTCATTATGAATTGGTCAACAAAATGCATCATTGTTTTAAAATCGCAGCACAGTTGTCTGTGTCTTTATTTTATTATTGTTATGGTATTTTGGTTAACATGGATAATCTGAGTAACATGTGGAAGGCAATGTACTGAATACATTAGGTAGTTAAGTTGCAAGGACATGCATAAAAATAAGGTAGATTAAGTATATTTACAGAGGAGAAGGTCCTAACAGAACTCTTAAAACTGAAAGTGGATAAATCATTGGGACCAGATGGGATACAGCCAAGGATACTAAAAGAGCTAAAAGATGTGCTGGTAGTACCATTAACAGAATCATTCAACCAGTCACTAGATACAGGTGCAATGCCAGAGGACTGTAAAAGAGCAAATGTAGTTCCACTACACAAAATTGGAAGCAAGGAAGAAGCAAGTAACTACAGACCAGTAAGCCTTACATCAGTCATAGGGAAAGTAATGGAAACAATATTAAAAGAAAGAGTAGTGGAATATCTTAAATTAAACAATTTACAGGATCCAAAACAGCATGGATTTACTGGTGGGAGGTCACGGCAAGCAAATCTTATTACCTTTTTTGACTGAGTGACTAAAATAATAGATCAAAGGGTAGTTGTAGATGTAGCATATCTAGACTTTAGTAGGGCATTTGACACTGTCTCACATTGCAGACTGCTAAATAAACTCAGAAACGTGGGATTGGATTATCAAACAGGTAAATGGATAACAACCTGGTTTCAGGATAGGAAACAGACAGTTGTAGTAAATGGAGTGCATTCTATGGAAGGAAATGATAGCAATGCAGTACCCTAGGTATCTGTACTTGGACCAGTGATCTTTAATATCTTTGTTGGTGACATTGCAAATGGTATTGAAGGAAAAGTGTGCCTTTTTGCAAGATATGCAACAAAGATATGCAAATGGGTGGGAGTAAAACAAATGCTTGATAATATAGGTAGACTAGAGGAATGGTCAACAACGTGGCAACTACAGTTTAATGCTAAAAAAATGCAAAATCATGCAATTGGGTCTCAAAAACTTACTCGGAGAGACCACAAGATCTTAACATGTATAGTTTGGAGCACAGAAGGGGGTACATAATAGAAACTTTCAAAGTACAGAAGGGAAACAATCTTCAAAGGAACAGAAGTATTAGAACTTGAGGACATGCACTGAAATTGGAGGGAGACAGGTTCAGGAGAAATGTAAGGAAAGATTACTTCACAAAAAGGGTAGTGGATAAGTGAAATAGCCTCCCATTAGAGGTGGTAGAGGCTAAGTCAGTAGAACAATTTAAACTTGCTTGGGATAAGCATATGAATATCCTTACAAAGAACTAAGGTTCAAAAGGGTTTGAGATTGCCTAAAAATTTAAAAAAAGGGGCAGACTAAATGGGCAAGTGGTTCTTATCTGCCATCAAATTCTATGTTTCTATGTGTCTATGTTATATCATTAGTGAGTTTATTACTGACTGCAACGAAGCAAGTTCTGTTGATGCCATCAGCAGCAGAACTGGCGCAGTATCTGCTATTAAGCCACCTCATGTTGCTTTGATCATCAAATCACAGTGAACATGCTCAGGTTCTCATGAGCAGCACTGGTTTTCCTGACCTAGTGGGTAGTACAAGCTTTGATCATAACACTTAAATTATGGATTTTCATAATATTTTTGCAAGTCTGGAAGATTATTGAAATTAACTCACTACTATTCCTTTTGATGATACATCAATTCATATTACTATACATTGCAAGGAGTCTCTAGGACCAAAAAATGGATATGTCAGTGGCTGCAGCCCATTATGTGTTCAACACTGACAGCTTTATCATGATGAGGAGTGCTTTTGTCCACTTTATAAATGGATCACATTCATGATACAATTCCCACTAGTACATCAATGCTGGGCATTAGTAATAGCACCATGGTACAAACAGATGACTCTCCAGGGGTCACTGTAGACTCTGTTACAGAATACAGTGCATACACACTTGCCGATGCTGGGAGGCCACAAAGCAACGGAGGATGCCATGCTGCATTCGTCAGCATGGTATCATTAGCAATGTCTTCTGGTTGACCGTGCGTCAGGGCCGACCAGAAGACTTCGCTAATGACACACCACTCCATACAGGGTATGCCCAATTTGTCATTCTGATTTGTCCAGAAATGACAAGTCTGGCTGATATCAATGTAGTGTGTACCCAGCCTTACTGTAATGTTCACTCTCTGCTGTGGGTCTATTATAGGTAACATTCGCGGTAGCCGGCTCCTGCCTCGCAGCTGTAGGAGGCAAAGCATGAGTGTCTTTTTTTCCAAGTTAAATGGAGCTTTTTTTACATGTATCTCTATGGTTTAAAAATAGAGTAGCTGTAATTAATGATGCTTTGTCTCTAGCAATCACTGGTCAAATTGCACTTAAAAAAATAATACATACAGTGCCAATAAGTAAAATCATGAAGACATACTGGAATATAAATAATATGATATAACATAAAGGTGAACAGCAAAAAAACATTTTTTTTATATATATATATATATATATATATATATATATAACAAGAAGTAATAGCCGGCACTCTCAGTATAGTCAATTACCGGGGTGCCTTCCAATGCAGGGAATAGAGTTGATATAGTCCCCTGGGTGTAGCTAAATGCATCCACTCACCCTCCAGGAACCAGGCGGCACTCCACGGATTTTTGAAGAATAGCTTTTATAAATTCAGCAAAAAGTTCAATACATAGTGCAAAATCAAACCGACGTTTCAACGCCTCACAGGCGTTTTTTTCAAGGTGCACAGTGCAAACAAAAATAAAGAAAAACAACAAAAACACTGTTTTTGTTGTTTTTCTTTATTTTTGTTTGCACTGTGCACCTTGAAAAAAACGCCTGTGAGGCGTTGAAACGTCGGTTTGATTTTGCACTATGTATTGAACTTTTTGCTGAATTTATAAAAGCTATTCTTCAAAAATCCGTGGAGTGCCGCCTGGTTCCTGGAGGGTGAGTGGATGCATTTAGCTACACCCAGGGGACTATATCAACTCTATATATATATATATATATATATATTGTATATACATACATATACTGTATATCAGTGCATATATTGTACACCCGCAAAATTATATGAAGCAAACACAATTCCCTTAAATAAATGAAAGCTACTTGACTCCAAAAAGTGCCACTTGTAAGACATTTTGAAAACCACAAGATTGAGACGTGTCCACTGGTGCAGTACCATCAAAGTTCAACAGCATGTGCACACTAAAAACAAAAAGTGAATAATATAATCATATCAAATTTAAATTGATATTTGGCTTATCTTGGCAAACATCACTATGTGTCTATGCATTATTTATAGGAATCAATTAAAAAGGAATATATCACATATATCACATATAATAGTATATTACTATTTCAGCATGTATTTATATAAGGTAAAATTGTATACCAATCCCAATAAGCTTGTTTTGAAGCACATCTGACACAAACCTGGAAACAAGTTAAATGTAATATGATTCCACCTCCTGCCCTCCAAGGTGAAATAGACAAGGCAGAGCTTCTCGGCCTTTTGGCTAAGATCAAGTGTAGTACCCGCTGAAGGGAAACACTTGGTGGAGTACCTGTTCTTATACTGGGAGCATGAGAGGTCCCTAGTGTGGAATGGAGAAACACCTTGTGGAGTACCATGCAGGGGTGTGGCAATGCCTCTAGTCGAGAGCGGAGAAAAACTGGGTTTAGTATCTGCTGCCCTTCTAAGTGGCTGAAATAGGACCCCTTGCGTGGAGTGGAGAACGGCCAGTCTAGTATCTACTCTTGTACTTGGGGTTGACCATGGCACAGAGTGGGTACGAAGCTTGGTCTGGCTGGAGGTCGGGAGCAGCCTGAAGCCCGAGGTTGCTATGTGCCCCTGCTGCTGGGAGATCCAGGGGTGCCTGAAAATGCACTGGTGGTCTGACACACCAAGCAACAGTACGGCACTTTTGTACTGAGCACCTCATTCTTCCTGTCTGCACCCACTTTCCTTTGCCCTGGCCTTTTGGCTTGACAAGGATAATTTTTATTTTCCCCCTGGCATTCGGGCTGGGGCTTATTTATTTATTTATTAACGTGTTTTGCACTTTTTTGCACTACACTTTACTTTTTTTGTGTTTTTCGTGTGTTTGTCACGTTTTTGCTGGGGTTTAGGTGAGACCCTTATGGACCACCCTCTCCCCTAGTTATCAAGGCCGTCTCCTTTTTGGGAGGTCTGGAGACTGTTTTGTCCCCCAGGGGGAAGCTTCGGCCAACCCTGGGGATACTCGAAGGTCCCTCTGCGCTTTGGCAAGGAGGGACCCACAGACCCTTTTTTCCACTCAGTAGGCCTTTTGGCTCTGAGGGGTTGGGTAGTAACGGGGCCCTTCTCCTTTTGGAGAGGGTCCAAGGTCCTATGCCCCCAGCAAGTTTTGCACAAGACACTGGGTGATGAAGTCACGCACCTCGGGCTTCAAGTAAAAAAAAAAAAAGGCAGCCCAATAGTCCAGCAGTGCACAGTGTCTGAGGCCTTAATGCGTTCAATCCAAAAGAACTTTACCAAATAGCTCTGGAGGATCTTTTTGGCCTTTTCATAAAGTCCTTTTGGTGTAAATACGTTAAGGCATCATATGCTGCACCGGCGGTCACTATACCGATGCCGGGATCCTGGACAGTTACCAGCCCACTGGTCGGCATGCCGACCAACAGGGTCTATTTCCACTCAAGTGGGAATAGAACCTGTGAAGGGTCTTAATTTCGCTATGAATGCTGCATCCTTAAGATGCTTCAGACATGCACACTGCAGCCGTTATAGCCCCCTATAGCATTTTAAAAATGCTCATGGCATAGATGTAATATCCAGCTGCGGTAGCCCTGCCCCCTTTACATGATGTCATGATGTCATTCGCTCAGGGGCCATCACTTACACAGGGTGCAGGGACACACACTTACAGTGATGGGTTTGACAAAAGTCATCGATTCCCAAAATGCTGCAGAATCAATAGATTTGGAAAAAAAAATTGTTTTTTGATTTTAGGTGAATTAGAAAATATAAAAAAATGTAAGTAAAAATATACTATATATATGTGTATATATACACAGTCCAAATACCGGCACTCCTGCTGCAAATCAGTATAGCCCAGGTGCTCTCCCAGGTAAAAACCTAGCATATATCTCCAAAATCAGGTGGCACTCACGGGTCTTCACATCAATGGAACAGACAATTGATCTACCTGATCTATTGTCTGTTCCATTGATGTGAAGACCCGTGAGTGCCACCTGATTTTGGAGATATATATATATATATATATATATATATATACTTATGAAGTAACCCCGGCACTCACTTGCTCCACAATGGGATGTAACTTGCTCCTGTGCCTTCCCCGTCCGGGGGTCCCCCTCCGGTGTATACGAACAAAGAAAAAAGAGGCGGCACTCGGAGACTGGATATTCAAAATGTATTCACAAAAAGTGACATCAACGTTTCGGGGACCAATTCCCCTTCGTCAGGATAAAGAGACAGTGCATCAAACAGTTTAAATAACATACCCCATTACTCACCCCATGTGCACGTGTGTTCAATCCACTGCTTGTTACCAGCTGGCCACCCGTCGGAGCCTCCGCTCGGCGCTTCCGCTCGCGTCAGCGTGACCCGGAAGTGACGTCGCGGGACCCCTCCGATGTGTCCATGGTAACACTGTGTACAAAACATACGGATCATCAGTGTAAACAGTAAATGCAATCACACATAACAACTTATTCTCAAAGTGCTTCAGTGCAAAACATTAAAACAGTGTTGTGCTTTACCATGATTATGCATGTGCTGCAAAACAAATTTTTTAAAACTTACATCTGTGATATCGTAAAATTCCATTTAAAAACAGTGAACCATATGTCAGACACCACTGAAGCCCTACTGTCATTATTGTGTTATACGCCAGACACGATCTGTCTGAGGTTGAAGTAGCCATGTGACATTCTTGTTGCTACTGAACCCTGATACGCCACTCATCAGGCGTGATTGACCTCAATACTAATCGTCCTGTATCTCAATATTTACTAACACGGCTAAGTTGGAACACAGTATAGAGACCACTTAAATTTAAGGGTCTAACTACAGAACCTTGAAACAATTTTTTAGAGGTGAAGATTATTTGTGCTAACAGCACAAGTAAAAAGTTTCCTTTATAAAAAATTGATTAAACCCAAATTGTCGTTAAGACCGTTTGGTTTCAACGTGTTAAGCCTATGGATCCACATAGACTCCAGTTGTAGGAGTCTTTTGCCCCTATTACCCCCCCGAACTGACTCTGGGATGTGGTCAATAATGCGATGTCTTAGGGTGGCCATGCTATGACGCTGTTCCACAAAGTGTTTGGCAACGGGCTGGTCCCCTCCTCCTGAAGCTAAAGCATTTCTAATGGCCTGCCTGTGCTGTGCCATTCTGACCTTAAATTGGCACTCCGTTTTGCCAATATAGTAGCGCCCACAGGGGCACATAATGGCATATATCACGAATTTTGAGCTACAGGTTAATGGCCATTTGATTTTATAACTCTTCCCTGAGCAGGGGTGGGCAATGGAATCGCCTGGTGACATGTAAGTGCAAGTTGTGCACCCGGTGCATTTAAAACATCCATTTTTCTTTGTCATAAAATGGGTAGGTTTTGTTTTGAATTTGGACATATCGGTTTTGACCAGAAGGTCCTTAATGCTCCTGCCTTTTGTATAGCTGGGCATCACTCGTACTCCCCGAAGAAACTGCAACTCTGGGTCACTTGCCACTATGGGCCAAAGGGCTCTAAGTTTATGTTGTACTTGTCTGCTGTTGGTTTTGTATTCACAAACCCACGGAATAGTTTTAGACATGTCCTTAGTATTAGTCGGTGTAAATAAATCATTTCTCTTTGCCGCAGTTGCTTTAATGCGAGCTGCAGAGAGTAATTTCTGTGGATACCCTCTCTCTCGGAACCTGTGTTCCATCTCGTCAAGTTGTACATCTCTCACTTGTACCTGACTGTTGGTCCTGCACACTCTAAGAAACTGGGAATAGGGCAGGCCTTTGATAGTCGCAGGTGGATGGAAGCTATCATGGCGCAATATCGTATTGCGGTCCGTGGGCTTCCTATACAGACATGTCTCAAGCCTGCCATTTTGAAGTTTAATTAAAATGTCTAAAAAACAAATTTCATGGGGATTACTAACCAAAGTTAGTTTGGCTGGGCATTCGGATTGATTGTGTGTCTCAACAAGCTCAATTAAATCCGAAACCTCCCCTCGCCACAAAATGAGTACATCGTCGATGTACCGACGGTATAGAAATAGACGTTTTGCTATTGCTGGATTGGCTAAAAAAAGGTCACTTTCAACCCCCCACATGTAGGCATTCGCGAACGAGGGTGCTACGGAAGATCCCATAGCACACCCCGTTCGTTGGCGAAAAAATTTGCCATCAAAAATAAAAAAATTGTGTGACAACGTGTATTGCAACAACTGTATGAAAAAATCAATGTCAGGTCCTGAGTAAGCAATGTTGCCAGTGATCAGTCTCCTGACAGCCTGTATACCGGCCTGGTGTGGAATGCAGGTATACAGGCTGGTCACATCTATGGTGACAAGGGACACGTCACCTGGGACCTGTTCTATGTTAGCCAATATTTTCAACAGAGTACTAGAATCTTTCAGGTGTGTATTGGTGCCCTGTACACAAGGTTGCAAAAAAAGTCAAGATAAATAGCTACCGGTTCACACAGAGACCCCCGTGCAGAGATGATGGGTCTGCCCGGTGGTCTCTGTGCGTCCTTGTGAATTTTCGGTATGGTGTAGAATAGGGGAGACACAGGATGTTCAGTTGATAACTTTGCATACACTTCAGAGGAGATGATGCCTTCAGCACGTGCTTGATCTAACACTGCTTTGAGTTCCTCTTTAAAGTCCTGCGATGGATCTTTACTTAAAGTACTATAGGTGTTATGGTCACTGAGCAATCTCCAGCATTCATCCATATAGTCTTTAATGTCTTGAATGACGATGGAACCGCCTTTATCAGCCCCTCGTATTATTAGATCTTTTCTATTGCTTAATGCTTTAAGGGCCAATCTTTCATCCTGCTGGAGATTATGATGTATAGGCACCCTCATTTTGTCCGTGTCACTGTCGGCTTCCAGCATCCTATGAAATGTTTTAATGGAGGCATTATATGACACTGGGTCAAATCTTGACCTCGGGCCCAGTTTTTGAAGCCTCTGTGGTAATGGAATCTTTGCCGGGGCAGCCGGTTGTTTGCTAAAGTGCTCTTTTAATTTTAAAGTGCGGTGCAGTTTATAGGTGTTAACCTTCCATCTAAAGTCATCTCCAAAGTGGGTGGGTACGAAGGTAAGCCCTTTATTCAATACCCTCTCCTCAGCCTGTGTCAATGGTGTCGCCGAGAGGTTGAAAATCAAAGATTCTTGCCTTTCGGGGGTTTTTTCTTGTTTTTGTCTTTTATTTTGACCACCTCTTCTGGTGTTTTGACGTTTTCTCCCCGTGCTGCAAACCCAGCACGGGTTCTTGCCCCTAAAGGGGTCCCTCGTTGGGATCCAGATTTCGCAGACCCGCGAACATCATCGGAGTCACTAGCTGAGGTTGTGTTGTCCGTCGTGCCCCTACGGGGTCTGTACTTAAAAGGCGGACGCGGCCTGTGGTTGGTATTTGCAGAATTGCCTAGCCACGGGTACACTCTGTGTTGCGTATAGTCCAGCTGGACTTTGATGAATTTTTCTTTTTTAAATTTTAATAAATTGATTCTGTAGTGTTCAACCTGTGTTTCCAATTGTTCCAATAGAGCTTTGGATTGTTCAGATGTTAACAGTGTGTTGTGTTCAACTTCAAGATTGGTAATGAGCACTTTTGTTTTCTCTACTTCTCTGGTGGATTCCTCTATTACCAAGAGAATTAAATCCATGGAGCACTTATTCAGCACTTGGATCCATTTCTTGCAGAATTCCATATTATGGCGTCCAATCGTGGGTGCATTGTGTACCCTGAAACCTCGCGGTAGCTGTTTGGCTCTGTAGTAGTCCGATAATGTTCGACTATGATAGATATAATCTATCTCACGCTTTCAAAGGCGTAGCAGTTCTTTAACAGCCTCTGTACTGGAGGTGACTCCTACTTCAGCAAACGCTGGTTCCTTATGCAGAATGGCCTCGGCTTCCAAATCTGAGAAGCTTAATGTCTCAAGGGTGTCACAGTGCAACAAAAATGAGGAAGCATCGTAGGGTTCAGGTGCTCTAGCTGCCATCTTGAAAAAAAGTGCTTGTGCTGAAATCAGTGCATATAATGTGATCCAAATCACCGTGCAGTGTTGGTGAAATGGTGTGCAAAGATGAGTCCTGGAGGAATGGTGAAATACTTGGTCCTGCTGGACTAGGTGCGGTGCCTTGGGAAAGGAGTCCTAATGCAAATGGCAATGCAAACGGCTCCTGTATATTCTTATGAAGTAACCCCGGCACTCACTTGCTCCACAATGGGATGTAACTTGCTCCTGTGCCTCCCCCTTCCGGGGGTCCCCCTCCGGTGTATACGAACAAAGAAAAAAGAGGCGGCACTCGGAGACTGGATATTCAAAATGTATTCACAAAAAGTGACATCAACGTTTCGGGGACCAATTCCCCTTCGTCAGGATAAAGTGACAGTGCATCAAACAGTTTAAATAACATACCTCATTACTCACCCCATGTGCATGTGTGTTCAATCTAGTGATGAGCGGATTCGGTTCCTCGGAATCCGAACCCGCCCGAACTTCAGCTTTTTTTACACGGATCCGAGCGACTCGGATCTTCCCGCCTTGCTCGGTTAACCCGAGCGCGCCCGAACGTCATCATGACGCTGTCGGATTCTCGCGAGGCTCGGATTCTATCGCGAGACTCGGATTCTATATAAGGAGACGCGCGTCGCCGCCATTTTACACGTGCATTGAGATTGATAGTGAGAGGACGTGGCTGGCGTCCTCTCCGTTTAGAGAAGAAATAGATAGGAGAGTGAGACAGTGACACTTCATTTACTGGAGCTTAGGAGGAGTACTCAGACAGAGAGTGCAGAATTTTGCTGATAGTATTAGTTAGTTCTACTAGTGACAGAGTGAGACAGTGACACTTCATTTACTGGAGCTTAGGAGGAGTACTCAGACAGAGAGTGCAGAATTTTGCTGATAGTATTAGTTAGTTATACTAGTGACTGACCAGTGACCACCAGTGCAGTTTTATATTATTTAATATAATCCGTTCTCTGCCTGAAAAAACGATACACAGTGACTCAGTCACATACCATATCTGTGCTCAGCCCAGTGTGCTGCTGCATCATCTATGTATAATATCTGACTGTGCTCACACAGCTTAATTGTGGGGGAGACTGGGGAGCAGTTAGGTTATAGCAGGAGCCAGGAGTACATATTAAAATTAAACAGTGCACACTTTTTTTCTGCAGGAGTGCCACTGCCAGTGTGACTGACCAGTGACCTGACCACCAGTATATAGTATACTATATTGTATTGTGAATGTCTGCCTGTAAAAGTTAAACACACGTCGTGTGACTTGTGTGGTGTTTTTTTATTCTATAAAATAAAAAACTCATTCTGCTGACAGACAGTGTCCAGCAGGTCCGTCATTATATAATATATACCTGTCCGGCTGCAGTAGTGATATATATATATTTTTTATATCATTATTTATCATCCAGTCGCAGCAGACACAGTACGGTAGTTCACGGCTGTAGCTACCTCTGTGTCGGCACTCGGCAGTCCATCCATAATTGTATACCACCTACCCGTGGTTTTTTTTTCCTTTCTTCTTTATACATACTACATCTCATTATCATCCAGTCTATATTAGCAGCAGACACAGTACAGTACGGTAGTCCACGGCTGTAGCTACCTCTGTGTCGGCACTCGGCAGTCCGTCCATAATTGTATACCACCTACCCGTGGTTTTTTTTTTCTTTCTTCTTTATACATACTACATCTCATTATCATCCAGTCTATATTAGCAGCAGACACAGTACAGAACGGTAGTCCACGGCTGTAGCTACCTCTGTGTCGGCACTCGGCAGTCCGTCCATAATTGTATACCACCTACCCGTGGTTTTTTTTTTCTTTCTTCTTTATACATACTACATCTCATTATCAACCAGTCTATATTAGCAGCAGACACAGTACGGTAGTCCACGGCTGTAGCTACCTCTGTGTCGGCACTCGGCAGTCCATCCATAATTGTATACCACCTACCCGTGGGTTTTTTTTCTTTCTTCTTTATACATACATACTACATCTCTTTATCAACCAGTCTATATTATCAGCAGACACAGTACGGTAGTCCACGGCTGTAGCTACCTCTGTGTCGGCACTCGGCAGTCCATCCATAATTGTATACCACTTACCCGTGGTTTTTTTTTTTTTCTTCTTTATACATACATACTACATCTCTTTATCAACCAGTCTATATTAGCAGCAGACACAGTACGGTAGTCCACGGCTGTAGCTACCTCTGTGTCGGCACTCGGCAGTCCGTCCATAATTGTATACCACCTACCCGTGGTTTTTTTTTCTTTCCTCTTTATACATACATACTACATCTCATTATCAACCAGTCTATATTAGCAGCAGACACAGTACGGTAGTCCACGGCTGTAGCTACCTCTGTGTCGGCACTCGGCAGTCCATCCATAATTGTATACCACCTACACGTGGTTTTTTTTTCTTTCTTCTTTATACATACATACTACATCTCATTATCAACCAGTCTATATAAGCAGCAGACACAGTACGGTAGTCCACGGCTGTAGCTACCTCTGTGTCGGCACTCGGCAGTCCATCCATAATTGTATACCACCTACCCGTGGTTTTTTTTTCTTTCTTCTTTATACATACATACTACATCTCTTTATCAACCAGTCTATATTAGCAGCAGACACAGTACGGTAGTCCACGGCTGTAGCTACCTCTGTGTCGGCACTCGGCAGTCCATCCATAATTGTATACCACCTACCCGTGGTTTTTTTTTCTTTCTTCTTTATACATACTACATCTCATTATCATCCAGTCTATATTAGCAGCAGACACAGTACAGTACGGTAGTCCACGGCTGTAGCTACCTCTGTGTCGGCACTCGGCAGTCCGTCCATAATTGTATACCACCTACCCGTGGTTTTTTTTTTCTTTCTTCTTTATACATACTACATCTCATTATCAACCAGTCTATATTAGCAGCAGACACAGTACGGTAGTCCACGGCTGTAGCTACCTCTGTGTCGGCACTCGGCAGTCCATCCATAATTGTATACCACCTACCCGTGGTTTTTTTTTCTTTCTTCTTTATACATACATACTACATCTCTTTATCAACCAGTCTATATTAGCAGCAGACACAGTACGGTAGTCCACGGCTGTAGCTACCTCTGTGTCGGCACTCGGCAGTCCATCCATAATTGTATACCACCTACCCGTGGTTTTTTTTTCTTTCTTCTTTATACATACATACTACATCTCTTTATCAACCAGTCTATATTAGCAGCAGACACAGTACAGTAGTCCACGGCTGTAGCTACCTCTGTGTCGGCACTCGGCAGTCCGTCCATAATTGTATACCACCTACCCGTGGTTTTTTTTTCTTTCTTCTTTATACATACATACTACATCTCATTATCAACCAGTCTATATTAGCAGCAGACACAGTACGGTAGTCCACGGCTGTAGCTACCTCTGTGTCGGCACTCGGCAGTCCATCCATAATTGTATACCACCTACCCGTGGTTTTTTTTTCTTTCTTCTTTATACATACATACTACATCTCATTATCAACCAGTCTATATTAGCAGCAGACACAGTACGGTAGTCCACGGCTGTAGCTACCTCTGTGTCGGCACTCGGCAGTCCATCCATAATTGTATACCACCTACCCGTGGTTTTATTTTCTTTATTCTTTATACATAAATACTACATCTCTTTATCAACCAGTCTATATTAGCAGCAGACACAGTACGGTAGTCCACGGCTGTAGCTACCTCTGTGTCGGCACTCGGCAGTCCATCCATAATTGTATACCACCTACCCGTGGTTTTTTTTTCTTTCTTCTTTATACATACATACTACATCTCTTTATCAACCAGTCTATATTAGCAGCAGACACAGTACGGTAGTCCACGGCTGTAGCTACCTCTGTGTCGGCACTCGGCAGTCCGTCCATAATTGTATACCACCTACCCGTGTTTTTTTTTTCTTTCTTCTTTATACATACATACTACATCTCATTATCATCCAGTCTATATTAGCAGCAGACACAGTACAGTACGGTAGTCCACGGCTGTAACTACCTCTGTGTCGGCACTCGGCAGTCCGTCCATAATTGTATACCACCTACCCGTGGTTTTTTTTTCTTTCTTCTTTATACATACATACTACATCTCATTATCATCCAGTCTATATTAGCAGCAGACACAGTACAGTACAATAGTCCACGGCTGTAGCTACCTCTGTGTCGGCACTCGGCAGTCCATCCATAATTGTATACTAGTATCCATCCATCTCCATTGTTTACCTGAGGTGCCTTTTAGTTGTGCCTATTAAAATATGGAGAACAAAAATGTTGAGGTTCCAAAATTAGGGAAAGATCAAGATCCACTTCCACCTCGTGCTGAAGCTGCTGCCACTAGTCATGGCCGAGACGATGAAATGCCAGCAACGTCGTCTGCCAAGGCCGATGCCCAATGTCATAGTACAGAGCATGTCAAATCCAAAACACCAAATATCAGTAAAAAAAGGACTCCAAAACCTAAAATAAAATTGTCGGAGGAGAAGCGTAAACTTGCCAATATGCCATTTACCACACGGAGTGGCAAGGAACGGCTGAGGCCCTGGCCTATGTTCATGGCTAGTGGTTCAGCTTCACATGAGGATGGAGGCACTCAGCCTCTCGCTAGAAAAATGAAAAGACTCAAGCTGGCAAAAGCAGTAGCACCGCAAAGAACTGTGCGTTCTTCGAAATCCCAAATCCACAAGGAGAGTCCAATTGTGTCGGTTGCGATGCCTGACCTTCCCAACACTGGACGTGAAGAGCATGCGCCTTCCACCATTTGCACGCCCCCTGCAAGTGCTGGAAGGAGCACCCGCAGTCCAGTTCCTGATAGTCAGATTGAAGATGTCAGTGTTGAAGTACACCAGGATGAGGAGGATATGGGTGTTGCTGGCGCTGGGGAGGAAATTGACCAGGAGGATTCTGATGGTGAGGTGGTTTGTTTAAGTCAGGCACCCGGGGAGACACCTGTTGTCCGTGGGAGGAATATGGCCACTGACATGCCTGGTGAAAATACCAAAAAAATCAGCTCTTCGGTGTGGAACTATTTCAACAGAAATGCGGACAACAGGTGTCAAGCCGTGTGTTCCCTTTGTCAAGCTGTAATAAGTAGGGGTAAGGACGTTAACCACCTCGGAACATCCTCCCATATACGTCACCTGCAGCGCATTCATAATAAGTCAGTGACAAGTTCAAAAACTTTGGGTGACAGCGGAAGCAGTCCACTGACCAGTAAATCCCTTCCTCTTGTAACCAAGCTCACGCAAACCACCCCACCAACTCCCTCAGTGTCAATTTCCTCCTTCCCCAGGAATGCCAATAGTCCTGCAGGCCATGTCACTGGCAATTCTGACGATTCCTCTCCTGCCTGGGATTCCTCCGATGCATCCTTGCGTGTAACGCCTACTGCTGCTGGCGCTGCTGTTGCTGCTGCTGGGAGTCGATGGTCATCCCAGAGGGGAAGTCGTAAGACCACTTTTACTACTTCCACCAAGCAATTGACTGTCCAACAGTCCTTTGCGAGGAAGATGAAATATCACAGCAGTCATCCTACAGCAAAGCGGATAACTGAGGCCTTGGCATCCTGGGTGGTGAGAAACGTGGTTCCGGTATCCATCATTACTGCAGAGCCAACTAGAGACTTGTTGGAGGTACTGTGTCCCCGGTACCAAATACCATCTAGGTTCCATTTCTCTAGGCAGGCGATACCGAAAATGTACACAGACCTCAGAAAAAGAGTCACCAGTGTCCTAAAAAATGCAGCTGTACCCAATGTCCACTTAACCACGGACATGTGGACAAGTGGAGCAGGGCAGGGTCAGGACTATATGACTGTGACAGCCCACTGGGTAGATGTATGGACTCCCGCCGCAAGAACAGCAGCGGCGGCACCAGTAGCAGCATCTCGCAAACGCCAACTCTTTCCTAGGCAGGCTACGCTTTGTATCACCGGTTTCCAGAATACGCACACAGCTGAAAACCTCTTACGGCAACTGAGGAAGATCATCGCGGAATGGCTTACCCCAATTGGACTCTCCTGTGGATTTGTGGCATCGGACAATGCCAGCAATATTGTGTGTGCATTAAATCTGGGCAAATTCCAGCACGTCCCATGTTTTGCACATACCTTGAATTTGGTGGTGCAGAATTTTTTAAAAAACGACAGGGGCGTGCAAGAGATGCTGTCGGTGGCCAGAAGAATTGCGGGACACTTTCGGCGTACAGGCACCACGTACAGAAGACTGGAGCACCACCAAAAACTACTGAACCTGCCCTGCCATCATCTGAAGCAAGAAGTGGTAACGAGGTGGAATTCAACCCTCTATATGCTTCAGAGGTTGGAGGAGCAGCAAAAGGCCATTCAAGCCTATACAATTGAGCACGATATAGGAGGTGGAATGCACCTGTCTCAAGCGCAGTGGAGAATGATTTCAACGTTGTGCAAGGTTCTGATGCCCTTTGAACTTGCCACACGTGAAGTCAGTTCAGACACTGCCAGCCTGAGTCAGGTCATTCCCCTCATCAGGCTTTTGCAGAAGAAGCTGGATACATTGAAGGAGGAGCTAACACGGAGCGATTCCGCTAGGCATGTGGGACTTGTGGATGGAGCCCTTAATTCGCTTAACAAGGATTCACGGGTGGTCAATCTGTTGAAATCAGAGCACTACATTTTGGCCACCATTCTCGATCCTAGATTTAAAGCCTACCTTGGATCTCTCTTTCCGGCAGACACAAGTCTGCTGGGGTTGAAAGACCTGCTGGTGAGAAAATTGTTAAGTCAAGCGGAACGCGACCTGTCAACATCTCCTCCTTCACATTCTCCCGCAACTGGGGGTGTGCGAGGAAAAGGCTCAGAATTCCGAGCCCACCCGCTGGCGGTGATGCAGGGCAGTCTGGAGCGACTGCTGATGCTGACATCTGGTCCGGACTGAAGGACCTGACAACGATTACGGACATGTCGTCTACTGTCACTGCATATGATTCTCTCAACATTGAAAGAATGGTGGAGGATTATATGAGTGACCGCATCCAAGTAGGCACGTCACACAGTCCGTACTTATACTGGCAGGAAAAAGAGGCAATTTGGAGGCCCTTGCACAAACTAGCTTTATTCTACCTAAGTTGCCCTCCCACAAGTGTGTACTCCGAAAGAGTGTTTAGTGCCGCCGCTCACCTTGTCAGCAATCGGCGTACGAGGTTACATCCAGAAAATGTGGAGAAGATGATGTTCATTAAAATGAATTATAATCAATTCCTCCGCGGAGATATTGACCAGCAGCAATTGCCTCCACAAAGTACACAGGGAGCTGAGATGGTGGATTCCAGTGGGGACGAATTGATAATCTGTGAGGAGGGGGATGTACACGGTGATATATCGGAGGATGATGATGAGGTGGACATCTTGCCTCTGTAGAGCCAGTTTGTGCAAGGAGAGATTAATTGCTTCTTTTTTGGGGGGGGTCCAAACCAACCAGTTATTTCAGTCACAGTCGTGTGGCAGACCCTGTCACTGAAATGATGGGTTGGTTAAAGTGTGCATGTCCTGTTTATACAACATAAGGGTGGGTGGGAGGGCCCAAGGACAATTCCATCTTGCACCTCTTTTTTCTTTTATTTTTCTTTGCGTCATGTGCTGTTTGGGGAGGGTTTTTGGAAGGGCCATCCTGCGTGACACTGCAGTGCCACTCCTAGATGGGCCCGGTGTTTGTGTCGGCCACTAGGGTCGCTTATCTTACTCACACAGTCAGCTACCTCATTGCGCCTCTTTTTTTCTTTGCGTCATGTGCTGTTTGGGGAGGGTTTTTTGGAAGGGCCATCCTGCGTGACACTGCAGTGCCACTCCTAGATGGGCCCGGTGTTTGTGTCGGCCACTAGGGTCGCTTATCTTACTCACACAGTCAGCTACCTCATTGCGCCTCTTTTTTTCTTTGCGTCATGTGCTGTTTGGGGAGGGTTTTTTGGAAGGGACATCCTGCGTGACACTGCAGTGCCACTCCTAGATGGGCCCGGTGTTTGTGTCGGCCACTAGGGTCGCTTATCTTACTCACACAGTCAGCTACCTCATTGCGCCTCTTTTTTTCTTTGCGTCATGTGCTGTTTGGGGAGGGTTTTTTGGAAGGGACATCCTGCGTGACACTGCAGTGCCACTCCTAGATGGGCCCGGTGTTTGTGTCGGCCACTAGGGTCGCTTATCTTACTCACACAGTCAGCTACCTCATTGCGCCTCTTTTTTTCTTTGCGTCATGTGCTGTTTGGGGAGGGTTTTTTGGAAGGGACATCCTGCGTGACACTGCAGTGCCACTCCTAGATGGGCCCGGTGTTTGTGTCGGCCACTAGGGTCGCTTATCTTACTCACACAGCGACCTCGGTGCAAATTTTAGGACTAAAAATAATATTGTGAGGTGTGAGGTATTCAGAATAGACTGAAAATGAGTGTAAATTATGGTTTTTGAGGTTAATAATACTTTGGGATCAAAATGACCCCCAAATTCTATGATTTAAGCTGTTTTTTAGGGTTTTTTTAAAAAAACACCCGAATCCAAAACACACCCGAATCCGACAAAAAAAATTCGGTGAGGTTTTGCCAAAACGCGGTTGAACCCAAAACACGGCCGCCGAACCGAACCCAAAACCAAAACACAAAACCGGAAAAATTTCCGGCGCTCATCTCTAGTTCAATCCTCTGCTTGTTACCAGCTGGCCACCCGTCGGAGCCTCCGCTCGGCGCTTCCGCTCGCGTCAGCGTGACCCGGAAGTGACGTCGCGGGACCCCTCCGATGTGTCCATGGTAACACTGTGTACAAAACATACGGATCATCAGTGTAAACAGTAAATGCAATCACACATAACAACTTATTCTCAAAGTGCTTCAGTGCAAAACATTAAAACAGTGTTGTGCTTTACCATGATTATGCATGTGCTGCAAAACAAATTTTTTAAAACTTACATCTGTGATATCGTAAAATTCCATTTAAAAACAGTGAACCATATGTCAGACACCACTGAAGCCCTACTGTCATTATTGTGTTATACGCCAGACACGATCTGTCTGAGGTTGAAGTAGCCATGTGACATTCTTGTTGCTACTGAACCCTGATACGCCACTCATCAGGCGTGATGGACCTCAATACTAATCGTCCTGTATCTCTGTATGTACTGTATATACTCTTTTTTGATCTATATTTGAAACATTTCGGCTGTTTGGTATTGACTTACAAATCCCTTTAAATAAACAATGTCACTCTCTTTAATAATTGTGATATTGTTATTTAACATTTAAAATGACTTGTTTTGCAAGATTCACTAATTCATGTTGTCCTTAGACCAATATCCCTGTTCAACAGAATAAGCAGTGTAAATATTGAGACAGGGCAGGAATGACCTAATCACACTTCACCTGCAGCAGCGAAACATTTCTCTCAGTGACTGCTACTCAGATATGACTGAACGAGTAACTTTATCACTTGGATTAATAGGCTAAAAGGGACACCTTTTTAGTACTTGGAACTGTTTTATCTATCAGCATGGCTGTCATGTTTTACTATTTTACAGTTTTCTTATATACACCTGTTAGGATATTTGTTTGGTTAGATATATTTTCGGGTTACACCATACTGATTTACAGAGTTTTGTTTTACTGTAAGTCCCCAAGTACTGTTATCGATCTAGCAAAATATATCATAGCAAGATGCTATGTTTTTCATATGGAGTTTATATCACCTATTTTTTTTATACTAGTGCACAAACAATAAGTAACACATGACTTAATGTCTCATGGCTACGTTTACAGAGTATACACAGTATACAGTATTAAACATATAGTTCAAATTATAAAAAATAAATTTCTAAATCTTTTATGAATAACTCAAACAAGAATGTTGTAAAAGAAAGTTTTAATGGTTCAAAAAGTATATAATATTTATAAACTTGTTATTTTTAGTTTACCTTTTTATTTCTTGTTCTTTTAATAAAGACATTCAAAACGTGTAATATTACAGTACTTTATAGAAACTTTAATAGTAGTGATCTAAGGGGGTAATTCAGACCTGATCTCTAGGGTGCTTTTTCATCCCTGCGACCAGGTAGTCGCCACCTACAGGGGGAGGGCATGGAGTGTGTGCAGGTGTGCAATCGCATTTGTAGCAAAACTGCACAAACATCAGTTTATGCAATTTCTGCATAGCCCAGGACTTACTCAGCCAATGCAATGATAGGGGCCGGAGCAGACGTCAGAAACCTTACCTCCAAACGCCCTTTCCCTTCTGCATTTTCCCAGACACTCCTTGCAAATGGTCAGTTGCCACCCACAAATGGCCTCTTCCTGTCAATCTCCTTGCGATCACCGATGCGTTTTGATTTTTCGCACCATCCCGTCACTGATCAGTGATCCCCGTTGCTGCAGTCCGTCGTGCCTGCTCATTGCGGTGCATACGCATGCGCAGTTCAGATCTGATCACAGGCTATGAGAAAATGCAGCCTAGCGATCAGGTCTGAATCGGCCCCTAAGTCCCAGACAACAAATTAGACAGCTCCTAGTAAGGCTGGAAGAGAGAAGTGACTCACGTGAGAGTTAGAGATTCTGTAGAGAGCCAATTGCCAAAAACCAGGATTCATTTTATATAAGTATAATTTTATATATAAGTTCAGAGATCAGACTACATATAATTACACCTACTATAAATTATAAAAAGGTAATTTGAAGATTGGTTATAATAATAATAATAATAATAATAATAATAATAATAATAATAATAGAGATATGCATTGGTGATATTGTAATGACTTTCATTTTTGTGAACTTTACATTTTTTCTTAAACCTTTTAAAAATATATATTAAAGTAAAACAAATACTGGAAGTCATTCAGTGCATCACATTTTAAACTCTCTATAGGGGCAAAATTATGAAATATATATGTGGGATATGTCCCCAAAACACCCATTTTTTGGAACTAACTGCAAATGCTAAGGATCCTTGTGGCAGATGTATTAACCTGGAGAAGGCATAAGGAAGTGATAAACCAGTGATATGTGCAAGGTGATAAAGGCACCAGCCAATCCGCTCCAAGATGTAAATTAACAGTTGGGAGCTGATTGGCTGGTGTGTTTATCACCTTGCACATACTGTATCACTGGTTTATCACTTCTTTATGCCTTCTCCAGGTTAATACATCTGCCCCCTTGTACTGTATGTGGGACCGCAGCAGACATTTATTCATTTTTTTTATTTATTTACCATTTCTTATATAGCATAGCATATTCCATTGTGCTTTACAATTGAAAACAACAGTAATAAGATAAACTGAGTAATAACAGACAGATTGAATGTGTGGAGCAAATGATAGTTCTGAGTCAAGGATGACACCTATGCAGCGAGCTTGTGGGGTAGGGTAGAATGTCAAGTTTTCAACAATTATGGAGATATGAGGCCGGTATGTACCCTTGGCTGGTGGGAATATAATTAATTTTGGTTTGGAAATGTTAAGTTTCATGTGGCAGATGACACCCAAGATGAAATGACAAAAAGGCATTCAGTAACACGGACCAATACAGATGGTAATAAATGTGGGGAGGATGGACAGATTTGAGTATCATCAGTGTACAAATGATACTGAAATTTGAAGGAGCTGATTAGTATACCAAGAGATGATGTATAGATTGAGAAAAACAGAGCACCTAAGACTAATCCTTGTGGTACTCTGCCTGACAGAGGTAGCAAAGAGTAGATGGAATCAGAGAAGTGAACACATAGTGTTTGTATGAGAAGAGAGTGGTCGACAGTGTCAAAAGCAGCAGAGAAATCTAGAACCATAAGACGTGAGTAATGACCATATCATTCACTACTTTAGGCAGCGCTGTCTCTGGGAACAAAAGCTTGATTAAAGTGGGTCCAGTAAGTTGTGGGAGTTAAGAAAGTGTGTGAGGAGAGTGTATGTAAGTCTCTCAAGTAGCTTGGAGAGGCATGGAAGCTCAGAGATGGGTAGTTAGAGAGAGAGAGTTTGAGTCAGAATTGTTTTTTTTCTGAATAGGAGTAATCAATGCATATATGAACAGAGAAGAAAATATACCAGTAGAGAGAGATTACTGACTTGTGAGGATATAGGATCAAGATGAAAGGTAGGGGGCTAGAAAGAAGAGAAGAGTGTTGATACTTCATCTTCACTTGTGTGATCAAATTAAAAGAATGTACCAGATGGTTCAGGCAGGGAATTGAGCAGGTCACTGGCTTAGAAATAGCATACCATTTCATTTTAGATTTTATCAATCTTGTCCTTGAAGTAGGAAGCAAATTCTTGTGCACTGATAGTTGATAGTGTGGGGGGGAGGCAAGGGAGGGTAAAGGGATGATTAAAATGTATTAAAATGTCACTTGGGGTTGGTGGCATTAGAACAGATGAGAGTTTGAAAATATGTTTGTTTGGGAGTGTCCTTGGCATTACAATAGGAGTGGTAGGTGTATGTGAGAAGGTCACTTTAATTCTGAGATTTATGCCACTGACATCCTACTGTGCCAGGGTTGGCATCTAAGCCTACGTGGAGTGTGATGGGCAGCTGGAGCCACTTCTTCAAGTGCTCTCTCTAAAGCTTGGTTCAGGTGGGATGTAGCAGACTCAGGAGAGATAAATGTAGAAATTGGTGAGAGCAGTTGTTGCAGAGTGATGGAAAGTTGTTGAAAATTAATAGTGTTAGAGGAGGCATGTTTGAGTTCAGTGTCATAGAGTTTGGAGTAATGGAAGAGATTGAGAATTTGATAAGGTTGTGATCAGAGAGAGGGAAAGGAGTGTTAATAAAATCAGAAAAGAGCATAGTCTGGAGCATACAAGATCAAGGCAGTGGCCCTCCTGATGAGTAGAGGAGTCAGTCCATTGGGTGAGGCCAAGAGAGGAGGTTAGAGAGAGGAGTTTGGAGGCATGAAGAGATTGTGGGCTGTCAATAGTGATATTGAAATCACCCATGATGATGGTGGATATATCAGAGTATACGAAGTGTGGGAGCCAGGTAGAAAAATCTTCTAGAAATTGTTGTTTGGGTAGGCCAGGTGGGCGATAGATAGCTACAACATGCAAAGAGTAAGGGGTGAAAATTCTGATAGAGTGAACTATCTGAGATATGAAACCTGTGGTAGAACAGTGTAAAATTGGGACAGTAGTATTACAACCCCACCTCCTTTACAGTTACCAGGCCTGGAGGTGTGTGTGAAGTGGAGACCACTGTGTGACAGTGCTGCAGGGGAGTCTGTGTCTTATTTCATGAACCGTGTTTCTGTTTTAGCCAGTAGGTTGAAGTTTTCATGCTAGCTGCACCCTAGACAACAGATATCTAATATATCTGCTGTCATCCACCTATTTTGATTGCAGTTCTAGTCACCAAAGTTTTTTTTTAACTCTGTGGTTTACCATAAGGTGCCGGGTCCCACCATATATGTCCATGGGGAAGTTTTCCCATCAAAGCACATGGGTTCCACATGATTGACAGGCCAGCAGAGCACCAATCAGGATAGCACTACAACATTATGCTCAAGATTGGCTTTGGGTTCTCCAGTGACAGATGTAATATGAAGACCTAGCATTTGGGAGGGAATCAGTATGTGTACATATAGATTCCCTTAATTCATGTGGAATCTGATTTATTTTTTTTAACCTCAGTATGTCTACATGGACCAATGAGGACCAATCTATACAGTACATAGGTGAGTGCGATTTTTTTGAACAATGTACACATGGATTTCTGCAGGAGAATGGGACCGAAGGGCTGCGGGAGATTGTAGGTAAGTATGTGTATGTATGCAGGGCTGCCATCAGAAATTGTGGGGCCCAGGACTGACAAAATAGACAGGGCCCCTCCTTTCACAAAAAAAGATTCTGCTGCACTGCTCCACTCCTATGTGATGTAATATATTGTGACAGTACATATAGGTGGAGTGTTGAAGACCTATAGGAACAGTTTATAGAGAGCTGTTGCATAGATAAGGCTTGTTTTAAAAAGTCATCCCTGTGCATCAGCCTGCTGTTGATTCGCAGACTGGTGCAGCTCTACAGGTATTGCAGGTAGGAGCCAGGGGTTGCCCCCCTCTCCGTAAGGGCCTGTGACACCAGTCCCCATAGACCCCCCTGATGGCTGCCCTGTATGTATGTTAGTGTGAGTGTGTGTGTGTGTGTGTGCGTGCATGCGTAAGTAAGGGTGATTTATTAAAGCTATATTATCTACGGTGTCTATGTACTCTCTTTATTATGATATTTGTTTTACTGGTGGGCTGCAGGTACCAGCAGGCTCTTTAATACCCCACATGCTGGTACTCGTGGTTCTCCAGGTACCAGCATGTGGGGCAAGCTTGAAGAGACATGTAGTTCCACCAGTAAAAGACAATATTAAATCTTTCTTTTACACTTTTTTTATTAACATTTCCTCCAGTGACTGGTCATCTCTGCTACTGCCGGGTGGGGAGTGCCACTGTGCTGCATGATCAGCAGTGATTGGCTGCATTGATAGGCATTGGGTTAGGGAAAAGGGATGCAGAGGGGACAAAAGATCACTCTAAGATTTGCAGCTGCTGGAAGATTATTCAGTAATGTTACATTCATGGAGAGACAAAGAGGAGCCGACCAAAGATTAGAAAAGAGTGCACATTTGGCTGCCTGCACCTGCCCTGCATACCTGCAATATATATATGTATATATATATATATTTTTTTTTTCAGTACACAGTAGTACCATCTCACCTGCTACAGTGGGGGGATGGAAGGCAAGAAACCAAATTAGGCCCCTCTTCCCATCATCAGCAGCTGTTATTACCAAAGATAATATAGGGGCAGATGTATTAACCTGGAGAAGGCATAAGAAAGTGATAAACCAGTGATATGTGCAAGGTGGTAAAGGCACCAGCCAATCAGCTACAATATGTAAATTAACAGTTAGGAGCCGATTGGCTGGTGCCTTTATCACCTTGAACATATCACTGGTTTATCACTTCCTTATGCATTCTCCAGGTTAATACATCTGCCCCATAATATGGTCAGGGTGCATGATGAGTCAGAAGGGGGGCTTGATGGCACAATCACATAAGTAAGGCCCCACTCCCACTTTACAATGCCATGTTTACCAACGAAATGCATAATTGGCTGCCCAGACCACCCACTTCACTCAGGAAGTGGGTGGCGCCAGATAGCCATAGGCAGCCTCTGAGAGACTACAAGATACAGGAATGCAATGGTTAGGGCCCATGATCAAAGGCTTGGCATACCATTAGCAAGTGCATGGTCTTGATAAATATATACAGTGCATCTGGAAAAAATTCACAGCGCTTCACTTTTTCCACATTCTGTTATGTTACAGCCTTATTCCAAAATGATAAAAATTCATTTATTTCCTCATAATTGTACACACAATACCGCATAAAGTGAACATAAAAAAGTTTTTTTGTGATTTTTGCAAATTTATTAAAAATAAATAATGAAAAAAATCATATGTACATAATTATTCACAGCCTTTGCCATAAAGCTCAAAACTGAGCTCAGGTGCATCCTGTTTCCACTGTTCATCCTTGAGATGTTTGTACAGCTTAATTGGAGTCCACCTGTGGTAAATTCAGTTGATTTGACATAATTTGGAATGGCAAATGCCTGTCTATTTAAGGTCCCACACTTGACAGTGCATGTCTGAGCACAAACCAAGCATGAAGTCAAAGGAATTGTCTGTAGACCTCAGGAGACAGGATTGTCTTGAGGCACAAATCTGGGAATGGGTACAGAAAAATATCTGCTGCTTTGAAGGTCCCAATGAGTACAGTGGCCTTCATCATCTGTAAATGGAAGAAGTTTGGAACCACCAGGACTCTTCCTAGAGCTGGCCTGCCATCTAAACTGAGCGATCTGGGGAGAAGGGCCCTAGTCAGGGAGGTGACCAAGAACCCAATGGTCACTCTGTCAGACCTACAGCATTCCTCTGTGGAGAGAGGAAATCCTTCCAGAAGGACAACCATCTCTGCATCAATCCACCAATCAGGCCTGTATGTTAGAGTGGCTAGATGGAAGCCACTCCTTAGTAAAAGGCATATGGCAGCCCGCTTGGAGTTTGTCAAAATGCACCTGAAGGACTCTCAAACATGAGAAACAAGATTCTCTGGTCTGATGAGACAAAGATTGAACTCTTTGGTGTGAATGTCAGGCATCATTTTTGGAGGAAACCAGGCACCACTCATCACCAGGCCAATACCATCCCTACAATGAAGCATGGTTGTGGTAGCATTATGCTCTGGGGATGTTTTTCAGAGGCAGAAACTGGGAGACTACTCAGGATAGAGGAAAAAATACTGCATCAATGTACAAAGACATCCTGGATGAAAACCTGCTCCAGAGCACTCTTGAACTCAGACAGGGGCGACGGTTTATCTTTCAGCAGGACAATGACCCTAAACACACAGCCAAGATATCAAAGGAGTGGCTTCAGGACAAGTTTGTGAATGTCTTTGAGTGGCCCAGCCAGATCCCAGACTTGAATCCGATTAAACATCTCTGGAGAGATCTGAAAATGGCTGTGCACAGATGCTTCCCATCCAACCTGATTGAGCTTGAGAGGTGCTGCAAAGAGGAATGGGCAAAACTGGCCAAAGATAGCTGTTTCAAGCTTGTGGCATCGTATTCAAAAATACTTGAGGCTGTAATTGCTGCCAAAGGTGCATAAACAAAGTATTGGACAAAGGCTGTGAATACTTATGTACATATGATTTCTGCAAAAATCTCAAAAAATCTTTTTTCATGTTGTCATTATGGGGTACTGTGTGTAGAATTTTGAGGAAAAAAATGAATTCCATTTTGGAATGAGGCTGTAACATAATAAAATGTGGAAAAAGTGAAGCGCTGTGAATACTTTCCAGGTGCACTGTATAGTAAATACTGTTACTTAGAGATGAGCGGGTTCAGTTTTCAGAGAACCGACCCCCTCCCCCAAACATCACGTTCCGAGACAGAATCTGAGTCTGGCTTGGGACTTCCCGCCAGATTTAGATCCCAGAACGAGGCAAAACATTGTCATCCCACTGTTGGATTCTCACAGGTTTTGGATTCCATATAAATAGCTGCGCAATACAGACATTTTGACTCCGGACCTGGAGAGTGAGGAAGACAGACCTCTGTCTCTCTTTGTGGGTGATGGCATTGGGTGGGGTCAGTGTGTGCTCTCTAGCAGTGCTGTTCCTGTCACTGTGGTGTCCCTGTGCTGTTAGGGATGCTATCCTGGCTGTCACTGGTGTTTCATGTGCTGTTAGGGGTGATGCAGCTGTACATGGGTGTTGCTGTCCTGGCTGTCACTGTGTTGAACAACAAAAACTAGACAAGAGAGCGCAGGCAGACTCCACTGAAAATCACAATTTTAATATACACAGTGATCACATACTAAATATACATAATTAATACTAATTAGAGCCAATAAAAATCAATATGTTTGAAACTGCTTCGTTCGGATCATGATAACCCTCTGAGGAAACGACCAGATTGTGCCGGTCGAGAAACGCGTCAGGGCTGTTTCAGGATCCGACTACCTTTTTATCTGACCACCCCAACCTCTTACGGCCTCTTCACCCGTTCCAGCTCCACTACACTGTCGGGTTAAATCGGCCCGAGCAAAGCCACCTGCACTGGTCCCTTTTGCCACACGGGGACCGTGGCTGTCAGCTCAATACCTTGGATCAGCGGCATTCTGGATAAATATAGTGCCGCCTAGATGATCCGTAGAAGCGGCGAGTAACAACTGGTCCGATACGCTGCAATAAGGAGAGAGCATCGGACTCAGCCGCCGGAGCTAGCAGCACCCGAGCACCTGTCAGTGTTACATACACACAGAGGAAGTGGTAAGCGATATCACCACATTATGCTGCTACACTAAACAGAACAGAACCGGTGTTGACTTGGGGTAATGGAGGTCTAAATCCATAATTAACAGTGCACTTGTCTTATTCACCTGACTCTAATCCGAACGAAGCAGTTTCAAACATCAGTCTGCTTTATGGATATTGTTCGGACTTTCAGCATCTAAACATCAGCTGCCAATTTTCAAGATATTTAATCTATACATTATTATTATATCAGGTTATTAATACACTAAATTGTGTGGAAATATATGAAATTGTAGTGCGGATTTTTATTGATTTTTATTGATTTTTATTGGCTCTAATTAGCATTAATTATGTATATTTAGTATGTGATCACTGTGTATATTAAAATTGTGATTTTCAGTGGAGTCTGCCTGCGCTCTCTTGTCTAGTTTTTGTTTTTCACTTGCTTAGGGACTGCTAATACCCTAATCTTTTGGGAGCAGCAGGCAGCATTTTCAACATAGGCTCAAGGAGGCGCCTTTCTTTTTTGTAGTTTGTCACTGTGTTGTACAGGGGGCAAGGGCTTTTGTATGCAGTGAAAATTCAGGGATGCTGGCTGTAAAAATTCAGGGGTGCAGTGAAAATAAATGTACACTGGCCCTGTCGTTCATGCTGTAAAAATACAGGAGTGCTGCTGTTAAAATTAAAGTACACTGGTCCTGTATGCTTTAGAAAAAAAAAGGTATGCTGTTGTTAAAATAAAAGTTCACTGGCCCTTTATGCTGTAAAAATACAGGGGTGCTGCTGTTAAAATAAAGGTACACTGATCCTGTATGCTGTCAAAATACAGGGGTGCTGTTGTTAAAATAAAAGTACACTGGTCCTGTATGCTGTAAAAATACAGGTATGCTGATGTTAAAATAAAAGTTCACTGGCCCAGTATGCTGTAAAAATACAGGGATGCTGTTATTAAAATAAAAGTACACTGGCCCTGTATGCTGTAAAAATAAAGGGGTGCTGGTGTTAAAATAAAAGTACAATGATTCCGTATGCTGTAAAAATACAGCAATGCTGTTGTTAAAGTAAAAGTACACTGCTCCTGTATGCTGTAAGAATACATGGTTGCTGTTGTTAAAATAAAAGAACACTGGTCCTGTTTGCTGTAAAAATACAGGAGCGCTGTGAAAATAAAGGAGCACTGTTCCATGTGCGGTAATAATAAAGTGGTGCTGTCCTGTGAAATTGAGAACAAACATTTGGAGGAAAAAATAGTGGAAGATCAGGAACCACTTCCAGTTCCTAGTATTAAAATTGGCAATATTCCATTCACAACACGAAGTGGCAAGGAAAGGCTAAGGCCTGGGCCTATGTTCATGACTGGTGGTTCAGCTTCTCATGAGGATGGAAGCCCTCCTCCCTCTTGTAATTTTTTTTTTAAATATTAAGCTTGTAAAAGCACAGGAAAAAACAACTGATTTGAAATTGAGGATGTCACTGTAGAAGTACACCAGGATGAGGAGGATATTGGTGTAGCTGGTGCTGAGGAGAAAGTTGATAATGAGGATTCTGATGGTGATGTAGTTTGTTTGAATAAGGCACCAGTGAAGACAGTTGTTGTCCATGGGATGAAAAAGCCCGTTGTCATGCTTGGGCAAAATACCAAAAAAGCCACCTCTTACTTCTACACAAATCCAGGCAACAGGTGTCAAGCCATGTGTTGCCTTTGTAAATCCATAATAAGTAGGGGTAAGGACATTACCCACCTAGGAACATCCTCCCTTATATGTCACCTGCAGCGCATTCATCAGAAGTCATTGTTGTTACGTTCACTGTACTTGGTACTCCTGAAACTGGGCGGATGAGTCCCAAGTACAGGAATGTAATGCTGGAGTGGGAACGGAGTTCCGCAGCAACCCCTACAGAAACCCTGACTTCGTTGTTCCACCCGCGTGGTCAGTCTATGCCTGCGAGACTATGTTTGCTTGGGCCCACGGCAGCCGCGTTTGAAGGGCGGATTATGTCTGCCCAACTCCGATGCCCCCCGGTCTTAGTTGAAGACAAGGCGTAAACTGAGACGGGGTGAGAATAAGGGGAACCTCTAACTAAACAGAAACCCGAGTTAGGGGCAACTACAGAACTCAAACAAAAGTATGTGCGGCTCAGCCGCCAAGACGAACTACAACAAAGGAAATGCTGACCACACGCCGACACAATACTGTTGTGTACCGGCGATGACAGAATACGCAGAACCCTCTGCAGAAAATCCAAAGCAAATATAACAAGAAGCTACGGCCAAAGCCGTAAGGTGCGACAAAGCCACTACTCACAACACCGGTGCTAATACAGGCAGGTGAATGGGAACCCCAAGGCCACAGGCACAGGCTGACAGGAATGGAAAGCTGGAAGGATTCCAGCAACAGGCCACAGGACACCAGGACTCAGGATTACAGGATCAAAGGCAGACAAAACTCAGGATTCCAGGACAGGAACGCTCCAGGGCAGGAAGCAGCTCACGAGAAGCTCCAGACTCTGACAGAGCTGAGTACACAGGATTCCAGTACCAGACAAGGCCAGGACACAGATGCAATACTGGACTAGACACTAATCAGGAACATCCAGGTATAACAACAAACATCTATCACCAGCTCAGAACTGCATAGCTAGCTAGGTAATAAGGGAACACGCCCCAATCAGGATGGCTGGAGGCCAGGCACACTGTAATGACCAAAATAGCTGCAGGTGAGAGTAACATAGAACAGAGCCAGATAGCAGTACAGAGACTCACCACATAATGATCAACTATCTGACAGTTGAGGATAAACACATAGAAACAGGCTGCAATTACACAGACTCACCAACAGCGGCCAACAAGAGTCTTCTAAACCAGTGTAATGGAAATCCTGGTATGCGAACCGAACTATAATACAAAATACATAAACGGAAAGCAAACAGGAATGAACCACTGCTTGTGGTTCATAACAGTACCCTCTCCTTAAGGGTGGACTCCGGATACCCCATATAAGCCAAGGGGAACAGAAACAGAAGAATAACGTAAAATACAAGAACAAAATGCAAAACAGGAATGAGCCACTACCATGGCTCATAACAATTGTCAAGTTCAGAAACTTTGGGTAAGAGCGTAAGCAGTCCATTGACACGTAAACCCCTTCTTACTGTTGTACCCAAGCTCCTGCAAGCCACACTACCAACTCCTTCAACGTCAATTTCCTCCTCAGCCATAAACGTCAGTAGTCCTGCAGGCCATGTCCCTGGCAAGACTGACGAGTCCTCTCCTAACCGGGATTCCTCCGGAGGATCCATGAGTGGTACGCCTACTGCTGCTGCCGCTGCTGTTGTTGCTGGTGGGAGTCGATTGTCATCCCGATGAGGTATTCAGAAGACCACTTATACTACTTCTACTAAGCAATTAACTGTTCAACAGTCCTTTGCGAGGAAGATGAAATAAGACAGCAGTCATCCTGTTGCAAAGCGGATTACTGAGGCCATAACAACTATGCTGGTGTTAGACGTGCGTCCGGTATCCGCCATTGGTGAAGTGTGATTTAGACAATTGATGGATGTACTGTGTCCCCGGTACCAAATCCCATCTAGATTACACATCACTAGGCAAGCAATTCCCAAACAGTACAGGGACATTAAGAAAAGTATCCTCAGTGTCCTGAAAAATGCGGTTGACATCTGTCAACTTAACCATGTACATGTGGATAAGTGGAGCAAGGCAAACTAAGGACTACATGACTGTGACAGCCCACTGGGTAGCAGCAGCATCAGTAGCAGCATCTCACAAATATTAAATCGTTCCTAGCCAGGCTACGCTGCATATCACCGGTTTCCATAAGAGGCACACCACTGACAACCTCTTATAAAACTGAGGGACATCATCGCACAATGGCTTACCCCATTTTGACTCTCTTGGGGATTTGTGATATCTGACAACGCCGCCAATATTGTGCGTGCATTACATCTGGGCAAATTCCAGCATGTCCCATGTTTTGCACATACAATTAATTTGGTGGTGCAGGGGCATGCAGGAGATGCTGTCGGTGACCCTAAAGATTGCGGGCCAATTTCAACATTCAGCGACTGTGTGCCGAAGACTGGAGCACCATCAATCACTCTTGAACCTGCCCTGTCATCACCTGAAGCAAGAGGTGGTAACAAGGTGGAATTCAACACTCTATATGCTTCAGAGGATGGAGGAGCAGCAAAAGGCCATTCAAGCCTATACATCCAACTATGATATAGGCAAATGAGGGGGAATGCACCTGACTCAAGCACAGTAGGGAATGATTTCCGTGTTGTGCAAGGTTGTCCAACCCTTCAAACTTGCCACACGAGAAGTTAATTCAGACACTGCCAGCTTGAGTCAGGTCATTCCCCTCATCAGGCTTTTGCAGAAGCAACTGGAGAAATTAAAGGAGGAGCTAAGATGGAGCGATTCCGTTAAGTATGTGGGACATGTGGATGGAGCCCTTCATTCGCTTTGCCAGGATTCAAGGGTGGTCAATCTGTTGAAATCAGAGCACTACATTTTGGCCACCGTGCTTGATCCTAGATTTAATGCCTACGTTGCATCTCTCTTTCTGGTGGACACAAGTCTGCTGAGGTGCAAAGACCTGCTGGTGAGAAAATTGTCAATTCAAGTGGAACATGACCCATCAACAGCTCCTCCTTCATTTTCTCCCACAACTGGGGCTGCGAGGAAAAGAATAAAATTTCCTAGCCCACCCACTGGTGGTGATGCAGGGCAGTCAGGAGCAAGTGTTGACATCTGGTCCGGACTGAAGGAGCTGCCAACTATTACTGACATGTCTACTGTCACTGCATATGATGCTGTCACCATTGAAAGAATGGTTGAGGATTATATTGGTGACAGCATCCAAGTAGGCATGTCAGACAGTCCGTATGTATACTGGCAGGAAAAAGAGGCAATTTGGAGGCCGTTGCACAAACTGGCTTTATTTTACCTAAGTTGTCCCCCCTCCAGTGTGTACTCCAAAAGAGTGTTTAGTGCAGCCAGTAACCTTGTCGGCGATCGGTGTAGGAGGTTACTTCCACAAAATGTGGAGAAGATGATGTTCATCAAAGTGAATTATAAATTCCTCCAGGTAGAACTTTACCAGCAATTGCCTCCATAAAGTACACAGGGACCTGTGATGGTGGATTCCAGTGGGGACGAATTAACACTCTGTGATGATGAGGATGTACACACTGAAAGGGGTTAATAATCGGAGGATGAGAATGAGCCTGACATCTTGCCTCTATAGTGCCAGTTTTTGCAAGGAGAGATGAAGTGCTTTTTTTTTGGTGGGGGAGAATTAATTGCTTCTTTTTTGTAGGGGCCCAAACAAACCATTCATTTCAGTCACAGTCCTGTGGCTGACCCTGTCGCTGAAATGATTGTTTTTTTAAAGTGTGCATTTTCTGTTTATACATCATAAGGGTGGTCAGGAGGGCCGAAGGACAATTCCATCTTGCGCCTCTTATTTTTCATTGCATTATGTGCTCAATGGAGCCTATTTTTTAAAACTGCCATCCTGTCTACCACTGCAGTGCCACTCCTAGATGGGCCAGGTGTTTGTGCTGCCCATTTGTGTCGCTTAGCTTAGTCATCCAGCTACCTCAGTGCAACCTTTTGGCCTAAAAACAATATTGTGAGGTGTGAGGTGTTCAGAATAGACTGGAAATGAGTGGAAATGAATGTTATTGAGGTTAATAATACCGTGGGATCAAAATTACCCTCCAATTCTGTGATTTTTGCTGTTTTTATTTAAAAAAAAAAAAAACATCCAGGTCCAAAACCAAAACCCGAATGGGTGGTTTTGGCAAAACCAATCCAGATTTAAAACAAGAACGGAGATCCAAAACAAAACAAAAATCCTGGAAAGTGTCCGCTGCACATCTCTATGCATGCATGAAAATTTAAGAGATTAATAACAACAATGCATGTTATACACCACATAGACATGTGTAAAATACTTGTACATATGTATAATTCAAGTGCACAGTCTGAAACCTGATCACTTCAGAAGGGAAAGGACCACGAGGTAGTTGCGCCCATTTGGGAGTTTCCCCTGTCCCCCTGTGGGCTTGTCCGAGCCTGGTCCTCATACCCTAAGATGCCCCCAGAGGATTAGTGTACTGTATTTTTCTTTACATTTTAAATGTTATTGCAAGTCAGACATAGCAAAATACTTCTCACACCATACTAGAGTTGCTGGTCTGTGAATTTAACTGGTACAAAGTCGCAGATTGAGCGCAACGTGCTTTGAGAAAAAGCCATGGCCGCTCATATCAGAGACCTTCTTGTACAGATTCAGACTCCATCACATGTAGGTATACAAAAGTCACACATCAAATTGATCAGTGTAAGCTAGCAATGTAGTTTTGTTAATCCTATCTTTATTTATACACCTTTTGAGTGAGGAAGATGCTTGGCGTGGATAAGGTGTCTGCGACATACTACTACTACTACTACTAATAATAATAATAATAATAATAAATATATCACACTCTTGCTTGGTGCTATAAGAAAGCAGGCACAATAATCAATGTGGTAAGTTTAGTTTTAACCTTTTCTCAACAACCTCCGCCAAGAAAAAAACTTCAGGGTCTCTCTTACCACATGGTCAGTATTCTAAAGGTTATAGAAAGATTAGTAATCTGTGTCAGGATTACAATATTTATTCACGTAAACATGAAGTTTGAATGTTCAAAATGTCATTGAGGCAAACTACAAACATACAAGCTGAAATGTGTGTTTACTGAAATCTTGCTGTCACGAATCAGTTTACAGTTCCCGAAACCACATAAATCTAAAAATAGCGTCTGTTTTCAATCTGATCATCCCAGAGAAATATTCATACATGACTGTGGGATTCATTTGTGTTTTAGAATGAAGCAGTAGGTGCTGTACATCTGTAAAGATTTATAGTACTTAAGAGATGATTGTAGAAGACATATGGTTTAATCATGATGTTTTAAGCCTTTTTTAGCTGCTTAAGATTTCAGTGTTCTTTCTTCAATTTAAGTTTTCCATTACTAAAAAGCAAACATAAGTAATATTCCTAAAGAATTAAGGTTAGAATCTGAGCAGTGTCGAGAGCAATATGTTTTAAGACTCAGTTAAAGGCATATGTTTTCTATCTCAGCAGCTAAAGCGTTAATGCCTAGATTTTTTTTCCACGCCAATGAAATGCTTCTTATTTTCAGCAATGTGCGTATGAATTCATTTTAATTTGTCAAACGTATAATGACAGGTTCTTGAAAGTCTCTTATGCTAGGATTATTAAGATAGTAGTTTCAGTAATCACTCCAGCACTTGAACTCCACAAGTGCTCCTAGAATTAAAGATTTTATTTATTTTTTTATATCCTCTATATGCTCCCAAACCGACAGTCTGTTTGTTTTTAAGACATTCCCAGTAGAAATCGTAAATGTATACTTGTATAAATATGCCTGCCTGCTGCAATAATGTTTCTTTTTAATGATGTGATGAATGTTTTAACAAAAACTTTCTTGATATAAAGGAGAAAAAACATTATAACAGTTTGGAAGCTCCCCTTGACTAAATTGTGTTGAGGCTTTGTGTTCTGAAAAAAGATTGTTTTTACCTTAGCACATAAAACACCCCTTTTTATTCACAATTTAACCACTGGCTATGCACATTAATACCCAATGGTTAATTAGATGTGCTATTATACTCCTTTTTCCCACACAGTAGCACAGCGGGCACATGTATATTTTAAGTGAATTTGCTGACAAGAAAATATTAGCTTATTGGTAAAAGAATTTTTAATTTGAAGATATCTGAAGGTTCTATTCTTCGCTGACTCTAGGTAGCTATTACACATTTGAAGCCTACTAGAGGCTGTAACACTAAATTTTATTTACTGCCAAGCTATTAGGTCAAAATTAAGTAGTGCTTGACTAGCATTCGGAGACAGACAGTCATTTAAACTAATATATATGTGTGTGTGTGTGTGTGTGTGTGTGTGTGTGTGTGTGTGTGTGTGTGTATGTCAGTATGTGTGAGTGCAGATGGAGCCTGGATTGACATAAATGTTGTGAATGCTGCTGAGAGCATTATGGGTTGGTCACCTTAAACTTACTTAGGTGATCCTAGTTCTTTTGCAGAGATAAAGGATCTGGTTTCTCTTAAAACGAAATAGTAAATAACAGCACCAGGTAGAACTTTAAAGAACCAGACTGTACTACACCTCATCTTAGATCGTTTTTCCATGCTCCTGTCTATGTCTTGTGAATCTGAGAAGAGCTAATTTCTTATGCAGTACAAGGAGGAATGCATTTGCTGTGTTAGAGTATCATACAGTAGTACAATGATATTATGCAATAATTGGTTTATAGTACAAAGGTAACTGTTTTGCAGTTGACATGAATGTGTTGCATTAGCTGTCCTAGCAGAGCTGTCTGTGTCTAATTTAAGCTCTTCACTCTACATAATGTACAGTACAGTATGTGCCTAAACATGACACATTTGCCTACCACTTCTAGGACATAAACTGTGATTATTGTACAATCGACTCTGCATTAGCCCCACAGTATAGAGATTATCCTATATACATTCAGTAAATAGAGCTATATTGTTAGGACTTACGCATGCTGTCCACACCATCACAATACAGCTACCAAAATACGCATCCTAAAAATCACCCAAATTGGCACATACATAGAGCTACAGTAGTATCAGATTATTTCAAAGAAAAATAAACAGTAATGCATAAAAACCTTTACTACTGTACATATTTGAAAGAGATACTATACCCAAAACATTCCTACAAACTGACACTGATACAAATGGCTATAAACCAACAAAATAGTTATTTTCATCCATCCATCTACAAAAAAGGGCTTTAAAGGAAAAGTGGCTATAGCCCCCAACTGGACTATAGACTAGTAAAGAGCCTTTCCTTATATGAACAACTGATACATTGTTCCTGTATTACAATCTCCACCAACTCAACCAATACAATTATCATTTACACATCCACTGTCATATGTATATCCTCTCATTCCTGCAAACTCCTCCTACAATTTCTAAAGCAGGATTTGGATCCCCTGAACCAGAGGTGGCTTGAGATGGGAAACCAGCATGGGAAATTTATGGAAGCAGCCCTAATGGGAGGTAGTCAGATGAGGGGGTGGGGTCTGTTGAGGTGATAGGATCCCTCCTCATAGAGCTGATTGTAAGCAGATTCGGCATTCCTTGCCTCTTTTGCTGCAGTTGTGTCTGAGACCTGGGGCAAATTGGGAATTAAAAGTGGCCCTGCAAAAGTTTGCAGAAGTGGCCCGACATGGGCAGCATAAGAGCTATAACATACGTGTAATCATGGCAGCATCACTGGATGGCAGATTTGCTGTACTGCAGAGATGGTATAACAGAATTAATGGGGACAATGCAGTGTACTGAGTGTGGTGGGCTGCCTGTCATGTGGTGGTGGTGGGGGGGTGGGGTGGCACATGACAACACACAAAACAGGCCCCACAGATACCTCAGCCTTCCAGGAATCTTCCTGGTGAGCCTTATGACCAATCCGAACCTGCCCTGAACCCGTTGTCTCAGCAGCATGCACCATCAGCAACTAAACTCAAAAATGCTGGTAACCTCACGAAAATAAAACATGTTATACATAATTTTCAACAGGCTCATGAACTCAACATTCCTGCTACTCTTAGCAATTTAATTCTATAATCCTTTTGGTCAAATTTAGGAAGTTAAATCAGGCATTCTCTGCAGGAATCACATAATTGCATTTATTCTGTAGGACTAAGACCCAGATATTATGGTCAGCTACTGCATGTCATTGCACTGCCATAATGGATTTGAATACCTGCAGATGGATATTGATGTCTGATAACATTTAAATGTAATCAGAAGCAGGAATGTCTTTATATCCTAGGTAAATTGCTAACCTGGGGGCAGATGTATGATATTGGCACATATCGTCCTTGTATTATTCCACCCACTTCGCCTCTAGTGGTGAGATGTATAAATATCTCAGCTGCTGGAGAGGGGGAGTGAAAACACCCTCTGGCAATGCCTGTCACAGCCCACAGTGCATCAGCCTAGTGCTGATGTACTGTGTCTCACCCCACAGCTGGCTCCACTGTGCCTACTATACGTGCATACTGTATGTGAGATCTCACTACCCTTTTCGAGATCTCCTGTGCAGTCTGGAGCCAGCAGCCACCAGAGCCAGGGACACCCCCGTTCAGCATACAACATGGTGCATAATCTTTCTATAATGATATCAGCTGTACCCAGAATCATCAGGATCTTTGCTAGTAAGGAAGTATGGTCGCTGGGATCATTGTTTTTATGCATACGCTATATATCTGTTCTGTAACTTGAGTGCACTGTTTGGTCTGACCACCACCTTTTCCTGTAGCTTATGGTCTCTCAGTCTCACTGCTGTAATTACTTAACTTGCTAATATTCTTTTCCAAAAACTGCTCAAAAATTGTAATTTTTGAATGACTGAATTACGTTAAGACCATCACAACCATCGGACACCTACATTTACCTAGCGGCTACTTCTCTCTGTAGCTGCAGGGTGCACACATGCAAGGTAAGGGGAACTTCTAGTAAGTTTTCCCAGTGCCTACTAATGTCTGCATCCGTGGACTGTGAATGGGGGGGGGGGGGGGGGATCCACTTGGCTGCCTAATATGCAGTGATCAGGAGCATGGCATGTACTTGGGGAGGGAACTAGGAAGCAGTACCTCTGAAAGTGGCAGTTGCTGAAAGAAGTATTTTCCAGCAGCCACACAGAGGGATTTCTGACTGGTAACCATGTCAGGGAAATCTCAGCCTGGTGCGATCACATCTGATGTGACCAAGTATTATATATTGCAAAATAAGTCAGCAATTGTTACATTAATCATTTTCTTATGAGGGAAATAATATTTTATTATTCTATTAGTAGAAAAATGATTGTTTAATTGTATAAAGATACCAATATTATGTATTACTTATATTAAACGGGTAATAATAAGTAATTATTAATTGGTGTTTAAAATGTATTTTAGTGAAGGAGGAAATGTACTATTTTATAGCTATAGACATTTTACCCACATAGAAGATATAATGCTTAGTATAATGTTTGTGTATGATCTACAGTCAGGGGAGGGATCCTGGGGTGCACACCAGTAATGAGAGGTGCGACCCTACCGAGACCTTTCAGTACTGCATACAAGGAGAAGGTTGCAGGTGTACAATTTAAACATTACCCATTGATTAATAATAATCATTGCAATAAAATTGTAGCAGTTTGAGTGAGGTTCCTTGCATAGTTATGGCCATAAATAACAGCTTGCCCACCACATACAGGTGTCCCCCATAATCAGGTAAGTCCCTATAATATTTTTTTTGGGGGGGTACAAGTCCAGGGTGCAGGACCCCCCAAACCCAAGCAGCTGAGCGACCCCAGGGCAACACCCGAGTGAAAAAATATATAGTGAAAATGTGTAGATTGGTTAGTGAGAAAAGCTGCTAAAAAACAGCAGTGGTAAAATAGTGAGAGTTAATGTGGTGAGAACTAAAGAAGTAAGTGGTAAAGTAGTGAGAATGAAGGTGGGAAATGAGTTACATCCAAACAACACACACAATAGGGATGAAAGGAAATACAAAATTAAGTGTTAACCTGTGTTTCTCCTGAGGCTAACCAGCTACAGCAGTCCAGGGGGACCCTCGGCCCAGAAATATACCCCCCACCCCTAATCTAACTCTCACTGAACATGTTATATCTGCCTCACCTGCAGTGCACATGGTTTTGCCCATTAGAGAAAAATGTTGCTGCTGCAATCAGGCCTGAATTAGGCCCTTAGTCACCCCAAAGCCTCTCGGTGCTCTAAGTCCTGGACCAAGCATCTATTTCACTCAACTTTTCAACTTATTTGCTCAAATAAAACAACAGGAAGCAATAAAATAACTTTTCATGATTGCACTGAACAATTTAATGTGCAAATTTTGCACACCTGTGTATGAATGAGTATGGACCTGCATATGAGGTGCTACTATGCAGCGACCATGACTTTTCTCATGCTGCATCTGTGACTTTGGGGGTTATTCAGTAAGGATTGCAGATTCTGCTAAAAAGCAGTATTTGCAATCCTTTCTATTGCACGCTGGGGGCTGCCCATCACAGTGCAAGGCCGGCCAGCATGCTAAATAGCGACCGTAATTTAATTGTGGTTGCAGCAACTGCGGACGACCCCCTGCAGCTTTAGCTAGGCTGCGTATGCAGGCGGCTGGTCACCATTTTCTTGATGGGAGCAACTGCATGTGATGTCACACAGCCACCCCAAAAATGCAGCTGACCCCCGTTTAACCCGTGCCGCCTCTGCAACCCTGTCACCACCCCGAGAATGCCTCTGCCTGTCAATCGGGCAGAGACATTCACAGACAATGTGATCAGTTCAGGACGGGACATGAGCATGTGCACTGGTGCCACCAATGGGGTTATTGCGGTCGCATCCATTAGCGACGCAACCTGAAAACCCCCCTTTGTACGTGTTTATGCAGATAAAATTGCAGCCCAGTGTATCTATTACACGTTGTGTGGTGTTTTGCTGTGCCTGTGAGGGGGAAAAAAAGCGTAATTTAAAGAAAATGAGCACAATACTCCCCTTGGAGTGTCCGTTTGGTGTCTCGTGCTCTATGGTGTATTGATGCTAGGTATATGAGGACACATCTGTATCCTGACAATCCTGCAAAGAAATTAATTAAAAACATTAATCATAGTCAGGCTTTATTCTTGTTAATACTGAATGGGTTAAGATGATCATATCTAGTAGTGTTTGTAAACAGGATCCGTTCAATTTGTTGGCTGTTGGGATCCCGGTGGTCAGGACACCGACACCAGAATCCTGATAGCCGACAATGCCGCCAGCCAGAATCCTGGAAAAACAGTAGTATTCCCACTCATGAGTGTCCACGACACCCATAGAGTGGGAATAGATCCTGGGGCGAGTGCAGCAAGCCACCGAGCCCCCAGTGTGGCAAGTGCAGCAAGCTCACAAGGGGTCTCTTTGTGCTCGCCCCTCTGCCAGCATTCTGGCGGGCGGGATGCCGCTGTCTTGGTATGGACAGTCGGCATCCTGCCCACAGGTAACTCATACTGAATCTTTTGGAAACCCCAGGTAGTTACAACTGATACTGCTTGCACAAAATTCAGACATTTCCACAATGTGTGATAGAGCCCATCCAGGTGTAAAATCTGCCATTTAAAGGTTTGACTACATACTTCTACCTAATAAATCCTACTCCCTGCTTAGGGAATATATAGGGCTGCTCCCATGAAGATTACTACTTTTTGAACACTTAGCAAGTTATCTATAGGAGTTCAGTTACTAAAGCTTCTAAAATAGACAGGTGGTGGTATTACTCATAGCAACCATTTAGATTCTATAATTTTATAGAATGCAATAAAGAAATTACAGCTAAAATCTGATTGGTTGTTATTGGCAACCATTTGTCTGTTTTATAAGCTTTAGTAAATATAACCCTTTGGGGGTATCCTATTAGCAACGATATATTATCACAAATGCTCTAATTTGATATCCTACTAGCGTTAGTAAGTTATCGCCGATAAGTCTCCATAGGGTTTATTGCAGATTTCTCTGCACCATCTCAGAGATGGTGATAAGTAGTTCAAAATCTGAATTTTAAGTTAAAAATGTTGGGATTTGATCCAGAACCTATGGGACACCCCCACTAATGAATAATTAGGCACAAGGTTTTAATTTGTTTTAATTAGTCAATAATGACATGTCAGTTTTAGGGTCAAAAAATGCAAAGTGATGGAAATGTGGGTAAAAGGTATGGGATAGGTATATTGGGATGCTTTATTAGTGGGACAAGTGTTTTTAGACTTGTAGGTGGAAGTAATTGGTCCGTTTCCATTTTTTTTATAGTCACATAAAAAGACCCAAATATATACTGACAGTATACTCATATTTATGTATCCCACATTTAATTAGAGCACTTATTTTGCTTTAAAAATTGCTTTCTATTATTATTATTATTATTATTATTTTTTTTTTAATGCATATAACTGCCATTTGACCTAATTTAATGACACCAAATATTTTTTTTTATGGCCACTAATGTTCTGCTATATTAGTTTGGGAGGTACAGGCAGATTTCCCCATTTTCTCCTATACTTATCTCTGCTTTTGCCAGTTAGAATTATTGCGCAAATCCTGTTTTCGTCATTTTGAAATAGGAAAGGTGTTAAAAATGGGATGGTGCAGGATGCAATAAGTGGATTTTTCTTGTGATAGGTGCGATAACATTAGCCACGATTGTGTATAGCAGATCACATTATCGTGGCTAATTGGATACCCCCCTTTAGTGTATTAAGGACTGTGGCGAGAGCAGCCTCTCCAAGTCAGCTGACAGGGAAAAACATTTATTTTAACAGGATTTCTGCATCTGCATCACTTTGCAAGCTATTTAAGAATATACTGTAGGAACGTGTTATGGCTGTAATATTATAAAAAAATAGAGATAGAAACTCAATAAATTTTATTAGCAGTAGGAGTAATGGCAATGAAAATGTTCTTTAGCATTGCTATTGTTTCTGCATTTGTAATGTGGTCCTAGTCTGTAAGCACATTTCAAGAGAAGAAATAGGAGGATTACCACACCAGCCTGAATCTAATTTTAAATTATGCACCTTCAAACCATGGCTTGTAACTATTATTGGGGTTTGCAGGCTTTATGTTGAGCCTCCATTTATTAAGGGCAGCTGAATATGTCTGCACTATAAAACCCAATACCAGGAAACAAGCTGATAATGAGAGTCTTAGGAGTCAAGAACCATAACTTATGATAACTACAATTGATAAACACTAGCATACCACTTAATGATGAGATGTGTAAAATTAAGCTTTCCATATAGGAGTGCAAATTGATAATTGAATGAGCAGATTGCCCTGTGTGTGGTGTTCTTTTACAGAAATGAAATGGTGCGAGGTGGGGACAATTGAGGTGACTTGGAAGATGCTGAATCAATGTACAAGTCCTAACTAATTTTTAGAGTGGGACTCCCAAGTGTATCAGTAAAGTTGCTCAAGTGTTTATTTAAAAAGAATTTACAGTGAAATGCTACAAATAATCACACAGTATGAACCCACTGGGATCCTAAAAAACACCCATCCCTGACTTATTCTACTGTATGCAGAATTTAAAATCTATCACAGTTTGAGTTTTCCATCTAGGTTTCTGGAAAACGATATGCTTACATTTTTCTGTTATACTTACAGCCTCCTACACCCTTTCTTCTTCTGCCCCATCATCACGGTTGCAGTACACATATACACATAACAACTAAGGTGTAAGTTCCACAGAGTTAAAGTGTGACATGCACGTGTGCATACCTGCCAACATGACCCTCTCCAGGAGGGACAGAACGTTCTGCTCCTGGACTTCCCTCTTAATTTATTATTGCCATCACCTGTGGTGAAACACCTTTCTTATCCATTAACCTGTTCAACACAGGTGCCGGCAATCATAAATTAAGAGAAAAGTCCAGAAGCAGAGCATTGTGTCCCTCCTGGAGAGGGTCATGTTGGGAGGTATGTATATATATATATATATATATATATATATACACACACACACACACACATACAGGTTGAGTATCCCATATCCAAATATTCCAAAATACAGAATATTCCGAAATATGGAATTTTTGGAGTAAGCGTGGGATAGTGAAATCTTTGTTCTCTGATGGCTCAATGTACACAAACTTTGTTTAACAGAGTTATTAAAAATATTGTATTAAATGACCTTCAGACTGTGTGTATAAGGTGTATATGAAACATAAATAATAAATTGTGTGCATGTACACAAACTTTGTTTAATACACAAAGTTATTAAAAAATATTGGCTAAAATTACCTTCAGACTGTGTGTATAAGGTGTATATGAAACAAAAATGCATTCTGTGCGTAGACTTAGGTCCCATCGCCATGATATCTCATTAAGGTATGCATTTATTCCAAAATACGGAAAAAAGATATCCAAAATACTTCTTGTCCCAAGCATTTTGGATAAGGGATACTCAACCTGTATATACAGTATATATATATATATATATATATATATATATCCATTAAGTCCACACTCACTGCTGCAGTCCACAACATGGGCGGTGCTCCATAAGGGGCTCCAAAGAAGTCCAAAATATATCCAGAGAAAATACAGGCACTCACCACTTCCTTAATTGATGAAGAAATTTATTACCACTCACAGGTGTGCCTCACATAGAGACGGTCAACAGCATGTCAGCAAATTATGTCAATATATATATATATATATATGTGCGTGTGTGTGTGTGTGTATCTTAATTATTATTTTAAAAATAGTCTTTGATTCTGTACATTTTAATGTTAGCATTTCAGCAATTCAATTTAAAATACAAAATGTTAGAAAGCATGGATTACAGCACAATAACATGCAGCCCTTGTTAAAGAAAATGGTTTGTTATACTGTACTAATCATAATTAAATACTATGTATATCTTTTCAAATTGTTTATATTTTTTTATTTAAATACTTTATTTTATGTATTTGCAGATATAGAGGATCAAAATCTCATAATGGGAAACTAGGGGATTATATGTTCCTACAGCTAAAGGGCATATGTATATGCAATAAATAGTGATATGATAATTAGTGTATTTATGATAAATAGTTAATAATTCCCTTGTTGATGAACATATGTTGCATGATTGCTGCCATAGACATGCTTGAACTAGCTCTTCTTCAGCAAAAAATCCTCTCAGTAATTAGGCCAGCATCACATGCTTCTTTGCACTTAAACACAGCTGTTAACACTTGTGTTCTCTTTAGCAGTGGCGAGTAAGCGAGATTTCAAATTAATGGGTATTTGTACATAGTATCATGTAGTGCTCAATCATCATCCACTGGCTGGCTTGTGACAAATCACTAGAAGTCAAGCATATACTTAATTCAATTGAAAGCTTTGAAAGCCTCCAATGGTGTCAAAATAAATCTGACTTTACTAAACTAATACCACATTTAGTAAAATTAAAGGGCAAAATAAAAAGAAAAACATCTGTTTCAGTTTACATGTTTTTTTTTTAAATATTAAACATACAACTTATATATTTTTGTGTGTCTGTGTGTCAGCATCTGTATGTGCTGTGTGACAGAGAGTTACAGTTCATGCAGTATACCCTTACTGGGGAATTTTTCCAAATGATCACAGGATGTATTGGCCCCATTAGACATAAAGAAGAAATTACAAATGGCAAAGGCTCATAAACTCATAGTAACCAAGTGGCGTTGGTAATGCATTGATAGTAAATAACCCCCTCACATTTGTGTATTATCCACTAATATGTTTGCTATATTGCATTATTGCACCAATTTTCAATTGAAACTGCAAATGATTTAATAAAGAAGTGATTTGAACAACCTTTCTCTACTGGGATAATCATTCCTTATTATACAGTATTGTAAAATCTTGAATGCAGGTACTTCACTCCTTTTGCCTCAAGCTAGGCTCATGTACAGTAAACAACTTAAGTCAAATTTAGAGTTGAATTCAAGTCACTTGCAACTACATCCATATTGTGTGCAAAGAAATAAACGCAGATATTATTCAGAGTTGCACATATTTACTGTATGCGGCCAGACAACTCCTATCCGTTTGCTTGTGGAAATAGCCATCCTAACTCTCAGTGTAGATTTGCACCAGCATGTACTGTACTTGGTTCAAGAGTTCCCTCTGAATTCAGAAGAAACACTATATTTGCACAACTCTGCATAGCCTGAAATTCCAATGTCATGCCCTTAATGAACTCAACAGTGTCACCAGTACTTCAGTGACTTTGTTTGCCTGCCATGCATTGGGTACAGGATTACTGAGTACTAAATCAATTCTCACCCACAACTTGTTTACCCTAGCCCCTGTTATCTCCCCTACCCAGTGTGCCTTGTTACAGCAATGTTTGGTATTTATTAGAGATGAGCGGGTTCGGTTTCTTTGAATCCGAACCCGCACGAACTTCACTTTTTTTTCCACGGGTCCGAGCGACTCGGATCTTCCCGCCTTGCTCGGTTAACCCGAGCGCGCCCGAACGTCATCATGACGCTGTCGGATTCTCGCGAGGCTCGGATTCTATCGCGAGACTCGGATTCTATATAAGGAGCCGCGCGTCGCCGCCATTTTCACTCGTGCATTGAGATTGATAGGGAGAGGACGTGTCTGGCGTCCTCTCCATTAGAATAGAGATAGATAGATTAGATAGAGAGAGATTGTGCAGAGTCGCAGACAGAGTTAGTTTACCACAGTCAGTGACCAGTGCAGTTGCTAGTTAACTTTTATTTAATATAATATATCCGTTCAGTTCTCTCTGCTATATCCGTTCTCTGCCTGAAAAAAAAAACGATACACAGCACAGTCAGTCACACAGTGTGACTCAGTCTGTGTGCACTCAGCTCAGCCCAGTGTGCTGCACAGTCATCAATGTATAAATTAAAAGCTTATAATTAATTGTGGGGGAGACTGGGGAGCACTGCAGGTTGTTAGCAGGAGCCAGGAGTACAATTATATTAATTAACAGTGCACACTTTTGCTGCAGGAGTGGTGACCAGTGCCTGACCACCAGTATAGTATTGTTGTATACTACTAATATCTCTTTAAATATCAACCAGTCTATATTAGCAGCAGACACAGTACAGTGCGGTAGTTCACGGCTGTGGCTACCTCTGTGTCGGCACACGGCAGGCAGTCCGTCCGACCAGAATTGTATTATTTATTATTATATACCTACCACCTAACCGTGGTTTTTTTTTCATTCTTTATACCGTCATAGTGTCATCCTAATTGTTACGAGTATACTACTATCTCTTTATCAACCAGTGTACAGTGCGGTAGTTCACGGCTGTGGCTACCTCTGTGTCGGCACACGGCAGGCAGTCCGTCCGACCAGAATTGTATTATTTATTATTATATACCTACCACCTAACCGTGGTTTTTTTTTCATTCTTTATACCGTCATAGTGTCATCCTAATTGTTACGAGTATACTACTATCTCTTTATCAACCAGTGTACAGTGCGGTAGTTCACGGCTGTGGCTACCTCTGTGTCGGCACACGGCAGGCAGTCCGTCCGACCAGAATTGTATTATTTATTATTATATACCTACCACCTAACCGTGGTTTTTTTTTCATTCTTTATACCGTCATAGTGTCATCCTAATTGTTACGAGTATACTACTATCTCTTTATCAACCAGTGTACAGTGCGGTAGTTCACGGCTGTGGCTACCTCTGTGTCGGCACACGGCAGGCAGTCCGTCCGACCAGAATTGTATTATTTATTATTATATACCTACCACCTAACCGTGGTTTTTTTTTCATTCTTTATACCGTCATAGTGTCATCCTAATTGTTACGAGTATACTACTATCTCTTTATCAACCAGTGTACAGTGCGGTAGTTCACGGCTGTGGCTACCTCTGTGTCGGCACACGGCAGGCAGTCCGTCCGACCAGAATTGTATTATTTATTATTATATACCTACCACCTAACCGTGGTTTTTTTTTCATTCTTTATACCGTCATAGTGTCATCCTAATTGTTACGAGTATACTACTATCTCTTTATCAACCAGTGTACAGTGCGGTAGTTCACGGCTGTGGCTACCTCTGTGTCGGCACACGGCAGGCAGTCCGTCCGACCAGAATTGTATTATTTATTATTATATACCTACCACCTAACCGTGGTTTTTTTTTCATTCTTTATACCGTCATAGTGTCATCCTAATTGTTACGAGTATACTACTATCTCTTTATCAACCAGTGTACAGTGCGGTAGTTCACGGCTGTGGCTACCTCTGTGTCGGCACACGGCAGGCAGTCCGTCCGACCAGAATTGTATTATTTATTATTATATACCTACCACCTAACCGTGGTTTTTTTTTCATTCTTTATACCGTCATAGTGTCATCCTAATTGTTACGAGTATACTACTATCTCTTTATCAACCAGTGTACAGTGCGGTAGTTCACGGCTGTGGCTACCTCTGTGTCGGCACACGGCAGGCAGTCCGTCCGACCAGAATTGTATTATTTATTATTATATACCTACCACCTAACCGTGGTTTTTTTTTCATTCTTTATACCGTCATAGTGTCATCCTAATTGTTACGAGTATACTACTATCTCTTTATCAACCAGTGTACAGTGCGGTAGTTCACGGCTGTGGCTACCTCTGTGTCGGCACACGGCAGGCAGTCCGTCCGACCAGAATTGTATTATTTATTATTATATACCTACCACCTAACCGTGGTTTTTTTTTCATTCTTTATACCGTCATAGTGTCATCCTAATTGTTACGAGTATACTACTATCTCTTTATCAACCAGTGTACAGTGCGGTAGTTCACGGCTGTGGCTACCTCTGTGTCGGCACACGGCAGGCAGTCCGTCCGACCAGAATTGTATTATTTATTATTATATACCTACCACCTAACCGTGGTTTTTTTTTCATTCTTTATACCGTCATAGTGTCATCCTAATTGTTACGAGTATACTACTATCTCTTTATCAACCAGTGTACAGTGCGGTAGTTCACGGCTGTGGCTACCTCTGTGTCGGCACACGGCAGGCAGTCCGTCCGACCAGAATTGTATTATTTATTATTATATACCTACCACCTAACCGTGGTTTTTTTTTCATTCTTTATACCGTCATAGTGTCATCCTAATTGTTACGAGTATACTACTATCTCTTTATCAACCAGTGTACAGTGCGGTAGTTCACGGCTGTGGCTACCTCTGTGTCGGCACACGGCAGGCAGTCCGTCCGACCAGAATTGTATTATTTATTATTATATACCTACCACCTAACCGTGGTTTTTTTTTCATTCTTTATACCGTCATAGTGTCATCCTAATTGTTACGAGTATACTACTATCTCTTTATCAACCAGTGTACAGTGCGGTAGTTCACGGCTGTGGCTACCTCTGTGTCGGCACACGGCAGGCAGTCCGTCCGACCAGAATTGTATTATTTATTATTATATACCTACCACCTAACCGTGTTTTTTTTTTCATTCTTTATACCGTCATAGTGTCATCCTAATTGTTACGAGTATACTACTATCTCTTTATTAACCAGTGTACAGTGCGGTAGTTCACGGCTGTGGCTACCTCTGTGTCGGCACACGGCAGGCAGTCCGTCCGACCAGAATTGTATTATTTATTATTATATACCTACCACCTAACCGTGTTTTTTTTTTCATTCTTTATACCGTCATAGTGTCATCCTAATTGTTACGAGTATACTACTATCTCTTTATCAACCAGTGTACAGTGCGGTAGTTCACGGCTGTGGCTACCTCTGTGTCGGCAGTCGGCAGGCAGTCCGTCCATCCATAATTGTATTATTATTATAATATATACCACCTAACCGTGGTTTTTTTTCCATTCTTTATACCGTCGTCATAGTGTCATACTAGTTGTTACGAGTATACTACTATCTCTTTATCAACCAGTGTACAGTGCGGTAGTTCACGGCTGTGGCTACCTCTGTGTCGGCAGTCGGCAGGCAGTCCGTCCATCCATAATTGTATTATTATTATAATATATACCACCTAACCGTGGTTTTTTTTGCATTCTTTATACCGTCGTCATAGTGTCATACTAGTTGTTACGAGTATACTACTATCTCTTTATCAACCAGTGTACAGTGCGGTAGTTCACGGCTGTGGCTACCTCTGTGTCGGCACACGGCAGGCAGTCCGTCCGACCAGAATTGTATTATTTATTATTATATACCTACCACCTAACCGTGGTTTTTTTTTCATTCTTTATACCGTCATAGTGTCATCCTAATTGTTACGAGTATACTACTATCTCTTTATCAACCAGTGTACAGTGCGGTAGTTCACGGCTGTGGCTACCTCTGTGTCGGCAGTCGGCAGGCAGTCCGTCCATCCATAATTGTATTATTATTATAATATATACCACCTAACCGTGGTTTTTTTTGCATTCTTTATACCGTCGTCATAGTGTCATACTAGTTGTTACGAGTATACTACTATCTCTTTATCAACCAGTGTACAGTGCGGTAGTTCACGGCTGTGGCTACCTCTGTGTCGGCAGTCGGCAGGCAGTCCGTCCATCCATAATTGTATTATTATTATAATATATACCACCTAACCGTGGTTTTTTTTCCATTCTTTATACCGTCGTCATAGTGTCATACTAGTTGTTACGAGTATACTACTATCTCTTTATCAACCAGTGTACAGTGCGGTAGTTCACGGCTGTGGCTACCTCTGTGTCGGCACACGGCAGGCAGTCCGTCCGACCAGAATTGTATTATTTATTATTATATACCTACCACCTAACCGTGGTTTTTTTTTCATTCTTTATACCGTCATAGTGTCATCCTAATTGTTACGAGTATACTACTATCTCTTTATCAACCAGTGTACAGTGCGGTAGTTCACGGCTGTGGCTACCTCTGTGTCGGCAGTCGGCAGGCAGTCCGTCCATCCATAATTGTATTATTATTATAATATATACCACCTAACCGTGGTTTTTTTTGCATTCTTTATACCGTCGTCATAGTGTCATACTAGTTGTTACGAGTATACTACTATCTCTTTATCAACCAGTGTACAGTGCGGTAGTTCACGGCTGTGGCTACCTCTGTGTCGGCAGTCGGCAGGCAGTCCGTCCATCCATAATTGTATTATTATTATAATATATACCACCTAACCGTGGTTTTTTTTCCATTCTTTATACCGTCGTCATAGTGTCATACTAGTTGTTACGAGTATACTACTATCTCTTTATCAACCAGTGTACAGTGCGGTAGTTCACGGCTGTGGCTACCTCTGTGTCGGCAGTCGGCAGGCAGTCCGTCCATCCATAATTGTATTATTATTATAATATATACCACCTAACCGTGGTTTTTTACACCACCTAACCGTGGCAGTCCGTCCATAATTGTATACTAGTAAACTATCCAATCCATCCATCTCCATTGTTTACCTGAGGTGCCTTTTAGTTCTGCCTATAAAATATGGAGAACAAAAAAGTTGAGGTTCCAAAATTAGGGAAAGATCAAGATCCACTTCCACCTCGTGCTGAAGCTGCTGCCACTAGTCATGGCCGAGACGATGAAATGCCAGCAACGTCGTCTGCCAAGGCCGATGCCCAATGTCATAGTACAGAGCATGTCAAATCCAAAACACCAAATATCAGAAAAAAAAGGACTCCAAAACCTAAAATAAAATTGTCGGAGGAGAAGCGTAAACTTGCCAATATGCCATTTACCACACGGAGTGGCAAGGAACGGCTGAGGCCCTGGCCTATGTTCATGGCTAGTGGTTCAGCTTCACATGAGGATGGAAGCACTCAGCCTCTCGCTAGAAAACTGAAAAGACTCAAGCTGGCAAAAGCACCGCAAAGAACTGTGCGTTCTTTGAAATCCCAAATCCACAAGGAGAGTCCAATTGTGTCGTTTGCGATGCCTGACCTTCCCAACACTGGACGTGAAGAGCATGCGCCTTCCACTATTTGCATGCCCCCTGCAAGTGCTGGAAGGAGCACCCGCAGTCCAGTTCCTGATAGTCAGATTGAAGATGTCAGTGTTGAAGTACACCAGGATGAGGAGGATATGGGTGTTGCTGGCGCTGGGGAGGAAATTGACCAGGAGGATTCTGATGGTGAGGTGGTTTGTTTAAGTCAGGCACCCGGGGAGACACCTGTTGTCCGTGGGAGGAATATGGCCGTTGACATGCCAGGTGAAAATACCAAAAAAATCAGCTCTTCGGTGTGGAGGTATTTCACCAGAAATGCGGACAACAGGTGTCAAGCCGTGTGTTCCCTTTGTCAAGCTGTAATAAGTAGGGGTAAGGACGTTAACCACCTCGGAACATCCTCCCTTATACGTCACCTGCAGCGCATTCATAATAAGTCAGTGACAAGTTCAAAAACTTTGGGTGACAGCGGAAGCAGTCCACTGACCAGTAAATCCCTTCCTCTTGTAACCAAGCTCACGCAAACCACCCCACCAACTCCCTCAGTGTCAATTTCCTCCTTCCCCAGGAATGCCAATAGTCCTGCAGGCCATGTCACTGGCAAGTCTGACGAGTCCTTTCCTGCCTGGGATTCCTCCGATGCATCCTTGCGTGTAACGCCTACTGCTGCTGGCGCTGCTGTTGTTGCCGCTGGGAGTCGATGGTCATCCCAGAGGGGAAGTCGTAAGCCCACTTGTACTACTTCCAGTAAGCAATTGACTGTTCAACAGTCCTTTGCGAGGAAGATGAAATATCACAGCAGTCATCCTACTGCAAAGCGGATAACTGAGTCCTTGACAACTATGTTGGTGTTAGACGTGCATCCGGTATCCGCCGTTAGTTCACAGGGAACTAGACAATTTATTGAGGCAGTGTGCCCCCGTTACCAAATACCATCTAGGTTCCACTTCTCTAGGCAGGCGATACCGAGAATGTACACGGACGTCAGAAAAAGACTCACCAGTGTCCTAAAAAATGCAGTTGTACCCAATGTCCACTTAACCACGGACATGTGGACAAGTGGAGCAGGGCAGGGTCAGGACTATATGACTGTGACAGCCCACTGGGTAGATGTATGGACTCCCGCCGCAAGAACAGCAGCGGCGGCACCAGTAGCAGCATCTCGCAAACGCCAACTCTTTCCTAGGCAGGCTACGCTTTGTATCACCGCTTTCCAGAATACGCACACAGCTGAAAACCTCTTACGGAAACTGAGGAAGATCATCGCGGAATGGCTTACCCCAATTGGACTCTCCTGTGGATTTGTGGCATCGGACAACGCCAGCAATATTGTGTGTGCATTAAATATGGGCAAATTCCAGCACGTCCCATGTTTTGCACATACCTTGAATTTGGTGGTGCAGAATTTTTTAAAAAACGACAGGGGCGTGCAAGAGATGCTGTCGGTGGCCAGAAAAATTGCGGGACACTTTCGGCGTACAGGCACCACGTACAGAAGACTGGAGCACCACCAAAAACTACTGAACCTGCCCTGCCATCATCTGAAGCAAGAAGTGGTAACGAGGTGGAATTCAACCCTCTATATGCTTCAGAGGTTGGAGGAGCAGCAAAAGGCCATTCAAGCCTATACAATTGAGCACGATATAGGAGATGGAATGCACCTGTCTCAAGTGCAGTGGAGAATGATTTCAACGTTGTGCAAGGTTCTGATGCCCTTTGAACTTGCCACACGTGAAGTCAGTTCAGACACTGCCAGCCTGAGTCAGGTCATTCCCCTCATCAGGCTTTTGCAGAAGAAGCTGGAGGCATTGAAGAAGGAGCTAACACGGAGCGATTCCGCTAGGCATGTGGGACTTGTGGATGCAGCCCTTAATTCGCTTAACAAGGATTCACGGGTGGTCAATCTGTTGAAATCAGAGCACTACATTTTGGCCACCGTGCTCGATCCTAGATTTAAAGCCTACCTTGGATCTCTCTTTCCGGCAGACACAGGTCTGCTGGGGTTGAAAGACCTGCTGGTGACAAAATTGTCAAGTCAAGCGGAACGCGACCTGTCAACATCTCCTCCTTCACATTCTCCCGCAACTGGGGGTGCGAGGAAAAGGCTCAGAATTCCGAGCCCACCCGCTGGCGGTGATGCAGGGCAGTCTGGAGCGACTGCTGATGCTGACATCTGGTCCGGACTGAAGGACCTGACAACGATTACGGACATGTCGTCTACTGTCACTGCATATGATTCTCTCAACATTGATAGAATGGTGGAGGATTATATGAGTGACCGCATCCAAGTAGGCACGTCACACAGTCCGTACTTATACTGGCAGGAAAAAGAGGCAATTTGGAGGCCCTTGCACAAACTGGCTTTATTCTACCTAAGTTGCCCTCCCACAAGTGTGTACTCCGAAAGAGTGTTTAGTGCCGCCGCTCACCTTGTCAGCAATCGGCGTACGAGGTTACATCCAGAAAATGTGGAGAAGATGATGTTCATTAAAATGAATTATAATCAATTCCTCCGCGGAGACATTGACCAGCAGCAATTGCCTCCACAAAGTACACAGGGAGCTGAGATGGTGGATTCCAGTGGGGACGAATTGATAATCTGTGAGGAGGGGGATGTACACGGTGATATATCGGAGGGTGAAGATGAGGTGGACATCTTGCCTCTGTAGAGCCAGTTTGTGCAAGGAGAGATTAATTGCTTCTTTTTTGGGGGGGGTCCAAACCAACCCGTCATATCAGTCACAGTCGTGTGGCAGACCCTGTCACTGAAATGATGGGTTGGTTAAAGTGTGCATGTCCTGTTTTGTTTATACAACATAAGGGTGGGTGGGAGGGCCCAAGGATAATTCCATCTTGCACCTCTTTTTTCTTTTCTTTTTCTTTGCATCATGTGCTGATTGGGGAGGGTTTTTTGGAAGGGACATCCTGCGTGACACTGCAGTGCCACTCCTAGATGGGCCCGGTGTTTGTGTCGGCCACTAGGGTCGCTAATCTTACTCACACAGCTACCTCATTGCGCCTCTTTTTTTCTTTGCGTCATGTGCTGTTTGGGGAGGGTTTTTTGGAAGGGACATCCTGCGTGACACTGCAGTGCCACTCCTAGATGTGCCCGGTGTTTGTGTCGGCCACTAGGGTCGCTAATCTTACTCACACAGTCAGCTACCTCATTGCGCCTCTTTTTTTCTTTGCGTCATGTGCTGTTTGGGGAGGGTTTTTTGGAAGGGCCATCCTGCGTGACACTGCAGTGCCACTCCTAGATGGGCCCGGTGTTTGTGTCGGCCACTAGGGTCGCTAATCTTACTCACACAGCTACCTCATTGCGCCTCTTTTTTTCTTTGCGTCATGTGCTGTTTGGGGAGGGTTTTTTGGAAGGGCCATCCTGCGTGACACTGCAGTGCCACTCCTAGATGGGCCCGGTGTTTGTGTCGGCCACTAGGGTCGCTAATCTTACTCACACAGCTACCTCATTGCGCCTCTTTTTTTCTTTGCGTCATGTGCTGTTTGGGGAGGGTTTTTTGGAAGGGACATCCTGCGTGACACTGCAGTGCCACTCCTAGATGGGCCCGGTGTTTGTGTCGGCCACTAGGGTCGCTTATCTTACTCACACAGCGACCTCGGTGCAAATTTTAGGACTAAAAATAATATTGTGAGGTGTGATGTGTTCAGAATAGGCTGAAAATGAGTGTAAATTATGTTTTTTGAGGTTAATAATACTTTGGGATCAAAATTACCCCCAAATTCTATGATTTAAGCTGTTTTTTAGGGTTTTTTGAAAAAAACACCCGAATCCAAAACACACCCGAATCCGACAAAAAAAATTCGGTGAGGTTTTGCCAAAACGCGTTCGAACCCAAAACACGGCCGCGGAACCGAACCCAAAACCAAAACACAAAACCCGAAAAATTTCAGGCGCTCATCTCTAGTATTTATGCAATGTGCTTACTGTATGCTATGGTCTGTCATTGTGCATTGTAGTTAAGCTCTGATACTCTGTTGCTGTTAAGTGTTTCTATGTTACCCTGTAAATAAGTACTCAAAGTGCTCCGGTATGCAGTGGTATGTCATATTGGCACTACCAGCATTGCTTTTCTTTCTTCCTCAGTCCCTACCACTGTGGTCACAGTGATTGGGCAGCTGGTGGCACCTCTCCCTCTTCCATCCATGGGGAGGCTGTAGTTTGCACTGTGCTTCCACCTCTTTCCCATCCAGCAGCTGTGACTTGTGCCACCCACCATGCTCTCCCACCTGGTTTCTGTGTCTTTCACTGTGCCCCCTTCTGCTTTCCCACCTGGCAGCTGTGGCTTGCACTGTGCCTACACCACCCCCGCTCTCCCACCTGGTGGTTGTGGATTGCACTATGCACCCTCTCCCATACACTGGCTGTGGTTGCACTGTGCCCCCCCACTCTCCCACCTGGCAGCGGTGGCTTGCATTGTGCCCCATCACTCTAACACCTGGCAGCTGTGGCTTGCACGTGGCCCTTCCTTGTCTCCCACCTAGCGACTGTGGCTTGCATTGAGCACTCCCTGATCTACAACCTGGCAGCTATGGCAATTGCACTGTGCTCCCCCGCTCTCCCACACAGCAGCTGTGGGGTGACATTGGCTTGCCCTCTGCCCCCCCCCCCCCCCCAAGTTCTCTCACTCTATGTCTTTGGGATGCACTTTGCCCTCCCCCCCCTGCATTCCCACCTGGTGGCTATGGCTTGAATTGTGCCCCCAACTCTCCCATCCTGCAGTTGTGGCTTGTACTGTGCCCCCCCCTGCTCTCCAGGCTGGCATCTGTGGCTTGCACTGTGCCCCCCTCCTGCTCTCCCCATTCAGTGGCTGTGGCTTGCACTGTGCCCACCCCTGCTCTTCCACCTGGTGGCTGTGGCTTGCACTGTGCCCCTTCCCCTGTCTCCCTCTCAGCGGCTGTGGATTGCTCTGTGCCCCTTCTCCTATCTCCCACCTGGTAGCTGTGGCTTTCATTGTGCTCCCCTACTCTCTCGCCAAATGACTGCATGCAGGGATGCAAGGTACACACATTAAGGGGAGGCAAAGCAGTCAGTGTAATCATCTGTGTGTCAGCATCAGTGTGTCAGCATCTGTCTGTGTCAGTGTGTCAGCATCAGTGTGTCAGTGTCTGTGTCAGCATGTAAGCCATCTCTGTGTGTCAGTGTCTGTGTGTTGGCATCTGTGTGTCAGCATCTGTCTATGTGTCAGTGTATCACTGCATCTGTCTGTCAGTGTCTGTGTTTCAGTGACTACAGTATTCCCTCTGAAGAAACGACCAGCTTATAACGGTCGAGAAACGCGTCAGAGTGTTTTTAGGATCCAAACACTCTTCACGGATTTGGTTGCCACCGATTTCAACATCATTCACTTTATTGGACAGTCCGGTCCTGGGTCTGGAGCCACCTGCATTGGTCCCTTTGCAAAGTAGGGACCGTGGCTGCCGATCACGTGCCTAGAGCCAGCGGTCCAGTCGGGCACTGAGAGGTGAACACAGGCGCTGCAGCTACAATCACCTTGGACACGCCAGGCGGTGCGCACAATCCCGGCGCCGTGGACCAAAACTCTCGTGAAGCGGTAAGCCTAACCGCTCTGAACACAATAAGTGACTAAGGTAGAGAGCGGCAGACGGAGACGCTCTAGAGAGGCTGCAATATGAGATAAAGCCTGCTTTACAAACTGACTTTCAGCTACCTGAAGTATCAGTATATTTGCTACATTAACTGTTTCAATTCTTTCTTAAAAGAAACAATAACCATGATTACGGTATAAATACATGTATTATCACACAGGACGTGACTGGTGGATATAAATAAGGGTCTTTCACCATTCTTGGACTCTTTCTACACTGATTTCACTAAAGGACACCTGTGAAAACTATCTGGTAATCAGTAGGGTATTACTTGAGTGGAACCATAAGGATATTCGAGTGTTAGGGATCCTATGCTATGAAATACATTTTTAAAGTGCTAAGTTGTTTTAAATTCAGTTGCCAATTGGTATAGTTTAATTTTTGGTGTATGTGCAATTTTAGATATAATAAATATGGAATAATTCAAGTCTATTTGCGCTCTCTTTTCCTTTTTTGCTTGACTACAGTATGTGTCAGCATCTGTGTATCTGTGTGTCATCATTTGTGAGTCAATGTCTATCTGTTTGTCTGTGTGTCATCATCTGTCTGTTTGTCAGTGTCCATGTCTGTGTGTCAGCACCAGTGTGTCAGCATCTGTGTGTCATTGTTTGTAGGTGTGTGTGTCAGTGTATCTGTGTGCCAGTCAGGGCGGTAAATAGACACTGTAGCGGGCATTTTGGCCCACTCTTCCATGCAGATCGGTGGCAGTCCAAATGCTTTTTTGCCCCACTGTATGTATATATATATATATATATATATAAATATATATATATATATATATATATAGTGTCTTATTAATGTGTGTGTATAATATATATATATATATATATATATATTTATATATATAAAATCAAATATAGAGAGGGTGTCTCATAGCGTAAAACTGACAATTTAATTCTTAAAACACATAGTGCATGGTGCAGTGTAAAATATATGTGTCACAAACTGAGGGCTGGTGCTGACCAGGGGGAAGCCTCAGTTGTAGGGGCTGAGGTATATGTGTACCTGGGAGGCAGTACAGGGTTCTTGGACATACAGGGTACCTTTAGAACAAATGCCCGAAGGCGTGACCACGACAACAAGGGAAAGTTCAAAGGTTTATTAAACACAGTTCAGAGGAATACTGATGACTTGGTACAGGTAACAGGAATCACAGTTCAGAGAAATACTTGGGATCGATGACGGAACACCGATGGTGACTTGGAATCGATGATGGAACACTGATGGTTACTTTGGGATCGATGGCGGAACACCGATGGTGACTAGGGATCGATGGTGGAACACCGATGGTTACTGGGGATCGATGGCGGAACACCGATGGTTACTGGGGATCGATGGCGGAGCACCGATGGTTACTGGGGATCGATGGCGGAACACCGATGGTTACTGGTGATCGATGGCGGAACACCGATGGTTACTGGGGATCGATGGCGGAACACCGATGGTTACTGGGGATCGATGGCGGAGCACCGATGGTTACTGGGGATCGATGGCGGAACACCGATGGTTACTGGGGATCGATGGCGGAACACCGATGGAGACTTGGGATCGATGGCGGAACACCGATGGAGACTTGGGATCGATGGCGGAACACCGATGGAGACTTGGGATCGATGGCGAAACACCGATGGAGACTTGGGATCGATGGCGGAACACCGATGGAGACTTGGGATCGATGGCGAAACACCGATGGTGACTTGGGATCGATGGTGAAACACCGATGGTTACTGGCAGGGCAGAGCACTGCTGGAAGCTGGTGTCGGTAACTGCCAGTCACAGGATGCAATGATGAGACACTGCAGAGTCAGGCTGTACTGCAGAGAAAGTCCATGGGAGGATTGCACACTGGGATCGCTGAAGACAATTGAAGCACTGACATCTTTCCACCCCAGGAACAAGATATTTATACCAGCTGGGAAACAGGGATTGGCTGGCTGATTAACCAGAGACCAGAGTGCAGCTGCTGGGTAATCAGGCTGAGAGCAGAGTGAAGCTGATAGGCTGAAAGGTATCATGTGATTATGAAAACATGGCTGCGCCCATGTTAGCTTTTGGAGGGAAAGATTGTTTGTAACTTGCATGTGAAACTTAACCCTGATGCTGCCAGAATCACAGTAAGGAGATTAGAGACAATGAGATGCAGCGTCCTGCACACAGACAGTGCAGATGGAATCCAGGCTTGGAACACTGGGACAGTCTCAGGAGACATTTGGAAGGTAAATACTGATAAGGAATTACCTGGATCGTGACAGCACCCCCTCCTTTAGGAGTGGCCCCAGGACACTTCTTATAAATTCTTTACCTGAACAAACGGAAGGATCTAGATTGAATCCTGATGAACTTGAACTGGCTGGAACCAGATGAGACTGTACTGGACCTATGGACAAGACCAGATTGAGTCCAGACAAACTTGAACCGGCTGAGACCGGCGGAGACTTTGGGCCGACGTATAGGACAGGATTGAGTTTGGAGACCGAAGAATCAGCTGGAACTGAAGGAGTCTTTGGACCTACGGATGGAACCGGATTGGGTCCAGAAAAGCTTGAACCGGCTGGGACCGGAGGAGTCTTTGGATTGACATTCGAATCAGCTGGAACTGAAGGAGTCTGAATCCGGTTAGAACCGGAATGAGTGGTATCTGAGTGTTCAGTTAGACCATCCTGGACATGGGCCATGCTGGATGCCAACAGGGTGGTGCTCTCTGAAGACGGCAAACAGGAGTTCATAACTGCATCTGTAGCACAAAAATTTCCATCTGGGAACTTGGCTCTGGATACTTCCCTTGGGGCTGAAACTTTGGTGACCCCTCCTGGGGTTGACGAATCAGACACCTCTCTCAGGGTTGTTTTCTCCAGCACCCCTCCTGGGGTTGACAGATCAGAAACTCCTTTTTGAGAAGACTCATATGCCCCTACTAGAGCTTGAACATTGGATACCCCTCCTGGGGTTGTAGACACAGACGCCCCTTCATGGGCTGTAGACACAGACGCCCCTTCTTGGGCTGTAGATACAGACGCCCCTTCTTGGGCTGTAGACACAGACGCCCCTTCTTGGGCTGTAGACACAGACGCCCTTCCTTGGGCTGAGGAAAGTTCGGACACTAGGATCTGATACTGTACCAGATATTTACCGACTGTTTGTGTCCCCTTACGTAGCCGGAGGATATCAGAGGAGGCTGAGGTCACACGACCTGGTTCATCAAAGATGCACCTGAAGGTTGCCACGAAGTCTGCATATGAAGAGAGCAGGGCATCAGACTTCTCCCATAGAGGTGATGCCCAATCGAGGACGGAGCCACTGAGGAGGGAGATGATGTAAGCAACCTTGGTGCGGTCAGTTGGGAAACTGCCAGGTTGTAACTCGAAATATATCTCACACTGATTTAAGAAACCCCGACAGGCTTTTGGGGAACCATCAAACTTGGCAGGTGTCTGTAAATGGAGACAAGGAGCAGAAACGGGAATGGTGGGTGGGGATACCACCAAAGGTACTGAAGTCGGCACACTGGACGCCCCTGAACCACGGAGGGTTACTTGTATTCCATCCAGCCGAGAGGAGAGGTCCTAGAGACAGCGAATCACATGGCCCCGTGTAGCCCCCTGACGTTCAAGGCAGGCTGCAAGTTCTTGTATCGGCCTGGTCGCTTGGACCTGGTCTCCGGCCGGAACCATTTGGTCAGTGCTTACTGTCACAAACTGAGGGCTGGTGCTGACCAGGGGGAAGCCTCAGTTGTAGGGGCTGAGGTATATGTGTACCTGGGAGGCAGTACAGGGTTCTTGGACATACAGGGTACCTTTAGAACAAATGCCCGAAGGCGTGACCACGACAACAAGGAAAAGTTCAAAGGTTTATTAAACACAGTTCAGAGGAATACTGATGACTTGGTACAGGTAACAGGAATCACAGTTCAGAGAAATACTTGGGATCGATGACGGAACACCGATGGTGACTTGGAATTGATGATGGAACACTGATGGTTACTTTGGGATCGATGGCGGAACACCGATGGTGACTAGGGATCGATGGCGGAACACCGATGGTTACTGGGGATCGATGGCGGAACACCGATGGTTACTGGTGATCAATGGCGGAACACCGATGGTTACTGGGGATCGATGGCGGAACACCGATGGTTACTGGGGATCGATGGCGGAACACCGATGGTTACTGGGGATCGATGACGGAACACCGATGGTGACTTGGAATTGATGATGGAACACTGATGGTTACTTTGGGATCGATGGCGGAACACCGATGGAGACTTGGGATCGATGGCGGAACACCGATGGAGACTTGGGATCGATGGCAGAACACCGATGGAGACTTGGGATCGATGGCGGAACACCGATGGTGACTTGGGATCGATGGTGAAACACCGATGGTTACTGGCAGGGCAGAGCACTGCTGGAAGCTGGTGTCGGTAACTGCCAGTCACAGGATGCAATGATGAGACACTGCAGAGTCAGGCTGTACTGCAGAGAAAGTCCATGGGAGGATTGCACACTGGGATCACTGAAGACAATTGAAGCACTGACATCTTTCCACCCCAGGAACAAGATATTTATACCAGCTGGGAAACAGGGATTGGCTGGCTGATTAACCAGAGACCAGAGTGCAGCTGCTGGGTAATCAGGCTGAGAGCAGAGTGCAGCTGATAGGCTGAAAGGTATCATGTGATTATGAAAACATGGCTGCGCCCATGTTAGCTTTTGGAGGGAAAGATTGTTTGTAACTTGCATGTGAAACTTAACCCTGATGCTGCCAGAATCACAGTAAGGAGATTAGAGACAATGAGATGCAGCGTCCTGCACACAGACAGTGCAGATGGAATCCAGGCTTGGAACACTGGGACAGTCTCAGGAGACATTTGGAAGGTAAATACTGATAAGGAATTACCTGGATCGTGACAATATGCCCTGTACCGCAATGCATCCAGTGTGGGCTGGTTACCACATAGCAGTATGAAAAAAACGTCATTGCAATGTCAGGAACTCCAATGCAGGACGCCCAGGACTCTCACTACCCACCGCCGATCACCACCGGGGACCCCCATGGGTCGATCACTGGAGACGCTAACACTGGTTCTCACACACGCTAAGGAGAGGTGACGTCAAGAAGCTCCACTCTAACGCGTTTCGTTATAGACTTCGTCAGGGGGCTGGGCTTTGCGACGTTCATACACATATTTAAACTGAGTAACGGCCAATCAAATAGCCGTTCAGCTAAAACGTCATTCAAACAAATGATTATGGGATGTCAGGCTGCAGGGAGGTTTTATGCTCTTATTACAACTACTTGGTTTCACATAATTACTAGAGATGAGCGGGTTCGGTTTCTCTGAATCCGAACCCGCACGAACTTCATGTTTTTTTTCACGGGTCCGAGCGACTCGGATCTTCCCGCCTTGCTCGGTTAACCCGAGCGCGCCCGAACGTCATCATGATGCTGTCGGATTCTCGCGAGACTCGGATTCTATATAAGGAGCCGCGCGTCGCCGCCATTTTCACACGTGCATTGAGATTGATAGGGAGAGGACGTGGCTGGCGTCCTCTCCATTTAGATTAGGAGAGAGAGAGAGAGATTGACCTGAGGCTGATACTGTAGAAGAGAGTGCAGAGTTTAGTGACTGACCACAGTGACCACCAGCAGTGCAGTTGTTTTATTTAATATATCCGTTCTCTGCCTGAAAAAAACGGTACACACAGTGACTCAGTCACATACCATATCTGTGTGCACTGCTCAGCCCAGTGTGCTGCATGCCTGCATCATCTATGTATATATTATATATCTGACTGTGCTCAGCTCACACAGCTTATAATTGTGGGGGAGACTGGGGAGCACTGCAGTGCCAGTTATAGGTTATAGCAGGAGCCAGGAGTACAAGACAGTCACATACCATATCTGTGTGCACTGCTCAGCCCAGTGTGCTGCATCATCTATGTATATATTATATATCTGACTGTGCTCAGCTCACACAGCTTATAATTGTGGGGGAGACTGGGGAGCACTGCAGTGCCAGTTATAGGTTATAGCAGGAGCCAGGAGTACATATTATATTAAAATTAAACAGTGCACACTTTTACTGCAGGAGTGCCACTGCCAGTGTGACTGACCAGTGACCTGACCACACTGACCACCAGTATAGTTAGTAGTATACTATATTGTGATTGCCTGAAAAAGTTAAACACTCGTCGTGTGACTTCACTTGTGTGGTGTTTTTTTTTTTATTCTATAAAAAACTCATTCTGCTGACAGACAGTGTCCAGCAGGTCCGTCATTATATAATATATATACCTGTCCGGCTGCAGTAGTGATATATATATATTTTTTATATCATTATTTATCATCCAGTCGCAGCAGACACAGTACGGTAGTTCACGGCTGTAGCTACCTCTGTGTCGGCACTCGGCAGTCCATCCATAATTGTATACCACCTACCCGTGGTTTTTTTTTCTTTCTTCTTTATACATACATACTACTACATCTCTTTATCAACCAGTCTATATTAGCAGCAGACACAGTACAGTACGGTAGTTCACGGCTGTGGCTACCTCTGTGTCGGCACTCGGCAGTCCGTCCATAATTGTATACCACCTAACCGTGGTTTTTTTTTCTTTCTTCTTTATACATACATACTACGACATCTCTTTATCAACCAGTCTATATTAGCAGCAGACACAGTACAGTACGGTAGTTCACGGCTGTGGCTACCTCTGTGTCGGCACTCGGCAGTCCGTCCATAATTGTATACCACCTAACCGTGGTTTTTTTTTCTTTCTTCTTCATACATACATACTACGACATCTCTTTATCAACCAGTCTATATTAGCAGCAGACACAGTACGATAGTTCACGGCTGTAGCTACCTCTGTGTCGGCACTCGGCAGTCCGTCCATAATTGTATACTAGTATCCATCCATCTCCATTGTAAACTTGCCAATATGCCATTTACCACACGGAGTGGCAAGGAACGGCTGAGGCCCTGGCCTATGTTCATGGCTAGTGGTTCAGCTTCACATGAGGATGGAGGCACTCAGCCTCTCGCTAGAAAAATGAAAAGACTCAAGCTGGCAAAAGCAGTAGCACCGCAAAGAACTGTGCGTTCTTCAAAATCCCAAATCCACAATGAGAGTCCAATTGTGTCGGTTGCGATGCCTGACCTTCCCAACACTGGACGTGAAGAGCATGCGCCTTCCACCATTTGCACGCCCCCTGCAAGTGCTGGAAGGAGCACCCGCAGTCCAGTTCCTGATAGTCAGATTGAAGATGTCAGTGTTGAAGTACACCAGGATGAGGAGGATATGGGTGTTGCTGGCGCTGGGGAGGAAATTGACCAGGAGGATTCTGATGGTGAGGTGGTTTGTTTAAGTCAGGCACCCGGGGAGACACCTGTTGTCCGTGGGAGGAATATGGCCGTTGACATGCCTGGTGAAAATACCAAAAAAATCAGCTCTTCGGTGTGGAACTATTTCAACAGAAATGCGGACAACAGGTGTCAAGCCGTGTGTTCCCTTTGTCAAGCTGTAATAAGTAGGGGTAAGGACGTTAACCACCTCGGAACATCCTCCCTTATACGTCACCTGCAGCGCATTCATAATAAGTCAGTGACAAGTTCAAAAACTTTGGGTGACAGCGGAAGCAGTCCACTGACCAGTAAATCCCTTCCTCTTGTAACCAAGCTCACGCAAACCACCCCACCAACTCCCTCAGTGTCAATTTCCTCCTTCCCCAGGAATGCCAATAGTCCTGCAGGCAATGTCACTGGCAATTCTGACGAGTCCTCTCCTGCCTGGGATTCCTCCGATGCATCCTTGCGTGTAACGCCTACTGCTGCTGGCGCTGCTGTTGTTGCTGCTGGGAGTCGATGGTCATCCCAGAGGGGAAGTCGTAAGCCCACTTGTACTACTTCCAGTAAGCAATTGACTGTTCAACAGTCCTTTGCGAGGAAGATGAAATATCACAGCAGTCATCCTGCTGCAAAGCGGATAACTGAGGCCTTGACAACTATGTTGGTGTTAGACGTGCGTCCGGTATCCGCCGTTAGTTCACAGGGAACTAGACAATTTATTGAGGCAGTGTGCCCCCGTTACCAAATACCATCTAGGTTCCACTTCTCTAGGCAGGCGATACCGAGAATGTACACGGACGTCAGAAAAAGACTCACCAGTGTCCTAAAAAATGCAGTTGTACCCAATGTCCACTTAACCACGGACATGTGGACAAGTGGAGCAGGGCAGGGTCAGGACTATATGACTGTGACAGCCCACTGGGTAGATGTATGGACTCCCGCCGCAAGAACAGCAGCGGCGGCACCAGTAGCAGCATCTCGCAAACGCCAACTCTTTCCTAGGCAGGCTACGCTTTGTATCACCGGTTTCCAGAATACGCACACAGCTGAAAACCTCTTACGGCAACTGAGGAAGATCATCGCGGAATGGCTTACCCCAATTGGACTCTACTGTGGATTTGTGGCATCGGACAACGCCAGCAATATTGTGTGTGCATTAAATATGGGCAAATTCCAGCACGTCCCATGTTTTGCACATACCTTGAATTTGGTGGTGCAGAATTATTTAAAAAACGACAGGGGCGTGCAAGAGATGCTGTCGGTGGCCAGAAAAATTGCGGGACACTTTCGGCGTACAGGCACCACGTACAGAAGACTGGAGCACCACCAAAAACTACTGAACCTGCCCTGCCATCATCTGAAGCAAGAAGTGGTAACGAGGTGGAATTCAACCCTCTATATGCTTCAGAGGTTGGAGGAGCAGCAAAAGGCCATTCAAGCCTATACAATTGAGCACGATATAGGAGGTGGAATGCACCTGTCTCAAGCGCAGTGGAGAATGATTTCAACGTTGTGCAAGGTTCTGATGCCCTTTGAACTTGCCACACGTGAAGTCAGTTCAGACACTGCCAGCCTGAGTCAGGTCATTCCCCTCATCAGGCTTTTGCAGAAGAAGCTGGAGACATTGAAGGAGGAGCTAACACGGAGCGATTCCGCTAGGCATGTGGGACTTGTGGATGGAGCCCTTAATTCGCTTAACAAGGATTCACGGGTGGTCAATCTGTTGAAATCAGAGCACTACATTTTGGCCACCGTGCTCGATCCTAGATTTAAAGCCTACCTTGGATCTCTCTTTCCGGCAGACACAAGTCTGCTGGGGTTGAAAGACCTGCTGGTGAGAAAATTGTCAAGTCAAGCGGAACGCGACCTGTCAACATCTCCTCCTTCACATTCTCCCGCAACTGGGGGTGCGAGGAAAAGGCTCAGAATTCCGAGCCCACCCGCTGGCGGTGATGCAGGGCAGTCTGGAGCGACTGCTGATGCTGACATCTGGTCCGGACTGAAGGACCTGACAACGATTACGGACATGTCGTCTACTGTCACTGCATATGATTCTCTCACCATTGAAAGAATGGTGGAGGATTATATGAGTGACCGCATCCAAGTAGGCACGTCACACAGTCCATACTTATACTGGCAGGAAAAAGAGGCAATTTGGAGGCCATTGCACAAACTGGCTTTATTCTACCTAAGTTGCCCTCCCACAAGTGTGTACTCCGAAAGAGTGTTTAGTGCCGCCGCTCACCTTGTCAGCAATCGGCGTACGAGGTTACATCCAGAAAATGTGGAGAAGATGATGTTCATTAAAATGAATTATAATCAATTCCTCCGCGGAGACATTGACCAGCAGCAATTGCCTCCACAAAGTACACAGGGAGCTGAGATGGTGGATTCCAGTGGGGACGAATTGATAATCTGTGAGGAGGGGGATGTACACGGTGATATATCGGAGGGTGATGATGAGGTGGACATCTTGCCTCTGTAGAGCCAGTTTGTGCAAGGAGAGATTAATTGCTTCTTTTTTGGGGGGGGTCCAAACCAACCCGTTATATCAGTCACAGTCGTGTGGCAGACCCTGTCACTGAAATGATGGGTTGGTTAAAGTGTGCATGTCCTGTTTTGTTTATACAACATAAGGGTGGGTGGGAGGGCCCAAGGACAATTCCATCTTGCACCTCTTTTTTCTTTTATTTTTCTTTGCGTCATGTGCTGTTTGGGGAGGGTTTTTTGGAAGGGACATCCTGCGTGACACTGCAGTGCCACTCCTAAATGGGCCCGGTGTTTGTGTCGGCCACTAGGGTCGCTAATCTTACTCACACAGTCAGCTACCTCATTGCGCCTCTTTTTTTCTTTGCGTCATGTGCTGATTGGGGAGGGTTTTTTGGAAGGGACATCCTGCGTGACACTGCAGTGCCACTCCTAAATGGGCCCGGTGTTTGTGTCGGCCACTAGGGTCGCTAATCTTACTCACACAGTCAGCTACCTCATTGCGCCTCTTTTTTTCTTTGCGTCATGTGCTGATTGGGGAGGGTTTTTTGGAAGGGACATCCTGCGTGACACTGCAGTGCCACTCCTAAATGGGCCCGGTGTTTGTGTCGGCCACTAGGGTCGCTAATCTTACTCACACAGTCAGCTACCTCATTGCGCCTCTTTTTTTCTTTGCGTCATGTGCTGATTGGGGAGGGTTTTTTGGAAGGGACATCCTGCGTGACACTGCAGTGCCACTCCTAAATGGGCCCGGTGTTTGTGTCGGCCACTAGGGTCGCTAATCTTACTCACACAGTCAGCTACCTCATTGCGCAACTTTTTTTCTTTGCGTCATGTGCTGATTGGGGAGGGTTTTTTGGAAGGGACATCCTGCGTGACACTGCAGTGCCACTCCTAAATGGGCCCGGTGTTTGTGTCGGCCACTAGGGTCGCTTATCTTACTCACACAGTCAGCTACCTCATTGCGCCTCTTTTTTTCTTTGCGTCATGTGCTGATTGGGGAGGGTTTTTTGGAAGGGACATCCTGCGTGACACTGCAGTGCCACTCCTAAATGGGCCCGGTGTTTGTGTCGGCCACTAGGGTCGCTAATCTTACTCACACAGTCAGCTACCTCATTGCGCAACTTTTTTTCTTTGCGTCATGTGCTGATTGGGGAGGGTTTTTTGGAAGGGACATCCTGCGTGACACTGCAGTGCCACTCCTAAATGGGCCCGGTGTTTGTGTCGGCCACTAGGGTCGCTAATCTTACTCACACAGTCAGCTACCTCATTGCGCCTCTTTTTTTCTTTGCGTCATGTGCTGATTGGGGAGGGTTTTTTGGAAGGGACATCCTGCGTGACACTGCAGTGCCACTCCTAAATGGGCCCGGTGTTTGTGTCGGCCACTAGGGTCGCTTATCTTACTCACACAGTCAGCTACCTCATTGCGCCTCTTTTTTTCTTTGCGTCATGTGCTGATTGGGGAGGGTTTTTTGGAAGGGACATCCTGCGTGACACTGCAGTGCCACTCCTAGATGGGCCAGGTGTTTGTGTCGGCCACTAGTGTCGCTTAGCTTAGTCATCCAGCGACCTTGGTGCAAATTTTAGGACTAAAAATAATATTGTGAGGTGTGAGGTATTCAGAATAGACTGAAAATGAGTGGAAATTATGGTTTTTGAGGTTAATAATAATATGGGATCAAAATGACCCCCAAATTCTATGATTTAAGCTGTTTTTTAGTGTTTTTTAAAAAAAACACCCGAATCCAAAACACACCCGAATCCGACAAAAAAAATTCGGTGAGGTTTTGCCAAAACGCGGTCGAACCCAAAACACGGCCGCGGAACCGAACCCAAAACCAAAACACAAAACCCGAAAAATTTCAGGCGCTCATCTCTAATAATTACCATTCATTAAATCAAATATTACTTAATGTAAATTGTTACATAGTAAATATATTTATTACGTCTACTTTACTACCTTATACCTTCAGTAGGCTGACACGCCGCTTACAGAGAAAATACACATCTCCTTCAACCGACAACCCTTCATCTAAAACAATATTCAAGAGAGCATTTACGGGGTGTCTGGCTGCGTAGGGATTATTTACTTATATTTTAACTACTTACTAGTCATATAGTTGGCATTCGTGACCCAACATATGATTTATCTGATAATATAATTTATTACATAGTGGATATAGCTCATCCACTTTCACTGCTTTATTCCCTTCCGCAGACTGACACCCCGCTTACAAAGATACTAGAAGAATCCCACTTCCAGCAGTCACAAATCCACTAAAGTTGTTCTCCATACACCTTTTCACGCTGTCAATATAAAAAATTGTTATAGAAGTGTCTCTTTACTATTATGTTTCAAAATTGGGTTACAATTTCTCTACAATGCTACACTATCTAAAATTAATGGTTCAATCATTGTTATCTTATTTAAATACGTTTTAACACTTACAGTGATGTATTTATTCTATATTAATTGGAATGTTCTAATATTACATGCATAGGTATTTTAGACAACCAGTATAATTCCAGGGACTCATCCCTTATATCTACGATCTTATTACTTAACTATTTATCTACAAAGTAGATTCTTATATGCACAATGAGTAATCCGGTTACACAATCTTATACAAAACAAAATTATTTTGTATTATATATATATATATATATATATATATATATATAGAGTAATTTCAAATCCCTCTTTTAAACCTTTGGGTGTTAATGAATTTAATTTATAATATATATATTATAAAAGGTATATATATATATATATATATATATATATATATATATATATATATACCCTCCAATGAAGAACGGCACTGAGAGCACTTTTAGCTGGTAGAAAACTTGTATTCACAGCAACAGCTGTTTCAGGGTCTCAGCCCCTTCCTCAGGCAGAAATACAAATTTGCAGGACCTGCAAATTTGTATTTCTGCCTGAGGAAGGGGCTGAGACCCTGAAACAGCTGTTGCTGTGAATACAAGTTTTCTACCAGCTAAAAGTGCTCTCAGTGCCGTTCTTCATTGGAGGGTGTATTTGTCTATATGAACTGACACGGGGGCCCATCGTTGTTTTTTGTACCGAGGAGTGCCGACTGATGTATAAGTATATATATATATATATATATATATATACTGTTACCCCTTCGGCGGCACTCTCAGCGCTTTAAAAGAATAGACCACACCACGTCTTTAGTTCGTTTCAAAGTTCATTGAACTTTTTCGTCAGGACAATACAGCACATTACATTTCACTCACCTATACAACTCTGTCCTTCCACTCCACGGCGCGTGGCGCGCGCCGTCTCCCACTCCGTTAAAACTGACGTCATCGCAAGGAGTCCGGCGGCGGCAACCTCATCACTGGAGGGCGGGACCAGAGCACCCAATATTATGACATTGTACAAATTTTATAACATAACATATAGCAAATTAAAAAACCATGAAAAAGTAAAAAAATACCCACACCCAACAGGTGGAACAGGTGCATTTTGTACAATCCATCCAATAACTGCACATAACAGATCACCATTACATTGTACGCTATTCATAACTAGTCCAAAAGGAACAAGCTACCAGCGATAAGAATATTCACATACTGTCACATTCCTAATGGGTGGTATTCATGTGACTGCCGGTCAGCTGACCGACAGTAATTTCTGCTGCACTCGCCCCTCCCCGCCGGGATCCCGGCGTCGGTATGCTGCCGGGATCCCAGCGTCGGTAAGCTGACCGGCGGTCAGGAGACCGCCGGTCAGCCATACTACACCCTTCCTAACATCTATATTGCAACAGAAAGAACAGTATCCAGGGAATACTATATATACCATATTCACTTGTTTTAAAAGATAATCCCGATTGCTCATTCAATCCCCTCGGGGTGTCTAATGTAAAAATCCACTTAGCCTCTGCCTTATGCAATAATAAACCCCTGTCCCCACCCCTCTCCAGAGGTGGGATGTGATCAATAATCCGGTGTCTCAACACCGCAATAGAATGTTTGGCATTAAGAAAATGTTGGGCCACTGGCTGATCGCTGTGGCCCGACTTCAGTGCAGATCTAATCGCATGCCTATGCCCCGCCATGCGTTCCTTCATCATGCATTCCGTCTTACCGACGTACTGAAGTCCACAGGGACAACTCAATACATACACTACATATTTTGTGGTGCAGGACACTCTATATCTAATTTTATATTTTTTCCCTGAATGAGGGTGTCAGAATGTATCTCCCACCAACATATGAATGCATCCTAGTCACCGAAAGCATCCAGGTTTTTGAACATGTAATGTAAAAGGGGCAGACTAGATGGGCCAAGTGGTTCTTATCTGCCGACAAATTCTATGTTTCTATGTTTCTATGTGCTGTATTGTCCTGACGAAAAAGTTCAATGAACTTTGAAACATTGACCTAAAGACGTGGTGTGGTCTATTCTTTTTAAGCGCTGAGAGTGCCGCCGAAGGGGTAACAGTGTCTTTTAACAATTGCATTGCTTTTGTTGCTGGAGGGCTCCGGCCATTATTCAATTATGTCCCTGTTGGAAAAATGGGGAGATGGAGGGGGCAATTCTCTTTCTGGCACAGGGCACCAAAAAGTGTAGTTACAGCTATGGTGTTAGTATGTCAGCATCTGTCTGTCATTGTCAGTGTGTCAGCACCTGTCAGTTTCTGTCAGTATGTCAGTGTGTTAGTATCTATCAGTTTCTCTCAGTGTGTCATTGAGTCTCAGCATCTGTGTGTCTGTGTGTCAGTATCTTTGTGTCAGCATCTCTCTGTGTATCAGTGTTTGTGTATCAGTGTCTGTGTCAGCATCTGTGGGTGCTGTGTGAAAGAGTTACTATCTATCTATCTATCTATCTATCTATCTATCTATCTATCTATCTATCTATCATTCTAGCCAGTGCTTGAAGTGTCCTGATACACAATGGTATATCATACCATCACTTCAATCAATTCATTTTTTCATAAGCAGCCATGACTACTCTTCTTCTACGTCCCGATGACTGTGGTCAGTGAAGCGGCAAAGCCCATTCCCACCCAGAGGCTGCATAGCAGCCTTGTACTGGGTCCTGCTGTGTTGCTGCCCACCTGTGTAATTACTGGACGCCCATACCCTACCTGCCGGAAGGTCTGATTCTTCACTGCAGTATCCCGACTGTCGCCCCTCATACTGAGTACCTGTCACCAATCATACTGGATGACTGATTGTGCAGCTGACTTGAGTTCATGTTCCCACTGTTGGGGCCTCTTGCTGGGACTTCCCCACTCATTGTTCCCCTCCTCTTCTCTAATTCAGATTCCTATCAACTCAACTGGCAGTCCAGCAATTCTTTACAAGGCTGAGTTACCAGACCGTTGCCATCTTACTGCAGCAGACAGCGGCAGCCACCTCCTCAGCTGAATTGCAGAAGCAACTAGTAACACCACTGTTTGCCTCATCGCCCCTGTCATCTTAAGGACACGCCCCCTGTTCTGTGGCACACACCAGTACACCCTAGTATGAATGCTAAATTAATTTCAAATTTCCATACCCCACTTCAAAATTCCCACTTTGACCACTGCTGTAAAATGATAGACATGATGAGTCTTGCTATACAGAGGCAAACAGAGTATTTCTAGAAAGATCGTATGCAAATGTTTGATATTAGAATGATTGAAGCCAGCCCACAAAGATTGCATAATTAACATTTAAGCTACAGTCTGCCTCATATAAAGTGCAGTGAGTGCATATATTGCTACAAATATTTGGGGGCAGTGATGACAGTAAGTTGTTAGATGAGATAGTAGCGCCAGCCCACCTCAGATGTATGCTTTTTTTTTTTTTTTTTTATGTGGGCACCATTCCACAATCCAAGTCCCCTGCTTTGGAGTCTTGGAGAGTGCAGAATAACCTAGTACTAACCATGGATGAATATACAGACACTAGTTAATTTATGCACTGGACAGTGTACTGTATGTAATACAGTCTATATTTTCCAGATCTCCTAGTAGGCGCAAAAATGTATTCATTACTGGCTGACATATTTTAAAAGCGCTCCACTAGTGATGTTAATTACAGTATTTCAGTTGTGATTCTGAGGCGATGTGTAAAATACGTATGTGACACTTTGAACTGGACGCCGGACACCTCAGAAACTTGAGTGAGGATTTGCAGAACTGTGGCTCAGAACTCTTGATTGTGGCAACTTGCGTGAGGACACGCATGCTTTGTGAGGAGGAATATGTGACACTCTGAACTGGACCCCCTTAATTTGTACTAGAAAGGGTATGAATTGCAGGCAACTGTCGGACTGTATAAGACATAAGTAAGGTCCCCTAATTTTCCCCTTGCTGAACTTCGATTACTGCCGATCCTGTTAATGCTGAAGTAGCTAACACTCCCTTTTGATGTTGCCTGGGAGGCGCCAGCAGGACCAGTGAGCAGACGGGCACTAGGACCCTTGGACTTACTTATAATGGAGGAGGGAGTGAGAAGGCTGATGGAGTTTTGATTGGCTGTGTCAGAGCAGGAAAAAGAGGAGGCGGGGTTCACACCAGTGTGTGTGAGAGGAGACACACTGTGGAGAGCGGAGCTGCCGCTGAGGAGACCGCTGTGAGGAGACACACTGTGGAGAGTGGAGCTACTGCTGAGGAGACCGCTGTGAGAAGACATGCTGTGGAGAGTGGAGCTGCCGCTCAGGAGACCGCTGTGAGGAGACACACTATGGAGAGCGGAGCTGCTGCTGAGGAGACCACTGTGAGGAGAAACGTTGTGGAGATTGGAGCTGCCGCTGAGGAGACACGCTGTGGAGAGCGGAGCTGCCGCTGAGGAGACCACTGTGAGAGCCGCCAGCCGCTGCAGTGACAGCAGCCTGCCCAGTTAGAGATGTTATTGGAGCTACTTAGAGAATGCAGCCTTGTGCCAGATACAGAGAGAGAGGGAGGAATAGTCCGCCACACTAACCCCATGGG